>NC_138057.1:7294208-7882383 GCF_964194185.1 Rhinolophus hipposideros | reverse complement strand
TGAATCTAATCACCAGATGTAAGTATGACCAAGGAGTGGAACTTTTTTCAGAAATTTACAGAAAACAGAATACAATTCTATGAGTTCAATTTCATTCATTAGCCTTTAAAATGTTCTGTCCAAAATAAAATTTACAGCCCTTGCCAACTTTTAATGGTCTTCCTTAAGCCAAGCATGATCAAAGTTGGCTTTTTCCTGGTAGCTGGAAGCCTACACCAGGTTCAGAGAACAACACAAAAAGCTGAACGCCTCCAGGCAGAAGAGGTGATCCCCAGCTCTCTCCCAGAGAAGAGGTCAGACATCTGGCAGCCACAGCTGGCCTGGAGCTTGGCAGCCAAAAACAGGAAAGCCATGTGCAGATGGTTGCATGAACCTCCCAAGGAGAAGGGCAGCAAAACGGGGCAGAGATGAGTGTCTGGACAGACTGCTTAAAACTCAAAGAGAGTTCCCAGGTAGCTGCAGCAGCTCACAACAAGAAAAATGCTTCAGCCTGCAAATGGAAGAGTTCTTCTGTCCTAAGAAATCTCATAAAAGACCTAAAATCTGACTAAATTGGTGGTCTTGTTTCAAACAAAACGCGTATTCGTTATCTTTCTATATACACTTTTTGGATGACCTTTTCTCAAATACCAAGTGAGGACAATAAAAAGCATTTGAAACTTTTTAAAGTATTTTAATCGTTTTTAAATCACAATTTGTGATGATTTTACTGTTACTATAGATGACGCTTCCCATTCGTTCACCTCTCCTCCAATTACTCTAGGCCCAACACATTCATCTTTAGCACCCCCGAAACTCCCCACAGTCTCCGTTTCTAGCACTTACTCTCTCAGAGTTTCTGTGGTAGCAGCACGATTCCTATTTCTCTCTTATTCCACTATCTTGTTTCTTGAGATCTACCGTGTTTCTCCAAAAATAAGACCTACCCAGACAATTAGCTCTAATGCACCTTTTGGACCAAAAATTAATATAAGACCTGGTCTTATTTTATTATAAGACTGGGTCTATGATATAATGATATGATATGATATGATATGATATGATATGATATGATATGATATGATATGATATGAAACAGGGTCTTATATTAACTTTTGCTCCAAAAAACACATTAGAGCTGACTGTCCAGCTAGGTCTTATTTTCAGGGAAACATGACACATTCCATTGATCCGCCTTTACCCTGCCTCTTTCTCACATCTCTCTTTAGAGCTTAGAGTCTAACTTTTGTCATTATAATAACCACTCCTGAGTCCCTCTCACCCTTCTTGCCTCACCTTGTCCTCATCTGGTGCAGGGCACGCTGTGGTGTGCCGCCACCTTTCCAAACAGAGACACTCCTTCCCCCAGTGGCCAGAATCATTAGCGATGAAGACTCACAGTTCCATTGTTCCCTGGGAATGGCCTTTGGCAAAAAGAAGTTGCTCTTTGCAAAGTTACACCCCATCTCCAAGGGCAGCCTGCCTCCATGACCGGGCGCAAAAGCCCAGTCCCCTCACCTGGGTCCCAGACAACTCTGAACAGCCCTCCCAGCTCCACAGTTTGGTGGGACCAGCTGAGGCCTTGGCTGCAACTGCAGCAAGTTCAGCTTCTCCCTCTGCTCCATTGTTCCTTTACAAGAGGACTCCCCAGTAAACCTGCTTACAAATCTCCTTCCAGGGAACCCCACCTAACACATCTAGCCAGCCCGCATTCTGCCTTATCAACCAGAGGCTCAGAAACAGAAGGCACCCTCAAAGGAGTCTCCTAATGTTTTACTGAAAGGATAGTTTACAAAGCTGTGAGCAAGTCTGAGCGGAACAGTGAGGATTGGTGAAGTGTGCAGCGAATAGTAACAGGGTTGGTATAGAAGAAACAAAGAATATTCTTTAATTCCTTAGTTGTTGATTCTAAATTTAAGTCAATCGTATAAAAAAAGTGCATTCATGACAGCAATGTTTTACCTTGTTTCCCACTCCAGCTGTACGAAATATCAATTAAATCCAAGAAATATTTACTCAGCATCTACTATGTGGCAGATAATATATGAGGCACAGCATAACACCAAAATAACGGGTTAATAACAGAACAATTCAAACCTTCAGCAAATTATTTTAACTACGTGATGCTGATTGATTTGAAAAATTAAATTTACTGAATCAACACATTCTTCTGGAATCTGGTAAACAAAGCCACAAAAATGTAATTGGCACACCATTCTCGCTCCATACAAGATTAAATTTAATCACAAGGATAAAATTGTCTTGCAGGCATTTCCTTTAATCCACCAACAAATGTAACTATATCAGACATCCTATACGAGACAAACCCCCTCTCTCTACTCCCTTCTCCTCCCATCAAGTCTGACGTTGGTTATTTGTTACACTGTTCAACCCTTTGCTTCTGGATTTATAAATAAAGCTTTTCACTATGTTCATGTTAAAATTCTGGGATTTGATTTTAGAGTCAAATATTTGTACTTTTTAAGTGAGGACTTTATATTTTCATACAAGTTGTGGTATTTATTATAACCTCTTGAGTGGCTTGGCAACATTCAATACGTTAGTTTCATTAAATATGTCAATGCAAAAAATAAAGATATCAATGCAGTCTCTAACGGGGGATGTCCATTTTCATAAATTTGTTTTCTCAATGCCATCATTTCTGATTTCACTGCTACAGGATGTTCATTATCTGTTCACCTTTCAATTAAATAAAATTTCTTCAGTGTTTGCATGTTCAAGACTGTGGGACATTAGGAATTGAAAGAACTGGAAACCATGATGGGGAAATGACACAGACTCTTAAATATTGAGTGGCAGTGACAGAACCTACGTTACAGACTATGCTGAAACCCACTAGCTGCCTCTTGCTTCTCAAAGGTAAATCACTGCAAAACACAGATAGAGAAAACCACATTTTTCTCACATTCATCACTTGATTTCAAAGGAGAATATTTTAAATCTGTGTCTGAAGTAGACATTTGAGAAGAGTCCTGCCAATTTTTGTTAATTGCAAAATAAACAGATCTTTCCAACAGAGAGAGGGCCTGCATTGGCATTCATTGTTCTTATCCTGAGAATGCATATATGCACTCTAGCTTCCAGGCTATATTTAAAGTGGAGAAAGAAATTTGAAGTGAGATTTGAAGACTGAAAGTGATGTGATAATTCATTAAAAATGCATATTTCATGTTCGGACAGAAAACAAATCTCAATAAATTTCATTGGATTGAAATCTGGCCATAATGGAATTAAATTAGAAATCAATAATAAGATGATTTTAGAAAAGATATCTAAAAAAATCTCCAAGCATTTTTCACACATTTCTAAATACCACATAGTTATTTTAGGAAGAAAGGAAGGAGGAAGGAAGAAAGGAAGAAGGAAGGAAGGAAGGAAGGAAGGAAGGAAGGAAGGAAGGAAGGAAGGAAGGAAGGAAGGAAAGAAGGAAGGAGAGAAGGAAGGAATCATTAGAGAACTAGAAAATATTTTTTTAACCAAATGATAATAAAAACTCAGTATGTCACCATTTGTAGGATGCAGTTTAAACAATCCTTAGAGAGAAACTTATATTAGAAAAGAAAAAAAGTTTAAAATCAGTAATCTAAGTTCTTGCCTTAACAAGATAAAATCAGGAAAGCAATTAAACTCAAAGTAGAAGAAAGGAAATAATATAGGTAAAAACAGAAATCAAATAAACAGCAAACAAACAATACGGAAAAATCAGCAAAGCCAGATGTTGGTTCTTTGACAGCCTTACTTTAAATGAAAAATGCTTCAACACGCATACAGCGCATGTCTATTCCTATGCTTTGTTTGGGAAAAAATTTTTTCTTCAGGAAGATTAAAAGCCATTAATACTTATTCCATTAAAAATAGGGAAAGATCATATTTATACATGCAATAAACAGTTTGCTTTGTATGTCTAGTCAAATGGTCACAGAAAGAGACCTAAATCATTCCTTAAATTGAAACACACACCTATACACATATGAGAATTTGCAACAAATATTGTTATTTTTATTAGGAAAAAAATAAGTTCTAACGTTGCTTTTTAAAATAGAGGATTGCTAGTCCATTTCTGTATTTCTTCATCCCATCTATAAAATAGAGCTATTTTTGGATTTTTTTTTTGTAGCTAGTTTAGACACTTTTCACTCCACCCTTGTTAAGAGTTCTACTGCTGCATTATTTTTTAGTATAAACCTCTCTGCGTAACTAAAAAAAAGTTTCCAAGCCTCCATTAATGGCATATTTGTCATAAATAATGTATTCAATGTACAGGTTTAAAAATCTGAAACGTTTAAGCTCCTTAGAGTTCAACCTGATGGAATTCTGCCTGTAATCATTACTGTGAACAGAGGATCATGGTACACTCAGGGTCATTCCCAAAATTCAGCCTAATCATAGACGAATGGCAATCACTCAGCAACATGGGAGGTGCTTGCTGGGTGCTCTCCAGCCAGAGTCTCTGGATTGTGGGCAGAAAGATGGAGAGGAGTGTCAGGAAGGCCAGCCGTGGCCATGATGAAAGCACTGGTCTGTCAGCCCTGGCCTCCCTGTGCTCCTTTCTCTCAGCTGGAAGGCCTGGTGCAGACAGAACATGCCAGAAGTAGGTGGCAGAGAGAGAAAGCATCCAGGGACTGAAGGAATTCAGAAACAAGTGTCGAGGCACAGGTAAACTGGAGCTGGCCTTTACAGGCAAGGAACATCCAGCTCTGGGCAGGAACTCTGAATGAAAGACTAAGAAGTGATTAGCTGGGAGGTTTGGTTGTGTTGCCAGTTTGCATGAGCTGTAAGAAACAGCAAGTTTACTTAAAGCTATGCACAATAAATTCCCTTTTACATTTATTTATTCAATCAACAAATATTTATGGACGGTGACATGTGCCATCTCCTGCACTAGGCATGGAGATAATCAGGACAGGCTTACATGGAGTTTACATTTTCGTGGTAGAGGCAGTCAACAAAAAGAGAAAACAGATTAAAGGGATAATTTCAGAACATAATATTGCTTTAAGGGACATAAAACAGGGTGACATGATGGGGTATGAATCACACTGGGTGTATGGGACGGACTATTTTAGATAAAGGATCCAAGCAGTTCCCTGAAACAATAGTCACACAAAGTCCCACGCTCGGAAATTAATATTCTGCAATTCCCATATTGAAATTCTTAATAATTTTGTCTTTGACTTGGTGTCTTGTAAGGGACATCTGATGGGACAATGGAGCCTGTGTCCAGGACAGGTTCTTGGGGTTTGCGTTCAACAGGGGCTGAGGTGCCAGTGCAGGTGGCTTTGGGTTGTATGAGGCTCCCAGGAGCCTGTGAAGTCTCTCCATTGTTGGTCCACTTCTTCTGTAGCAGTTGGACATTCCTCTGTGTGGTCACCTGACTAGTATCTGTTTCTCCAAATGGACTATGAGGACAGGGACAGGTCTCTTTTGCTAGCTATGGTGTCCTTAGCACCCCTCACAGGCTTAGCACAGTGCAGGCTCTCAGTCCTGAGGGTCTAGGGGAGCACAGGAGTGAGGAGAGTGAGCCCTGCCAGGAGGAGCTGGTGGTGCGTGAGTTGGGTCTTCGGAAATGCCAGGAATGCTGAGAGGATAGAATAGGTTTGCCTAAGTGTAGAATTACAAAGTGTGAAACCAGAGAGGAGGGCAGAGATGAACAGGGGAAGACCTTCCCTATTTCATGCCAGGTCCTGGAATGTGAAAGGTGCCCAGCAGGGTGGTAGAGGACTGCCACCGTGGGACACTTTATCATCCTTTCCATCTTGCCTGCATTTCCCTCCTCTCTCCCCCGCCCCGGCACTTTCAGATTTCCTCAATGAGCTTTCTGGTATTATCCTGCTGACCCCATAAAAAATAGTAAACCAGGTCTCTACTATGAACATTCAGGGTAAAATCCAGTACCCTGGGTTCGTCAGAAAAACATTCATAGGAAAATAGACTTTGAGCATCCTATCACTTTGACAAGAGCATAGACGGAAAAAAAAACATCACTGCGTGGTAGAACCCCCACCTCAGCATATCCACAGCCTTGCGCAGTCCCATCCCCTCAAGTGTGGGCGGGACTTGCTTCTAAAAATTCGAATATGACAGAAGTGATCAGGTGACCAGTCTGGCAGTAGGTTATAAAAGGGCACCCTCTTTCTCTTTTTTATGGATTGCTCACCTTGGGGGAAGCCAGCCACCACATTAGAAGGCAGCAGCCCCGTCTAGAGGCCCACAGGGCAGGGGACTGGGGCCTGCCAACAGCCACATTAGTGAGCTTAGAGAAGACCTCAGCCCCACCCGACGGTGTGACAGCAGCCTCACTTAAACCAGAGGCGCCTAGCTAAATCCAACCCAAATTCCTGACCCAGAGAAACTCTGAGACAAGAAATATTTCTTGTGTTAAACCATTACATTTGGGGTTATACAACACTAGAGAGTATTCACTGCCATGTACAGTTTCTCACCTATACACCTGTGCTGAGATTTGATACTTGAGCACCGACAATATGCTAGACACGTTGGCCCATGGCACAGTGTTAGCTGGAATTCCTGGCCAGTGGGCCTAATAAATAACAAAAACAATAACAAATGTCTTGCTGAGAAGTTTTTATAGCACTGGCTATTTGAGCAACATTTAGAAATCCATGATCATTACCAATATTCTTTCCTTAAAAAGAAACTCGTGAAACAAAAAAGGAATTTGGAAGTTTTGATTCCTTTTTAAAGACTATATTGAAGCATGTGTCCGCAATATGTAATGCCAAGTCAACTTGCCCAGTTTTTCCTCATGCCATAGTCACAAATTTGAATAATCCATTACATACATGGCCTTTGAAGATGTTGCTTGCTCTCCCTCTCTCCCCCTCTGTCCCACCCTCCTTTCCTCCCTTCCTTCCCTCTTTTCTTCTTTCTTTCTCTCCTTCTTCCTGAATATTATAGGTGAAACATTAGCCCTTTGTCTATTGAATAAAGTGTTCTTAAATTACGGAAGTCTTCAACCTACCTTTTTAACTTGGGCATCACTCCTAACCCATATATATATATAAAATATATATAAGATAATACTTATTTTATATAAATATTTATATATAATTTAATATATAACATATTATATATTAAATATAATATATTAATATATGTATAATATATAATATATTATATAACATTATTATATATAATATATAATATATAAGATAATAATAATATATAATATGTATTATATATATTCTACATATATTATATATTAATATATAATATGTAATATGTATTATATATAGAATATATATAACATTATATATTATATATTATATATAATGTTATATATTATATTATATATAAATATTTATATATAAATATTATATCATATATATATATATGTGTGTATATATATATATATATGGGTTAGGAGTGATGCCCAAGTTAAAAAGATAGGTTGAAGGTTACTTTTTTATATAATATATGTATATTTATATACATAATATAATGTATAATATATAGCATATATAATATATAATGTTATATATTATATCATATATATAAATATATATGGAGAAAGAGAGAGAGAACATTTAATACAAGCAAGAAAACTTTTTCTAAATCATATGTTTAATTTAGTACTGACCCAGCTCTGCAACTTATTAAGTTCCTTAAAACAGTGCTTCTCAAACTTTATTTATACAAATCACTTGAGGATCTTGTTAAAATTTAGTAAGTCTGGGTGGGCCTGAGAGTTTGTATTTCTAACAAGCTTCCGCATCAGTGCCAGTGCTGTTGGTCCCTGGACCATACTTCAAGGAGAAAGACCTCAGATAGAGTTCTTTCTTGTTTCTCTGCCTGAGTATCTGCAACTATAAAACAAAGGTCTGGGTTCATTGACCTCTTAAATTCTATGACTCATGATTTTTCTCTTCCGTTGTGTTCCCCATTGCAGTGTTTGGCACAATTTCCCACCTCTTTTTGCCTATAAAAATGTTCAAGTTGTCCTCTCTCAGCCTCCCCCTCACAACACCTCCACACCAATCTTACATCCTATATCTTATGTCTCCTCTCACCTCTCTTTACCTCTACTTCCAGCCTCCACGCAATCTGGGCCCAGATGACCTCCTACCCAGGCCAGTGTCACCAACCTTCAGTGCCTTTTGACAAATCTAACTACGTCATTTCTCTGCTTAACCTCTTCAATATTCGTTCCTTAAGGTAGTCTGTGTGCATTCCAAAAAAAAAAAAACAAGACAAAACAAAAAAACCTCATAACTTTAATTGTTTTAATGCCCCATTTCATTTAAAATCTTTTCAGTCTTAAAGACATTTGCGTGAGTAATCGGCTTTCCCTGGAAACACTGTTCCCCAAACTTGTCATCCTTTGGGTCTGTACTTGTCTCAGAAAGCCTTGTCTGACCCTCAGAGGGGGTTTGATATCTTTATTATGTAGTCTTTCAGCAGACTGTATTTTTCCTTCATAACATTTTTTACAATTAATTAATTAAATTCCATGTGAGTGCCTGGTTTGCGTCTGGCTGACATCCACACGCTCTGGGTCACCAATATATTCTCATTGTCCAGCTCAGGAGTGGCACATTCAGACACAACCACCAGAGAACCACCAGATTTTTTAAATGGACAAATATTTTCCACTTACACTAAGAATTCCTGATATCTCTGCATTGTATCTATTAGGTTATAACAGAAACTAAGTTCTTAGTTACAGATTTGACACTGGTCTCCTATAAGTGTCTAATATTTCTATGGAGTCTTATAATTATTACACAAGCTCCTTACCAGAAAGGCAGTGCCTGCTGTAGCTAAGTGTGATAATAATTAGTGGATGGGTGCAAGTGGCGTATGGCTCCTATATTGAAGTTCCAAATAATTGACAATGGAATTCTAAATATTGACACGAACAACACAGAGAGAACACGTGGTTTCCAGGCTTCCTCCCTCAGAACTTCAGTTTGCTTCTGCATTTTTTCTAAACAATGAATTAAAGAAGTAAATTTCTTGTCTATCAAAATCCCAGTCGAGTCCCAGACTCAGACAAACTTCGTGGCAAACTTCGTGGTCTGTCTGGGAGGTATGCCTGGAGGGTTGGGGAGTCCCATGTCCCTGAAATCTTCCCAGCCACTGAATCCCACTAGACGAAATGTTTCTTTAAAATTTGGAGAGCTCTTTTAAAATGCAAATGGCCTTTGGAGAGCTGAGCCATCCAAAATGAGAGAAACACCTTGTCCTCAAGTCAGGGCTATGTGTAGTCACAGACAAAATAGTGAGTTTCCTCAAGCATCTGGTTTTTTTCCCTACACTAACTTTAACATAATGTATATTTTAACGCAAATATAGAAATATTGTAGAATAATTTAAAACTTGGCACAAACCTTCAAATAGAAGGAGAGATTCAAGGAAATGTGATGAGGGATACTTACTCCTAGGGAAGTAAGGACCCTTCTTTGAAATATTTTAAAAGCACAAACGGTGTTCTCTAACCAAACCACTCAGCCTACGTGGCTGGCAGAGGATGGCATGAGCTTAAGAGGAGAGTCTGTAGCAGGGACTGCTGTTCTGTACTGTATGTCCTTCTTTCAGAGTAATAGATCCTCTGTTTTATCTTTGGTCTGTCACCAGCCATGATCAAGTCTAGATTTCCCAGCCTCCCTTGCAGCTAAGCATAACCCTGTAACTAAATTCAGGCAAAGGTGATGTAAACTGACATATGAGGAGGAGATTTCTGGACACTTCCTCAAAAGACAACTGGCACATGTCCCCTAGTGGCTGTCCTTATTTTCCCTCTGACTTCTTTCCTACTGACTGCAATGGCTGAAGCTGAAACAACCAGACGTGGCGATGGAGACTGCACGCTTGGGATAAACAAAATAGAAGGGGCAGGGCTTCTATGCAGGTCCTGACAGTTGACTCTAGACTTCTACAGAAAAGAGAAACAGAAATCAACCTTGCTTAAGCCACTGCTGTTAAGGATCTCCATTACTTGTAAACTTAGACCTAACTAATAAAGGGTAAATTTTTTGAAAAGCAAGGTATCACCCTACTTGCAACACTTTTGGAGGGAAATGGGGCATTAAAACGATTAAAATTATGTCATGTTAAACCATTTTTATTGATTAGCAAGTTGGTTTTATTATACTGATGAATCTATAAATAACCTTTTGATCAAAGTCTATTTTCATAAATAAACTTTCTAAAAATATAAGTAACATGTACTTGCATAGTGTAACTCAAAATTGAAAACTTCCTTATGTTATTATTTGAATGGTAAAAAATAATGTAAGTAGAATTATTCTTGGTACATATTCACATGCTTTGATCAATTTCTTAGCTATCTCCAGCTCGAATGTTACGCATTAATATTTTTTTCTGAAAAATACACTTTCTTCAAATTGGTCTCATTATCATCCCTTTATCTTTCTTTACAAAATTGCTGCAATCTTCTTCAAAGTCACTTTTTATGGTTAATAAATTTTAAAGTATCGACACTTTAAAGTCATCTAAATAGATTATAATATTTTTTAAAGATTTTTATCATAAATATAGCTAACATACAATATTATATTAGTTTCTGGTGTACACCATATTTATTCAACATTTATATAGCTAAAGAAGTGATCATCATAAGTCCAGCAACCACCTGACACTGTACCATGTTATCATAATATTAGTGACTATATTCCCTATGCTGTATGTTACATCCCCATGACTTATTTGTTTTATACCTGGACATTTGGACCTCTGATTCCCCTTCCCTTTTTGCCACTTCTTTAATTTTTAAATTGCAATTGGTATTCAATATTATTTTACATTAATTTCAAATGTATAGCATAATAATTAAACATTAGTATAATTTAAAAAGTGATCCCCCTGACTGGTCTAGTACCCACCTGACACTATACGTAGTTGTTACCATATCATTCACTATATTCCTTATGCTGTACTTTACATCCCCATGATTATTTTGTAACTACCTATTTGTACTGCTTAATCCTTTCACCTTTATCACCCTGCCCTCAACCCCCTCCCATCTATCAACCCAATAAATCCAGAACCCATCTGACATCATACATAGTTATTACAATATTATTGACTATATTCCTTATGCTATACCCTACATTCCCATGACTACTTTGTAACAACCAATTTGTACTTTTTAATTCCTTCCTCTTTTTTAACCCACACCCCAACCTCCTTCCCATCTGGCAACCATCAAAATGTTCTCTGCATCTATGAGTTTGTTTCTGTTTTGTTTGTTTATTTTGTTCTGTAGATTCCACATATAAGTGAAATCACATTGCATCTGCCTTTCTCTGTCTAACATTCCACTCAGCGCAGTGCCTTAGAATAGTCACTCGATCTAAAAGAAAAGCCACGCTTCCCAAAGCGGTATGTTAGCACAGTGTCTACAGCTACACAAGGTGAATTGTTGTTTTCAGGCACTTTCATCTTCAAACAACTTCTGACATAGATGCTGATATTTTTCCAGCAGGTTTATATCTGGTTTCCACGTAACCAATGTAATCAAGATTGTCCCCATGGTGGATGCTAAATGCTGACAAACATTTTATGAAGTTGCCTATTATCATCAACTTTCTTGAGAAATGGAAACTCAGTACTTAATTTTTCATTAAACATGCACTTTTTTTAGTACACTGCTGCTGAGGGGGTTGATTGTAAAAAAAAAATTTTTTTTGTAAGCTAGCAAACAAAATATTAAGTAAATGGTTGTAGATTTATACCATATGATAAAGGACAATAAATGTGGCAACAACATTCAGATTCACCACAACAGCTCAGCCTTTATTTTCTGCATACATTTCATACACAGCTAATGATCTCCCACATTTTCCATGGACCCTGAAGGCTGGAAGCCCAATGGCTTTGTACACCTAGCAGCTGCAGCATAGGCCATGGCACAACTGGGTGGTGCCAAGTGGCCAACAAGAGCAACAGCGACAGCTTCTTCTCCTCCTCCTCTTGGAACCAGAAGGAGTGAGGCCCTGGTTTCTGAGCACACTTTACAGTATCAATGGAAACGTCATATGCTTTCCCTGAAAGGAAGGTGTTGGTTATTCTTGGTCTGGAAATGATGGGGAAAAGAGAAACTGGTTCTCATCTTTCAGAAATGCTATGTGTTATGTTGTTACATGTCCCACACATTACTAGATGAGACCCTGGCAGAAGCTGAAAGTGTGAAATAGAGGCCTACTAAATCTACCCCCAGTTTATTTTCTCACTAAACAATGAAAGCTCTTGGACCAATGGTAAACCACATAGGATCCCAGGACAACAGGCTTACACGGAGACTGTCCAAGACCAGAGAGAACTTTGTTCACCCTACGTAAAGAACAAGGTAGAACAAAGAAAAATGTCCTCTCCCGTTTTTTCTAGCATGAGCCCTGAAAGGAAGGCATCAAAATTGTCCTCTTCTATGAAGCTCTCAGCATAGTATCACTCCCATGTCATGTTCAATTTTTATGTTTAATCCCAGGAAATGTTGCACTGTTTCAAGAATTTTCATGTTCTGTAAAACAGACCCCAAAACAATTACTAAGAATACTTGGAATTTCGCTCATTTTCATCCAGTACTTCTTTCTTCTCTGAATTTGAGCCAATAATACCACAGTAAGAAATTCATGCTATCGTGGTCGTAACACCAAGACAATAAATACATTATAGACCACCACATCCCCAAGGATAATAGGAGTAGGTGTAACAGAATCCAGGACAGACTGGCAGGTAAGGCTCTTCCTGAAAATCAATGTTGAGAAGTTATAAGTTTTACTCTCTTCCCAGGCCTTCTCTGCATGTCCCCGCCCTACCCCCCAACTTGTTGTGTATCTGTATTGGTGGCCCTAAGCACACATACCTGTATTAGGTGACTGTCTTGCCTGTCACCCCTGGAATGAAAGCTTCTTGAGGGCTGGCCTCCAAGATTGTGTCTTTGGACCCAAATGCAGAGTCTAGACCAAGACATTGAGGAAGTGTTTGGTGGATGAAAGAATCTTAATCACTGCTGGTAACTGGTTTTGGATGTATGAAAGCTCAAAGAACTGGATTTATTTCATTATAAGAATCTCCTCTCATTTAACCTTCAGGGTCAGATTTCATTCAATGCCTGAAGCTGTATCTGCTAACATATTTCCTAGTTTAAACTATGGTTTTATACATAATGCCCAAATCTTTAATCAGTCGACTATTATTGTCCAGCAACTAGGGTATCACCGTACTCAGACACCTTTCATTCTCTTCTTGCCTTCGATTGTTTCTAAAATAGAGCGACTTTGGGAGCAGGGTTGAGGGAAATTTTCTCCCCTTTTCAGCAGACCTTTCTGAGCTTCTGTGTATTATTGTAATGAGAGACACTGAGAGATGAGACCACAAACCATAAGTTACACCCTTTTGGTCTGAAAGGTTTGAATAAACACCAGTGTTTCTGGAAGGCAAAGAGAATGCACAAAAACATAAGAATGTGGGAATGGATGTTTGTATGCAAAGGAAGGCACATTCTGAAAGCACGTTTGGAGACTATGGTGTAAAATCATTTAAAACTTGCCAGTAAAACTAAAGGTCAGACATGGTGCTTTGACTATAGTAAAGGACTTGAAAGTACCCAGAAGATCGCTAGAAGATTCATACTTCCGTGGATAAGCAAAACAAAGCATAAAAACAAAACTCCAGTCATCATTTTCCCTATATATCATATCCTGGTAGAATTCCCACCTCTTAAGAGAAAACCTCTGTGACCACATAAGAGAAAAACATTTTTAATTTTATTCCAGTTTTTAAACGAGTCCAAACTAAAACAAAGATTTTATGGCTCTCTCAGTCTGCCATGCGAATTTCCGCCTCTGACAAATGCCAGTAATCTTTGTGGCAACTTTAGATGTTCAAACCATTTATTAAGATGAAGGAGAGAGTGCCATGTTAGAAACAGAGCTCCAGAAAGGTAGCTGAGACCACCACTTTGGACACCAGCCAGAAGATGACTTCTTAGCAACGAAGTGGGCAGTTTTAGGACTTTCACAATTATTTAAACTCTCCTGTGCAGTTTAAGAAAAGTGTTTTCAGTGGCAAGGAGGTGCCATAGAGCTGAAACACAGATGGAAGTATTTTCTCCAGATAGTTGTATTATGCTGCAAATGAAAACTAAAACTCAATAAAATGCTGCCATTAGCCACCAGAGACCTAGGGAAGAGCCAATCCTGTTGTAAGATCATCGGGCCATGAACAGAGGAAAAAGAATAAACACCATAAATTTGGAAGAACACAAATTTATTAATTTCCAATTTAATTGGTATCAGGCTTTTGGTGGGAGAAAAGGGTGTGTACTCTGCATCAATTGTTTCTAAACCAAGTGGTGACTGGATGTTGAGAAAAATTATCTCCTCTGGATATATGAGGCAAGGATTGAGTACTGGTAGAATGTATTTGGATGCAGATATAAAAAGGAAGAAATACAAGGGTGATCCTATGATTAGCTACTATTCAGATGGAGGAAATGCTTACCAGTGACGGAGGCCATTCAGCTATCCAGAGAGCCACTGGAAGTCTACTCCCAGAGTCTAGTACAGTGATATGATACGCACACACACACACACACACACACACACACACCACATGCGCACACACACACACACTACACACCACACACCACACCACAAAGAGATATATAATGAAAGTCTTATTTGGTTACAAATAAGGCAGACTTTTAAAAACCCTATCTGGTGAAAGCCAAATAGGGTTTGTACCTGAGTAAATAGTATTGTATCAGTATCAACTTCCTGATTTTGACAATGTAAGATGTTATCATTGGGGAAAGTACAGCAATTCTCTGTACCATTTGTTACAACTTCTTGTGAGTTTTAAACTATTTCAAAGTAAAAAGTTATAATTTTTTTAAAAAAAGAGAAAGGTGTCAGATATATTCTGAACATACCACGTATTGAAGATGATTGCGTCTCCATCAGGTGGACCCAGAATGGCCAAGTGGAAGAGGGGTGCCCCACTGACTTATTGACTAACCCAGTATGATCAAGTGAGTGAGAAACAACTTGCATATCGTTGCCATTACAGGTTTGGGTATCTTTGTTACCACAGCCTAGCCTACCCAAACAATTACAGTCCCTCTTCGTTTTTGCCTACTAGTTTCCATGATGAAGCTCCATTAAGTAGTTAAAAAATCACTCTGATAAATCTCTCAGAGACCTATAAGAAGAGGAGGAAGAAAGCCAAACTTTCAAATGAGCTCAGCTTATAAAAAACAGTGAAGGCAATGTAAATGTCTATTTTTGGTTCTGTTCACATAGCAGGTGCTGGGTAGACAGAACTTCTGCTAGAGAAGCTACAATTCAAAAGCTGTCATTTAGGTAGAGACGGGAAGACTTAGAGCAAGACGGGATCACTTGGTCATGCAGATATCAGGAGCCCAAGGCCCCTTTGTCCTGGGAGAAAGTGTGAAGGGACCTTCATAGCCTGGCAGAAGCTGCCTTCTCTCCTGTAGTCTGCAGAGCTGAAAGATTGGTAAACTTGCACTGGAGACAAAGGAAGAACTCACCTCCTACCTTACTGGATTCGGTGTATCCTGGCTGATACCTGCTGTCAGGAAAAGCATGAAGGGCCTAAAAGGAGAACTCGCCAGGAGGGAGGGAGATGTGGCTGGAGACCTAGGCTCACACCAGGTTCTGAGTGACATGGAGGGGGGACTCTTTCTTGGCCAAAGTGTGGCTGATTCCAGACAGCCCATATGACCCAGGCAGACTACTTTGGACTGTGCATGGCTTTTGAGTGTAAATCCACAGGCTCTCGCCTTGGCAGAACAAGAATGGAGCACAGTACTTCAGGAACGAGGCCTGTCCATCACAGAGGCACTGGACTAGCAAAAGCACCATGACAGCAGTGTACAAGGGCACCATACTGGTGCAGAAGCAAGTGGTACTTGTGGATAAATCAGATTCTCCAACAGTGTCTACACCCAACAGGAATAACACCCTTGAACTTTGTAAGACCTGGAAATCTTGAAAAAGCAGTGGCAGTTGGGCAGATATTTCAGAGAAACTGGATGCCCTGCTAATTTAATATTCATTAAACTCGAAAATAGCCATGATCAATTTTTGCAATTCTGAACTCTAGAACGGATCATACCAGCTTCACTTGGAAAACACACAAGGAAGGATAGACCTGCCATCGAAACTTATAGTATAATGTTGATGAGTGGCAAAAAAGCAAGTACGGAGCTTGCATCTTCCTTCAAAGATAGTGCTATTTAGGCTTTAAAAAAAAAGGTAAAATTAATTTTGGTAAGAGGGAATTCAACCCCAATGTACATACATTGCAAAAAAACTATGGGTGGGGGCCGGCCCAGTGGCTCAGGCGGTTGGAACTCCATGCTCCTAACGCCGAAGGCTCCCGGTTGGATTCCCACATGGGCCAGTGGGGTCTCAACCACAGGTTGCCGGTTTGGACTCTCACAAGGGATGGTGGGCTCTGCCCCGTGCAACTAAGATTGAACACAGCACCTTGAGCTGAGCTGCTGCTGAGCAACCAGATGGGTCAGTTGGTTGGAGTGCGTCCTCTCAACCACAAGGTTGTCAGTTCGACTCCCGCAAGGGATGTTGGGCTGCGCCCCCTGCAACTAACAATGGCAACTGGACCTGGAGCTGAGCTGTGCCCTCCACAACTAAGATTGAAAGAACAACAACTTGACTTGGAAAAGGTCCTGGAAGTACACACTGTTCTCCAATAAAAATAAAATAAAATAAAGAATATTACTATAAATTAAAAAAAAAAAAAAACTATGGGTACTCTAAAATGAATTCTAATCTCCCAATCTGGACAAATCAGACCTGAGACTACTGATAGAACCAACCCCTGCCAGTGACCTTGGAGGAGAATGGAGACCAAGAAATGGGCGAATGTTATTTTAATTTCCAGAAGGAAGAAAAAAGCAGATTCTGAAAAACATATGATTCTAATCTCAGGCAAGTTACATGAATAGATTATTTAAAGACCAGGGTGATTGCTATGAGCTTTGATAGGCCCACTGAGAACAAGCCATTTCAGATTAACCTCATTTCCTTTTTTGAAGGGAAATGGAGCTCAGGGAAATGTGGTTGATGTAGAAAATGTCGATATCGGAAAAACATTCAACAAAATCATAATGAAATATGGGCAAGAAGGGTAAATGGGGATAGAGACGGGAGGGTCAATGAATGACTGAATCAATTCATTCATTCAGTTCTTTAGTGATGTCACAGTGATAGGACACAGACCTGGGCATTTTCCTATTTTTTTAATGATGTGAATGAAAACATAAATCACACATTTATTAAAATTATGGAAGCTGTACAGAATATCAGAATCCAAAATTATCTCAAATTGAACCAAAGAACTAGCAAGATGGAGGTTAAAAGGTTATTCAATTTCCTTAGCATTCGGATTTTGATTCCTATTTTTAGTGCCAAATGTTTTTTCTTCTAAAACAGCCAGAGCCAAGGCTAGAAATTTAAAACTATTTTGTAAATTTAGTAAACCATTTCCAAATTATTCAGGTAGGGATGCATTACTCACTGTACAACAGTGTAGAACAGGAAACGACGTTCTTCTGAAAAGGTTAATTTATTCCTAAATCTCTTCTAGTTCAGTGCATTTCAACTTTCCGTAATTCAAAGAAGCTAAAAAGAACCCTGTATTTTCTTAATTCTTTCAGAAGAGATCCTTAAAGAAAACTTTTGTGCTCAACCACTGTTTCCCAAATGGATAATTCGTAAACTCTATCCCATGGGGTTTAATAGGTATGGTATGAAGAAAGTGTTCCATAGGCCAAAAGATTGGGAAACCCTGACTGAAAGTTGGCTGACAGATTCCATTTCCGCAGGGCTTCTCAAAGCCTTCAAGTGCAGTTCAATACACTAATGTAAAGGGGAGCGCTGGGAGAGGCTACAACAGGGGTCCAATCTATGACTCCCAGGCCAAATACAACTCAGTGACTGCTTTTATTGGAACACCATCACCGCCATGTGTTTACATACTGTCCTTGACTGTAAGGGCAGAGTTGAGTAGTGCAACAGAGATTGTGTAAACCCTCAAGCCGAAGATACTTTTCTCTGACCCCTGACAGAAAAAGTTTGTTGACCCCTGGTCTATAGTACCTATATAGTGTTGTTGAAATTTGTCTGAACACAGAACAATTTTTTGGAGCACACCCATCAACATTTCTTAGCACCATGAGGCACTTGGAAAACAATTCTCTAAAGATATTACGCAAGGAAAATTTTGTGTGCTTCCCACATCACTGTGTTCTATGTCTATCCTCTTATATGTAACTTTGCTGTAACTTAAGATTGTTTTCAATTTGGTGGTTTAATTAATTATAAGGTTAATTTGGGCATTAAATCATTGAGATATTAGTTTATCATTTTTTTTTAATTCTTTAGTTTCTTAGTCATTTAATATGGCAACGTGTTGTTGTTTTTTTTTTTAAATCACTTCTAAACAAAATTTTATAATTATTAAGGGCAAATATATCAAGGACAGCATTTCAGAAACCAAACGTAGCACAGTGAGAAGTTTATAGTTTGCTCTTCGTAAATGTTGTCTAAAGGAAATAATCCTGCAAGTCTAGAATTCATTCTTGCTTACATACCTCATCATATTTACCTACGTAAAATTACAAAATTATAATATCAACAAGTCTTCCCAGTTTCTCTTTCAGACTACCTGTATGTAAACTTTTAGCAAGAGCTACAACAGGTAGGGCTATTTAAATTTTTTAATTGAAGCATAGCATTCACACATAAAATTACCTAAATTAAATGTAGTTCAATGAATTTTTAAGCAGTACCCAGATTAAGAACTAAAGCATGACTAACGTACTTCATATAGAACTTGCTCTTGTGCTCACTCCCACCCCTGAAAGGTAATCATTAACTTGACTTCTAAAACCATAAATTAATTTTGTCTGTTTTTAAACTCTACATAGATAGAATCATACAGTATGTTGCGTCTATTGATTTCTTTTGTTGTTGTTTTGTCCTTTTATTTTTCTGTAAATTTCAAGCTTATTCTGAAATCGAGAAAATAGTGTAATAAATACCCAACTTCAATGGTTACCAACACATGACAAGTCTTGCTTTATCCATATCCCAACTCATTTTATCCCTGGATTACTCTGAAGCACTTTCTGGGCGTCCCACATTTTCATTCATAAAAATGTCAGCATGTATCTCTAAATGATAAGGTTTCTTCTTGTAAACAGAACCACAGTACCATTATTCTCTCTGAAATCACATAACTATGTAATAATATATAACAACATAATATGTTATATAAATAATATAACACTAACTTTTTAATATCATTTAAAAAAATCTAGTCAGCGTTCAAATTCCCCACTGTCTCATATTTTTTTAATAGTTCATTTGTCTCAATCAGGACTGAAATTAAGTCCCTGCTTTGCCTT
Organism: Rhinolophus hipposideros; assembly: GCF_964194185.1. Classification (NCBI taxonomy): domain Eukaryota; kingdom Metazoa; phylum Chordata; class Mammalia; order Chiroptera; family Rhinolophidae; genus Rhinolophus; species Rhinolophus hipposideros. Next base: position 7,862,945 of record NC_138057.1, on the reverse strand, counting down.
TGGTTGATATGTCTCCTAGGTCTCTTCTAATATAGAAGTTCCCTTCCTGTCTCTTCTCTTCCCCCAAATTCAGGAATGTATTGGTTGAAGAAACTGAGTCACTTGTTCTGTGGAGTTTCCCACAACTGCTATTTTGCCATCACATCTCTGTGGTGTCGTTTATCATCTTCCTCTGACTTTTCTGTTTCATGCCAAGTGGGTGAATTGCAATTCAATTCAGTTCTAACACTAAATACCCAGAGTTAGTGCAGACACCACAAGTTAAGCACAAAGGCCTTCACAAGGCTGCCCTCACTTCAGACGCCATCTGCAACTCTCAAAGGGCCGTGCACAATTTTGGCCAACTGGCTATAAATTCATGAGTTCCCATGACCCTCTCAGGTTCAATAATTCACTAGAATGACTCACAGAACTCAGTGTACTTACAATAAGCACTGTAGCTACAATTACGGTTTTATTACAGAGCACACAACTCAGGAACAGCCAAATAGAAGAGATAGATACGGCAGGGGCAGGGAAGGTCCTGGACAGGGAGCTTCCGCACCTCCTCCCCATAGAGTCAGGGCGTGCCACTCTCCCAGTACATCAAATTTCACCATCGAGAAATCCCTTCTGAGTCTCAGAATTGAGGGTTTCACTGGGGTTTCATTAAGTAGACAAGACTGATTAAATCATTGGCCATGTGATTGAACTCAACCTCCATTCCCCTTCACCTCCCTGGAGGTCCGGCTGGCCCAATCCTCTAATCACATGGTTGGTCATTCTGGTAATCACCCTCCATCCTGAAACTATTTAGGGGTTAGTTAGTCAACTCATTAGCATAACAAGAGTTTTTGAAGCTCAGTGACAGGAATTGGAGACTAACACTACATATAGTCTCTATTATACTTTTTCTCCTATAAATTCATAACTAAATCTAGACTTCAGGCTGGATCAGATACCAGATTTAAATTTTTGGCAAGAACACTGAATAGGTGGTGTTTCATGCTTCTATCAGGAGACACATATAAATGTCGGGTGGCTGATATAGGACAATTTTTTACAAGTCGAAACTACTAGTTCTTTCAGCTAAAGTGCGAGAGGCATCTCATCATATCCTCCATTGACGTGCATGTATCCATCTGCCTCTTACCACCTCAAACTAATTTCCCTTCCCTAGCAACTTCTTGCTGCTGTGTTCTTTTCCAAGTTGTGTAGCAGAGATAATTCTCTTTTAGTCCATGCAGGAGAAATAGCTTATCATGGAAGAAGATGATTTGCAACGTTTCCACTCAGGTTGTATTTTTTTGTTTCTTTGTGTTTCTGAACCCTGAGATGAAAAATAAATGGAAGCTTACATCTTGGTAAACCCCTCCCAGCCATGTGTGGGCAATCTCGAGGGCATTTACACAAGCAGCCTTTTAGCCTCAGTGGCCCCACCGATGTATTGGGCAGAGCTGTCCAGGTTTCACTGAATGGGAGTCAACACCAGCAGCGGGATGGCAGCCTGATGATATTGAGGACATTGGAACTCAAGTCCCTCAGAGAAACATGGCCAATCACTTGTTTTGAAAGAAGAGAGCCCAAGTTCATCTTTAGATAGATTCTTAATCAATGGAGGCTTAGAACCCCTTGACTTCAGAGACTGGAGGAAATTTGTGTATAAAACTAAGGATAAGCGTGAAAAGAATTTCTGCGTTCCAAATTAAGATGGCATTCAGCGAATTGAGACAAAAACAAGTGGGGTGAATGAAACTAAAGTCAAATTCATTTTAATTTTCTTCAAGTGTAGGTGAGCTATATGACCGGCTGTGTGATGAGTAATAACACCTTTTTCCAGACGATGCAGCCAGAACACAAGTGTAGTCAGTCATCAGGTGCCAGGCAACATGTATCATGGGAAAAAGATGGAAGCCAGTGAGTGAAGTAGAGAGCCTTATGAAGAGACATGGAGTGTAAATGCCATCTCAGGGACAGATATAACAGCTGGTGAAAGGGAATCTGTGGTATAAGCACAGGGCTGTCCAAAAACGAAGTCTGCCATTGCCTGTCTAATATCATTCTAGGGACTCCAGAATGATCATTTACCCAAATGATCTTCTTACATAATAACTTCTGAAATTCCTTTCAAGAGGGATTACTCTGTAAGAAGACTTTTAAAAGCCACTACAATGCCCATATTTCCTGGTGGAGATGTTATTACCCACAGGTCTGGCTAGGCAATAACTTGGGTGGTCGTATAAAGAAGGGAGTTCTTCCAGAGAAATCTGACTGCCCCATCTCTGCCCCTCTCCTTTCTTTGCTCCCTCCTCTTTCAGCAGAGGGGTTGGTTTGGGAGGGAGTGACCCAGAGCTGGACTAATCTTCACCCCCATCTCCTGTGTTGTCCTCTGGGAAGCTGGGGCAAACCAATATTGATTCTCCAGTGTCACTGCTCAGCCTGGAACTTCAGTGACAGGTATTGGCAGAGTGTGCTGGTGCCATCCAGATCTCAGAACTCAAATGTCTATCCCTGACATTCAAGCAAGTCCCTCACATTAGTTTCATGACTGTTGTATGAGTAGGAAGAGATGATCTCTTATGAACCATTTCTAGGTATTTGGAGAAGCTGAACAAGAATAAAAAGCTGTGATGTCACTGGCCATCATGGTACAATTTTCTTCAACAGACAATACTACGTTCTACTGTGAGGCTAGTCCCATAGGAGCAGTTTATACTTTTCCAGTCTCATCTCCCAACCCCAGTGTGTCCCTAAAATTGTTAGTCAAGCCTCTCCTACACACATAGACAAGCACACAATTCTAAAATCCTTGGCTTCCCAGACTCCCTTGCAGTCCTGGGTGCCATGTGACCCATGAGATGCATGTGAAGGTCCCAGAGTTGGGCTTCCCTTCCCTTTCTGAATAAAATTGACCTTCTTCTGGTCAATCTGCCCCTCTTGTTCCTGCCTAATGGAGCAGCAACAATCCCATGACCATGAGAATAAAAACTACACACTAAAGACAGTGAACCCACAGACAGAAGGAAGCCAGAACTTGGTATCACTTTGATCACATTTGGCACCAGCCAATGCGTTGCCTACCTACAGACCTCTGGTTATAAAAGGAAAACAAACCCCTTGGTTGTCATGGTTGGACATATTTCTAACTGACATCTCCCTGAGGTAATGAGTTTCACCACCATGCACATTGGCATCATGTCCTTTGCTGTCACTGAGAGATGCCCTAAGGAACTCTTCTGTGACAGTTGCTATTGTTTTTAGCACAGTATAACTGGTCTCTCTGTATGCAGTCTTGCCCCTTCCAATCCATTCTCCATTCTGCAGTCAGAATGGTATTGCTAAATTCAAATTTGGTCATACCCCCATGCTGCTTACAACTCTCCAGGGGCCTCCTGTGGCGGAAACAGCTAGTTGGCCTCCAAAATCCACACACACCCCCTTCCAGAGTCAGTATGTTGCTGTGAAGTGGCTGCCCAGTCAGGGACTGTCTTTCCAACCCCCCTCACATCTAGGTGGGGCTCTGTGGCTACTTAAAGTCTGAGTTGATTAAGATGCACCTATGCTGTCTCCACCTTCTCTTTCATCTCTACTGTCAGCAGAAAGGAGGCCCTAGAGATAGAGGAGACACAATGAAATCATCACCTGAAGTAAAGCTGTCCATCCACCAGAAACATTGCATCAGACTAACATGAGACTCAGAAATAAACTGCAGCGTGCGCTGAGACACTGAAACCCTGAGGGCTATTTATTATAGCAACTAGCATTACTCTAATACACTTTCTATTGAATGGGATAAAGTCCAAATCCTTTGTGACTCTTCACACTCTGACACTAGCCTATGCTCTGTTTTCTCTTCACTCCAGTGATAATGAATGATACTGGACAACAATACAAGGTCTGACAATTAAGTTCACGAATATGCTGCAATGATGTTGCTAATCTTTTTTGATACCAGAGGGATTATTTGTTATGAATTTGTACCCACTGGGCAAACAGTTAACCAAGCTTACTATTTGGAAGTACTGAAAAGGCTGTGTGAAAAAGTTAGACAACCTGAACTTTTCACCAACAATTCATGGCTCTTGCATCACAACAATGCACCAGCTCACACGGCACTGTCTGTGAGGGAGTTTTTAGCCAGTAAACAAATAACTATATTGCGATACACTCCCTACTCACCTGGTCTGGCCCCCAGTGATTTCTTTCTTTATCCGAAGATAAAGGAAATATTGAAAGGAAGACATTTTGATGACATTCAGGACATCAAGGGTAATACAACAACAGCTCTGATGGCCATTTCAGAAAAAGAGTTCTAAAACTGCTTAGAAGGGTGAACTAGGTGTTGGCGGTGCACAGTTTCCCAAGGGGAGTACTTTGAAGGTGACCGTAGTGATATTCAATAATGAGATATGTAGCACTTTTTCTAGGGTGAGTTCGTGAACTTTTTCTAGAATGAGTCTGACCTCATATGTTAGTCAATTGCCTCCAGGTCTTCAAACAGACCAGACTCTTCTCCTTGCCTGGAAACTTCCTCCCCTACTCTTTGCCTGGCTACTTACTCTTATCCCAAGGACACCTTGGCTGTCACTTTTCAGAGAGGCCTTCCCTCACTAGCCTATAGATAAAGACTCCTTATGATAGATTCTTGTGCCTCTCTATTCTTCCCCATTCACATTTCTTGTTAAAGTTGTCAATATTTGCACTCCCTGCCAGATCATAAATTCTAAGAGAACTGAGGTGTGCCTATCTGTTTCACGACTATCTCCCTATTGAGTACAGTGCCCGAGAGGTAGTAGGCAGTCAATGAATATCTGTTGAATGCATGAATGAACAAGCTGATATTGTTAGAACTACACTAATGTCGCTGTTTAGGGGCACTCCTGGGATCATTCATGTTGCAGAAATTTCTAGCAATTTTTAAAATTCTATTATGTTATTCTTATATAGATCATTGCTCTCTCTTTGTGTTTGTTGCTAGGAGACTCACAGACAGGATCACACCTTTAAATATCTCACAAGGCCTGAGTGCACACCTTTCTATATATTCTCTTGATCTAGCTCCATGTGATAATTCAGTGCTCCCTCTCTTATCGTCCTGGTTTATTATTTTTTATCTGCAAGTTCTGAAAGGACATTTGTGAACTCCTCAAAGGCTTGTCTATACAGAGTGGCATGTAAAATTTTTTCATTCTTAATCAGAGGTCTGGCCTATAATTTCTCCATGTTTTGCTAAGTTGGGGATCTTAAAAATGTATCTCTTTCTTTATTTTTGCCTGTAAATATAGAACCTTCCCTGATACAACTGGCACAAAACTGCTTAGAATGGATTTACATCACTTATGATAAAGGTCACTATGATAGAAGGCAGATGCTAAAAAATATATTCTTTATAAAAATCATAAAATTTAAAGCTGAAAGAGCTAAAAAGATGCTTAGGGGGTCATATAGTCTAATTCTCTCACACCATAAATGAGAAAAGCTAACAGCCCGACAGACAAAATGACCCTCCAAAACCACACATATGTGACTACTAGAGCTGGGCCACCAACTCAGGTGAGCTTGCTTCTAAAACAGTGCCCTTTTTACAGCAGCCCCCAACCCTTTTGTTATTTTAAACTCAGGCATGGTAGTATGAATAATGGCCCCTCAAGATATCTACATCCTAATGCCTGGAATCTAAATGTACTTTACAGGGCAAAAGGGACTTTGCAGTTGTGATTCAGGACCTTGAGATGGGGAGATTATCCTTAATGATCCAGGTGGTCAATCAAAGCGTTCTTATAAGAGGAAGGCACAGGGAGATTTGACTACCGAGCAGGAGAAGGCAATGTGATGGCAGAAACGAAGATTGGAGTGACACGGCCACAAACCAAACTTGGCAGTCACAGAACCCGGAATGGACAAGGAACAGATTCTCTTATGTAGCTTATAGGGTGAGTGCAGCCCTGCTGATATTTTGATGTTAGCCCAGTGATAGTGGTTTCTGTTCTCCTGCACCGTAGAATAAATTTATGTTATTATAGGCTCTAATTTGTGGTAATCTGTTACAGCGTTGATAGAAGACTAATATACAATGGTTGGCCAACTATGGCTGTGGACCAAATCTGGCCCATTGCCTGTTTTGGTAAATAAAGTTTTATTGGAATAGAGCCTTGCTTGTTCCTTTATGAAATATCTATGGCTGCTTTTACACTATACTAGCAGTGTTGAGTAGTGTGACAGAGAACAAAGGGCCTACAAAGCCAAAGCTATTTATAATCTGGCCCTTTACAGAAAAAGTTTGCTGACCTTGCTTTAAGCTATGAATTAATTCCACCTTTTCTCATATCTCCGTTGTCCTTTTGGAGTAGAAATGACATGTTCATTATACAAAATTAAAACATTACAAAACTACACTACCTAGAAAGTAAATGTCCCTGACAGCTGTCATCAAAAGTTTGGGGCAAGTGCCCCATTTGTTCTTTTTCTCTACACATATGACAAACTTTACCACTACTGTTATTTGTTCTCAGTGTTTGTTAAGTCTTTAGATATTAATAGATTGCATATGACTAAATACTTCAGAAAGATGATACAGTTGTGACATCTTTTAATATGTGAGTCAAGGACAAAAATAATAGTCTGAAGCCGACAGGTTCCCAATGTCCGTGCTGGCGAATCTGCTGTGGAATCCAATCAGGAGTGAGTAGTAGGATGAGTGGTGACAGCCTGAGCCTTAGCTTCTTCTGGAACCAGTCCAGATTCCCTCTTCTCCTGGGTGGCTACCCCTCAGTGCATCAATTTCCTCATGCATAAAGTGAAGATAGTAAGACACATGGAGCAAGGTCATTAAGTAACAACTATAAGAGATAATAATATGAAGCACTCAACACATTACCTGGCATAGAGACTAAATAAAAATGGTTGCCATAAGACAGTTTGGGGAATATAATCAATAATGTTGTAAAGATTTTGTAGGGTGTCAGATGGGCACTTGTCTTATTAGGAAGACCACTTCATGGATGGTGTAGATGCTTGGACACTGCACTGTGCACCTGAAGCTGAAGCTGAATAATATTGTATATCAACTATAATTTAATTTATATTAGTCACGGGATATGGAGTAGAGCATAGGGAATAGAGTCAATTGTATAGGTTGATGCAAAAGTAATTGTGATTTTTGCAATTATTTTTAACCTTTTAAATTGCAATTACTTCTGCACCAACTTAATAATAGATATGTACAATGTCAGAGGGGCAATAAATTGGGGGACGGAGGATTATCACTTTGTGAGGGGTGAAATCTCTAACTATTGCATGTTTTGTACACCTGAAACTAATTTTAAAAAATGGTTGCCACAATTTTTAATAAATATTGCAATGTCTCGGTTTAAAATATCTAAGGAAATGATCTTTTAAAACAAACTCCACAAAAATTTTAAAGTTTAGTTTTTTCTAATTATAAAATACTTATTATACATAATTTGAATATGAGTGAAATACTTTGAAAATTAAAATTACCTGTTAATCTCAACATCCTAAAATTACTCTTTACTATTTTGTCATATTTCCTTCCAGTCTTTTTTCTGTCTCCACATATCTGTGTTCATTATAACAAAAGTTGAATCCTATTATAGGTAAGTTTGTGACTTTCTTTTCTTCATTCAAACAATTTTTCTATGCATTAAATATTATGGAAAAAATGTTAATACCCACTCATGTGTTTTCCCTGGATATATTTCAAACATTTTAATTCCAAAAATATGTTGCAGGCACCTATTACATGTCAGACACTCTGACTGATGCTGAAAGGATGAAAGGGGAATTAGATGTTTTCCCTGCCCTCAATGAGCTTATAATTTTCTCAAAAAAAAAAAAAAAAGGCAAGCACAAACCCAAAATACAAGGTAGACTCAGATAAGCATGATTTAAAATAATAATAATACAGTGGGCCCAAAGATAAGCATAAAATGAGTTTTTTCTCCCCGTTCTTTGAAATTTCTGTTACCTACTTCCTCAATCAGATTTGTTCAAAAGAAAAAAAGAAGAAAAAAAAAAGGTCATCATTGTTTGAGGGGTAACAAGACTAGCAAGAATGTTCCCAACCAGTGAACACTCCTGAGAGGTATTTTGGAAAATGCAGCAAGTACTTTTAAAGAGGAAGGAAATGAGGAAATTATCATGTCTGTCTCACCTTAGATAATAAAAGCTGGATCGGTTTCAGAAATTGGAAACAAATTCTAGGAAACCTCTCTGAAGTTTCCACAAAGTGATCCAATTAAGATATGACTGGCAGCCATGAAAAGCTTTGGTACTGCCAAACCACAGAGAAATTTTAGATGTAGAAACACAAGAAATATCTTGCTGGATAACCAAATATTTTTTAAAAGAGCCATATAGTAGAGACTTAAACTTCCAAGACATCATTGACTATTTTTCTTGCCCTCCAGCCAAAGATAACCTAAGACAAGGGAAAACACTGGCTATCCCACAAAAGCCAGACAAGTAAACAGAAATTTGCAATGAATCTTTCTTAGCCTCAGCAAAGGCCAGGCCTAAAATCCATCTTCAGCACATTAGAATGGAATCTCTTAGGTCAACTAACAAGACCCGCCCCCCCATTCCTTGCAGAGGTGCTGACACTGAACCACTCTGGAATCCTCAGTTCCATGTACCTCCATCTGCTGTCATAAAGCACTTTGTAAACTGGGCCCCAGATATTCTGGACATCTCTGAAAGCTGCCAGCTCCCTCTAACTCCAGAGAAGAACCAGTCCCCACTCAAATAACATCTGGCCCCATGTATGGTGAAACCATCATGGAGGGGTCCTTTGAGTCAGTCCTTCTAGATGACAGGTAATAGTACTAATGAAGGCCAGGAGAAGTAGGCGTCAAACCCACTCTATGTCTTCTTTTAAGCAAGAACATTAACCTTAAATGAGAGCTCTTAAAAAATCAGACATCTCCTGACTTCCTCCCATGTGTGAATGGTCACATTGAGAACCAAGATAAGCAAGATAACCTGGAATCCCAGGAAAAGCCCACCAAAATAGGCTACTCAAGTTGATGTGTAGTAATATTTTCTCATTCTTCTTAAAATATATCATTTTATATACTATTTCAGTTGTAGTCTTAAACTTATCCCATCCATTAGAACATTTTGAGATCATGAGGCATTTGTTGAAGGCCTTCTGAGCAGAATTAAATCCTTTCTGGAATGAGATTGGGGTATCAATCAATCAAGCAATACTATGAAGAGCCTACTGTGAGCACACTCTTACACTATTCACCATGTTTATAGGGACGTGGGGAAAATAATCTCTATCCTAAAATTTAAGTGTATGAGAAAAACAGAACAAACGCTAATTATACTTGTAGCAGATATTGTTATTGCTGACTCAACATCTATCAAGACTGTCATATCCAGCCTACTGACAGACATTGATTATGGCCACATATAAACGCTCCGATATATGTCCATGACTTCAAGGAGAATAGCCCAAGGGAAACAGCCTCAGGGAAGGGACCTGATGGGTCTGACTCAGTGATGGAAGTCCCATTTCCCTTTGCATATTTGGCCAGTAAGATGGTCAAGTGAAGTCTGTTAAGTGGCTTCTGAAAAAGATTCCCTTACTTAAAAATTAAAAAACAAAAAAAGACGCACAGGAAGAAATCTCTAGTAGATTTTCCTTTCTTGATGTGATAACTGGACAAGGAGCAGCCTTTGCAACCATAAGGTACAACCACGAATATGAAAACGTAATACTTGAGGACAAAACTGATGTGCTGAAAATGGCAGAAAGAAAGATTGAAAGAACCTGAGACCTGGAGGAAGTCATCAGCTATTGATGTAATCCACTCTAGAACTAACTTACCTGCAGACTTCTCATAACATGAAATAAAACAATTTTTTAAAGAGTAAGTCATTTCAAGTTGAATTTTCTACTATATACAACTGAAAATCTCTTAGTTAATATAGATACATGAATAAAAACGCTTTTTTCCCCCTTTCTTCCGCCTCCCCTCCCCCCACTCCAGTTCAAGCTGTTGTTTCTCAGTCTAGTTGTGTAGGACACAGCTCCGTGGCCCCTGCTGAGGCAGTCAGTTTGGCGGTTCACAACAGCCCAGCTCCAGGGAGAATTGTTGTTCGTAATCTTAGCCGTAGAAGGTGCAGCTCATTGGCCCATGTGGGAATCTAACCCGCAACCTCGTCATTAGGAGCATGGTGCTCCAACCACCGGAGCCACCTGGCCAGCGCAAAAAATGCTTTTTTAAAGAAACGGCAAAGTTTACTGTCAGCTGATACAATGGAAAAAGAATTTTGGAAATAATATTTTGGCCATAAAAGAGAGCATAGGCAGAGATGTACAACGTCACTCAACACTCCAAGTGTCTCCTGGGACATTATGAGAAATTCCTCTTCCTGTTTTTAGTTCCAAGCCTCCAGATCAATTAGATCAAGCATCTTATTTAGAAAAGTATATCTTTGGAGAAAGAAATTTCATAACAAATAAACTCAAACATTTCAACTTACACTAGTTAGAAGAATATATAAATTAAGGCAGTCAGTAGAGTAAGATGGGTAGCGTCTTAAGATTCATTTGATAAAATGGAACCCAGTAAATGAATTTTAAGTAGCTCTTTATGTTTCCATTATTTTCCTTTTTAAAAGTATAATTTACACACAGTAAATGTCCAGATCTTAGGTGTACCATTCAGTTTTGAAAAATGCTTATCAAGACAGGGAACATTTCTGGTGCCCCCAGAATGTTCCCTCATGCTCCATCCCAGTCCACCCTTCCAACCCATAGACAATCCTATGATAGTAGGTTAAATTTGCCTAGTCTAGATTTTCACATAAATGAAATCATGCTTTATATTCTTTTCTTGTATAAGACTTCTTTCACTCAGCATACTCATACTATTTTTGAGATTCATTCATGCTATTGTGTTTATCCATAGTTTATGCTTTTGGAGTATTCCATTGTGTGGCTATATCACCATTTGTTAACCCATTCTCCTATTGATGGCTACCTAGGTGTTCTCTAGCTGTGGCTATTATGAATAGAACTTTCTCATACAAGTGGAATTGTCGGGTTACAGGGTAGGTATAGATAGAGGGTGCCAAAAATATGTATACTCATTTTAAGAAGGATAAAACTGTTAAAATTGTAATACTCAATATATACTGATAACAAAAGATGAATACAAGTCACGTTTGACTTCTGCAATTACAAGAGGTGTTCAAAGTGGTTACCATCAGCGTCCAGACACTTCTCATTATGGCAAACTACTGCTTGAGTAATGTTGACCAAAGTGTCCACTTGTATACATTTTTTTTGGCATCCCTGGTACATACATAAGAAACTGACAAATAACTTATACCACTGTACATTCCCACCAGCAATGTCTGAGAGTGCCAGTTGCTCCACCTTCTCTCCAATAGTTGATGTTGTAGATTCTTTTCATTTCAGCCAGTGGATATGTAATAGTGTCTTATTATGGTTTTATTTTTCATTTCATTGTTGATTCATGATATTGAACACATTTTCATGTATATTGACTATTTGCATATCTTCTTTTGTTAAAGTGCCTATTTGTCTTTTGTCCATTTTTTTTAAAAAAATGGATTGTTTGTCTTTTTATTATTGAATTACAGGAGTTCTTTACATATTCTTGATATAAGTCTTTTGTCAGATATATGTGTTGTGAATATATTTTTCCCAGTGTGTGGCTTATCTGTCTTCCTTGATAGTTTTTTTCTACAAGCAGAAATTTTAAATTTTGATGAAGTCCAACTTACTTTTTTTTTATTATTATTTGTACTTTCTGTATCCTTTCCCAAAAATTTTTGCCTAGCCTAAGGTCATGAATATATTCCTCTAGGTTTTCTTCTAGCAGCTTTATTGTTTTAAATATTACATTTAGATATTGTATCCATCTCAAATTGATTTTTGTATATAAAGTAGGGGTTGAGATTCTTCATATATATATATATATATAAAATGTACACATGTACATTTTATACACACACATACACACATACACAGGGGAATATCTATATATACATGAATATTTATATAGTGGAATACCATATATACTGGGGGTGCCAAAAAAATGTATACACATGACTTATATTCATCTTTTGTTATTGGTATATATTAAGTATTACCATTTTAATACAGTTTTTTCCTTTCTTAAAATGTGTCTACATTTTTTTGGTACGCTCTGTATATGAATATCTCATTTTTCCAATGCCATTTATTGAAGATTTTCCTTTCCCCATTAAATTGCTTTAACACTTATCAAAAATTATTTAGTCATATATTTATGGGTTTATCTCTGAATGCTATATTCTGCCCCATTGATCTACACATCTAGCCTTTCATCAATACCTAAACAGAGGCAGTGTGGCCACAGATCCCATCCCTACAATCATGAAAGAGCAGTGCTGTCAAATAGGAATATAATGCAAGCCATGGATGTGATTTCAAATTTTCCAGTAGCTATATTAAGAGAAGTTCATCTTGATAATGCATTTTACTTAACCCAATATATTATCATTTCAACATGTAATCAATTTTTTGAAAAATTTATGAGATATTTTACCTTTTTTTCATAATATCTTCAAAATCCAAGATGTATTTTTACACGTACAGCACATCACAGTTCTGACCGGCCACATGTGGCAAGGTATGATGGTACTCGACAGCGTGGGTCTAGAGTATCAGAGTATGGGGTCCAGAGCTGAACCGAAAACAGGAATTCTGAACAAAAGCCTGTATTCCAGCTTCCTCTCACCCAAAACCCAGAATACAGCAGTTGATCTCCTCCTTTTGGCCCCTAATTCATGAGCTTGAGTCCTTCTTAAGACCTTGGAAGAAACGAAAGCAATTTAGAGGGCAAAATAAAATCTTCAGAAATCACAAACTTCGGAGAACTAATAGAATATATTACATTCATAAAGCAATACTGGGATACTCTACAAATAAATAAGAAACACATTTTGAAAATTATAAAATATGATAGCTAAGTAAACATGTCAATAGATGATTGGATGATAAAAACAAAGTGATCCCTCAGATAAGAGTAAAGGTAAGAGCGGAACAACAGAAGAAGAAAGATAGAATTTGAGGATCAATCCAGGAGATTCAACACAAAGGGGTTCAGAAATAAGAGGATAGAAATGACATTGGCAGGAAATTCTATGAGAAAAATGTTCCAGGAGGGGTTGCTCTTTCTGTTATAAGCCTTATTGTACCATTTGACTTTCAAAAGTGTGTGTATATATTACTTTGATTAAAATTTTAAGTCCTTTAAAAAATAAAAACTATTATATAAAGGAAAAAAGTGGTTAGATTTTGTTTAGGTGTCTAAGGTTGGGTGATATGAAATGATGAAGTGTTCTTGATGAACACATGTCTGTTACTAGTATCTGGTAAAATATTAAATGATCAGAAGCGTCAGAGGTATTGGACAGATGGCCTCCTTCTTCCCCACCCCACACCTAGCTTTACGGCACTGTTTTAATGCAATAACAACAACAAAAATCTTTGGGCTTCAAATTGCAGAAAGTCTTCTTTGGGCTTCAAGGCAGTTTTATTTAAATTCAGAATCTGTGGGCTAGACATTACTTTGGCACTTGTCATCAGCATCGAGAGAAATAAAACTCAACTGAAAGGAAGGGCAGGAAATGCTTCAGAAGAGTCCCCGGGAGGAGCCTCTGCAGAGCGTTTTCACACCATGACAGGCAGGCCTATCACCCAGCCACACCATGGCTGACTGTGCCAAGGCTGCCAAGAGCGAGAAGGGTAAAGTGACAGGAAAGTTCCCGGGCGTTTGGACAGCCTTATGATGGCGGGAGCCTTAGTGAGGAGGAGGGGAGAGTCCACAGTACCCTCAATGGCTCCCCATCTTCGAGAACCAGCCAGTAAAGAAGGTGGAAGCAGGCTGTCAAAGTACACATGCCCAGCTCCACCCTGGACCTGCTGGGTTTACACCTCTGGAAATGAATCCGAGGAAGCCACATTTAGAAAGGACCCCAAAACCCGCCCCTCCTCTTGTCCCTATTAATTCCTATGCACACCAACCAAAACAAGGGCAACACTGGGACCCATCTGAGTTCTTAATTAGAATCACTATGGAACTTTTTTTAAACACAGATGTCTGGGATCCACTCTTAAATGTATTAAATCAATATCAACAGTGTAGAGACCACAGACATTTTTTCTATAAGAGTTTTGATGGTGATTCTGATGGGCTCCTCTAGATGGACCTTTGGATTGATGGTTCTCAAACTTGTGTGTCTTTTAAAATCTCCTGGGAAACTTTGTAAAATGGAAATTCCTCCCTTGAAGAAAATATTCAGATAAGATCGACAGGCCAGAGCAATGCTCCAGGCAAGTTCAAAGGCCTACAGAGAGAATACAGCTCTCTCCAAAGGCAAGTGTCAGCCTTTGCTTCCCTAGGGGCACTCTCTTGGAGGCCGACAGCTTTGCCTGGAGAACCAAGACTGAAAGGAGGTCTGGAGTGAGGCCCAGGAATCTGCGTTTTAACCAACTCCCAGTGATTTGGATGCAGGCGACCTGAGAACTCAGTGAGAAAAAACCCAGTTTCAGACTGTGGCGCTTCCATTCACTTCAAATCCTTTCTCCATGAAATCCCTATGGTGTACAACGACCTTACTTCATGGGCTGGAAGAACTTTACATGGGAATCTGAGTGCAAATATCCAGATACTTCCCAAGCAAACACTTGTCAATTGCATCCACACTCATGAGTTAACAAAAGAAAGGAAAAAAAGACAGGTCACGGATAGGGCTTGCATTGAACTTAACTTCCAACTCAGAAATTTTATTGCATTTCCTTCTTGTTGAGTGACCTTGAGCTGGGAGAGGATTTATTCTATCCATTTATTTAAACCATCTCTGCTAAAAAATAAGATCATCATATGCTTGGGACCTGCATGTTATGATGGTGGGTGGTATGGCCATATGTGTAAGTATCTGTGCATGTTATGTAAATGCTCTCATATACAGCACTCGGGAATTGGAGTTGGGCCAAGGGCAAATATTAATGAGATATTTGATTAAGATCAAGCCCTGCCCACTCATTTGAAGTGCGTGTTAACAAAGCATCAAGAGAGGGGGTCTGAGTGCCAGTTCTCCAAGAACATGTGGGGGGCAGGCCCAGTCTGTGTGTGTGCTGGCCGGGAGGCAAATATGCACATTTCCAGCTGCTGGGAACCACATGAGAGAGTGGCCCGTGTCACACTATTGCTGTGGCTGAGGAAATGGGCCTCTTGAAGAAAACATTGCAGATAAGATCGACAGGCCAGAGCAATGCTCCAGCCGAGTTCAAAGGCCTACAGAGAGAATGCAGCCCTCTCCAAAGGCAAGTGCTGGCCCTTGCCTCTCTAGGGCACTCTCATGGAGGCCGACAGCTTTGTGTGGAGAACCAAGACAGAAAGGAATTATAAAAATGAGCAGAATGAGGCTGAGCAGTGGTCTCCAAACAAGACAAGGTTGCCTGTGTCTAGGAGCTCTGACTGCCCTCTCGCCTCCAGGAAGCAGAGTGCACCGCAGGCTCTCAGACTGGGGCTCTTAATGGAACCTCCTGCTTCTACAATGCTTTGAGTGTGAACACAAGCAAGTGTGCATGAAGCACAGCTTACACCTAGAACATACATGGACTTGAATCATACTCAGGAATGCCTTAGGCATTAAACATAATCCAAATCCATGTGTGGGCTAGGTTGTTAATGACAATGACACCACCTCCATTTTCCGAGCAGCTACTATGGGCCAACCAAGCTTTCATATGTTTACTTTGTTAAGTTTATCTTTACAGCACCCTTAGTAGCTCCTCCATTTTTTTTTTAAATGAAACTGAGGCCCAGAAAGATTAAGTTACCTGTCCAAGGGCACACAACTAAGAATTTGAACTCAAATCAGCCTCACACCTGTACCCATGGTTTTCACCACCATTCTATCCACATGATAGACAGTCTACTGAAAGTTTGGCTCTTTCTTGGAGAAAAGAATAAAAATGAAAAGGGTTAGATGAGGGAAATCTGGGAGGAGTTTAAAGCCTAACGAAAATGCAATGAAAGAACTTTATAATTGTAAGGAGTGAGAGTGATGGAGGAAATCTTACACTGTTTTCCTGGTAAAGGAAAACAGTGAGTCAGATCGCTCCAGAGCCTAAACCTCCCTCTTGGAAATAACACAAAACCCTTTTGATGTCCTCCGGTGCACTGAGACATCACAGCAGACCCTTCCAGGAGGGGTTTTCCATGCAGAAGCCCCAGCAGGACACCCACTGTGGACTAAATGCCTCCTCCCCCAGTGTGAATGGGCACATGTCAGCCCAATTATGCATCCTTAAAGAGTATGCATACTACTTTTCCCAATGTCACTTTGTGATGCTGACCAACTGTTTTCACTGTGCAGATACTCCCCTATTTTTCTTTTTTTCTTTTGCATGGATTTATTTTTACAGAACCTCTATTTATATATTATAGAAGTGTTCCATGACCCATGCTAGGGAAGAAAAACCACACAGTGGTCTAGATGCTGTTGGTGATAAATATGAGACAGCCTCTTCCTGCAGGGATCTCACACTCCCATTTCTGAGACAGGATTAACTCCCATCAAACAACTAGAGAAGAAAATAAGGAAGGTCCCTTCTAGTCCATAAAATGCTTTGTGCAAACTTTAAAAATAAATAAATAAACAGATAGACACCCCTTACTCCAGGGAGATTTAGCATCACACCTGGGCACACTGCTTTTGAGCAGAGAGCATAGACAAGGTTTTTTTGTCCCATTTCACCTCCTTAGCCAGATGCTGTTGTGCAGTGCACAACTTACACAACATTATATGAAAATAAGACCCAATGAATTAAATTTAATCATATTTCAGTAAGCTTATTACTAATAGTTAAAAAGAAACCAAAGAAGCCCAAAGAAGCACTAATTATGGGGCTACAATTATCAAAGAACATTACACACCCAAACCTATAATTCTACCAACCTCACTGCACCCATTCCTTACATTCTGTCTTTTATTTCAATGTCTGGGTCACGTGTGCTCCTATTTTATGACCCAATTCCATTCCCTCTCACTGACAGTTGACCCCCACACCACTCTTTATAGCATCAGTCTGTCTATTGAATCATTCTAACCAATAAAGAAATACCGGGCTATCTCTCAGCTTAAAGAAACAAACAAACTTCCATCTCGTCCTTTCCAACTACTACCCCAATTCTCTTTGCTCCCCTGCTTGGCAAAACACCTCGAAAAAGTGATCAATGCTCGCCATCTCCATTGTGCCTCTTCTCACCTGATCATCTGCCCCTTTCACAAGTCTAGTACAGGCTTTCCTGCCCGTCACTTAGCACAGTGGGACCTGGCACTTACTGTGTTATCTATCCTGGGCCTTTGGGCTTCAGTCATAATGGAGACAGAAAGAGTCTAATATGTCATCCTAATATATGACTGTCAGAAACACGAATTCTGGTAAGTAATTGGATGCCCTGAGCTTTTTCTCGTTGCCTTCAAAGTCCTTATTCCTCCTTGTCTTCCTTGGTATTCAAATATGGGTCACCATCAGTTCTTCATTGCCTTTTAGCAACTTTTAAAGTTATAGGAGCCCATTCAGTTAGGGCTTGTGAATGCAAATCCCTACAGAGCCCAGGCACCCAGGAAGGAAAGGATGAGACTCTCTAGAAGAAGTGGGTCATAGATAAAGAAGAGTAACACTTGGGCTTAGTGTTGAGGGTGCAACAGGGAGTGATGGGGCCGCACAACTATCTTGTGACAAGAGGACAACTATCTTGTCTGAAGGGGACAGCCACTGCGTAGTTCAGGCGAATTATTGCTCTGCCGGAATATGGGCTTAATGTTGTCCCAAAGCCTGATTTTTTTTCAATAGAAGGCAGAAATCTGGCTTTTTATGTGAAATCTCCAAGTATTTAAATATTGGCTACTGATTCAGATTTTCTACCCAACACTGTGTAGACCAACCAGCCAGAAGCCAATCAAAAGACATAAAGGGACTGGAGCTGGCCTCCAGGCCTCCATTTGGCCTGATGTTTTCATCTTGAGTTCAACCTCCTTTTGATTATGTCTCTCAAGTTCCATACGATTTTATTTCCTTCTCATTCTCTCAAGCTCTTTCCTTGATTCTTGGAAATTAGAACCAGGAGATGGATGGACAGAGATCAATGTTTTTTCCCACGCACTGAACTTAGAGCTTTGTTACTGATTCACATTATAATCGTGAGTCAAGATTTTTGTCCCCTTCTTTCTTTAGCTTGTTTCTGTTCTAAATCAGAGCACAAAGAATAAAGTTCCAGGGTGACCCAGCAGATGACAGAACCACCCAACGGAAATTACCCCCACTGATTGTGAGCTGAAAAGCTCCAAGCATAACACCAACTAGAAAATTAAAAGGCAAATGAGATGAGCACTAGGCCAAAAAGGACCAAGGGCTAACAGTTCTTTCCTTTTCTAACATGGGTATTGCTGGTGAAAATTTCTTCTAAGAGTGAGCTGTTCTAGCAAGGGTTAAGCCTGGGGACTGTGTGTAGTGCCGAGCCATCAGTACTGCCATCCTTACATACATTCACCCAAATTTCAGGGGCCTGGAAATTCAGAAAACTCCAGTCACCCAGCTAAAGCTAGCAAAAGACCTCTCCCTTATCCCACTTAGGGATCAGAAGTTTGGCCTGGCTAAAATACCATATTCCTGAGAAAGAGAATATGTCACTCACTTACCTTAATATTGAGTAGGTTTCAAACAATTCCTAAAGACTTTTTGCAGGGGAAAAGTTTCACCAGTAGTTGAGAGGGACATTTTTTGCTGAACTTAAGGCATAGTACGTTGTATTAATGTACTAATGTACATTGCGTAGTACATTAGTGCTCACCAATACCCACTTGTGCCTCCACATTTCCCAGATGCCTTTGCAGTTCAGTTGACGACATGAGTAATTTTGGCCAATAGCACTTCTGGTGGAAGTGGTTAAATATCTGGTGCTCCTTGTATCCTTTCTCTTCTGTCCACATGACTAGAAACATTTGGCTCAGATGGCAAAGCCACACATGATGATCCCTGAGACACTGCTTAGAGGAAAGCTGTCATGGGAGCCACACAACATTCGGTAAAGCTGGCGTGAATGAGAAATAAACTCACATTTTTATCTTTTCCAGTTTTCTTGAGATTTGGTTGACATGTAAAATAAAGTTGTATTGAGTCACAGGAATTTGAGGAATATTTGTTACAGCAGCTAGCATTAATTACTATGACTAACACAAAAGAGAAATTGGAAAGACTAGTAAAATCTACCCATAGACTTTTCAGTGGCCACTTTGCTGAGCTCCATGAAGGGGAAGCTATTGGTATCTCACCCCCACAGGAAAAAGGTCAGCTATTGCTATTATTCCCAGGTCCTGAGACAATGTCCACCCTTTCTCTGGTGATTGTATGACCCAGATTTTCAAGTCTTTTGGACCCATCTGGAGTGTGGCTCCTTCCATTGAAAAACTCACACGGTTACCACAGTTTCTTTTCCTTGTTGGAACTTGAACAGGTAAGTCCTGTGCAATTCTGCTGAGGAAAGTGCAGGTCACACCAAGGTTGCCTGTGGGCTTGAGTAGTGAAAAGTTGTTTTGAAAGAAGTGTCTCTCCACAGACCAGGTGGAACAAAGGGAGGTTCGTGTCTGATTGCAAGAAAACCACGCTGTCTGCCACAGGTGATGGAAAAAAGAAAGGAGCAATGACTCTGGTCCTTCAGCCTGTTTTGTTAAACTGAGTTGACATAGGTTTAGCAATCGCTTTGATTTCGGAGAAGCTGCTTCAGAATGACAAATTTGGTTTTTCAGACTTCAGTTATGGAAACTGAACCCCTGCTCATTCAGATGTAAAGAGAGGCTCTTTACTCAGTTACATGGATGCAGTAAAAGATAAATATTGAACTGTCTTCAATCAAAAAAGGTTTATCTTTGCTCACTAAAAGAAAGAAATAAAAAAAAAAGAAAAAGAGGAAAAAGAAGAGCAGAAAGAAGAGCTACATGCCCACTCTTGTTTGCTACAAATGCGTATGTGTGGCCACGCTGGAACCCAGTGTTCCATTATTTGGAAAGGGTTCACATTCTCCGTCTGTTTATCTGTATTTGTGGATTAACTTGTTATCCTCAGCATGATGCTAGACGCCCCATAGTTTGCCCCTTCGGTGCAGCAATCCAAGTAGGTAAGAAGAAGTGTATCTCCTGTTAATTTAGCACCAGGCTGGTAGGAAATACTGGCTTCAGTCTTGCTTGGACCATCACTGCAGCAGGTCAGAATGAACAAGAACCAGGGAGTCTTCAAGGTAGGCATCATGGCTGTCGGGTTAGGGAGCATGCTGGCATGTGTCAACTCCAACACGTCTCCACACTTGTGACGCTGCTCCAGCTCAGTGCCTAAAAGGGAAAATCCAGTCAGCCCAGCTTGGATAACAAGCCCACTGCTTGGCTGGCGAGAGTGGGGTGCCTTGATTGACAGTCTACCAAGCGGGTGAGCTAATTCTCTGGAATGCACAGAATGGGATGAGGTCATTTCCTGGAAAGGAAATGGGGTGCTATTAGCATGAATGGGGAGCAGCAAAATCAACATATGTCCACTCCACCTCCTCCCTAAGTTAATTTATTTGATTTTAACACAAGGCTTCTGGAGACAGATTGACACCCGTGGAAAGGCAGAAAAGGGTCCCTTGGCCCTATCCTAAAGAAAGAGAACCATCCCATAAAACATCCAGACGCTGGAAACTTGCAAGGTGCCTGGATGTACATTTCCTCCTGGGAAACTATTAGTCTCCTATTTCATAAATGAGAAAAGGCAGGCAGGGAAGGGAGAAACGCTGCCCAAGATCATCAGTTAAGCAGAAAGCCTGCTATGCACCAAGGATTCCATCTCCTGACCCCAGGCATCTCTTTCGGTGACCTTCCCCTGCTGACAGGACAATTCATGGGTGCCACTAAGGAGCCCCTAACTACCACTGGAAAAATTTCCCAAAGCACACAGCCTCTTGGGGCTGGTATGTGTCACTGTAGGACAGACTTTTAGGTTGACTGTTAGTAAAGGGGCCGCAGGCAGGGGGTTATGTTGTGTGGGAGAGGGGAAGAGATCCATGGTGAATAATTTCAAATATGAAAATATCTTCCTGAAAATACGGTGTCTGTGTGCAGTAGGTGTCGATATAACTGAACTTCTGTCTTGAGTTGGAGCTGGGAATAGATTTTTTTAACAGGAAAAAGGAAATGCATGGGTGTGGAGCTGCCAGCAGCAAAGGAAGTTTCCAGGCAACTTGTCATGGCACAATTTATAGACAGAAGTCTCAGAAGGGCTGTAGCGGACTGTGGAGAGGGTGTGATTTGTTGGTTGTGGAGCCTGGCACCTGGCATTCATCCATACTGACTTAACTCAGCATGCACGTGTGTTGCCCCTACACACAGCGTATCTGGGCGGATGGAACGAAAAGAACAGAAAGAAAACTCACTCATCCAGAGGGGGAAATAAAAACGGAACTCAGAAAGGAACAAAAATTGTGACTGTGGGGATGAGGAGTTGGACGAAATGGCTGGAGGGTAAGAGACCTCCCCCTCCCATGGCCTGTCTGAGATCTGACGTAAAGCAACTAATTAAACTTGCCCTTTTATCCCAAAAAACACATAGGACAGATGCCGGAAAGGTCTTCTGAAGAGAAGGCAAGTTCCTCGTGGCTGTTAGGCTGGGCCCACTGGGAAATGAACAAATGGACATTAAGAGACAGAACCAAATAACCTGACACCCATCACCATCCCAAAAGCTTTCCCCAAGAAAAACAGATACCAGAAAGAAGCGGCCTGTAGCTCCTCAGAGAGAGCCAATTAGGCAGTAAGGCATGACAGTCAACACACATCCTGGGGGAGAGGCCATGCGGTGTTTACAGAGCCTGGCGGCCTGTGCCAGAGCTAACAATCCACACGCACAGCCCGTCTGGGCAAGCTTGAAAAAGTAAACTCGTTTCCTCTGGGTCTCAATGGCTGCGGCTCAAAACATTCTGCGCAGCCAGCCACCTTTGCTTTCCTCCTCTCAGGTCCCTCCCAGAAACTCACACATCTGTGTACACACTTTAAAATCAATATGCATAAAAGCAGAATCGTAGCGGAGAGTGGGGATAGCAAGGGTTTCTGAGGTTCTTCTCTGGGTGTGCCAGAGCTATTCCCTCCCCCAGAAAAGCCACCCTGGGCAGACGCTCCTTGTTGCATTTTTTAGATGTGTGAGAACTCTTTAGAATATCATACCTGCTTTGTGACTCTCGGCTTTCCATTCAGTACAAACACAATTTTGAGGGTGCAGCACAAATTTTCTTCCCCAAAGACATCGACAAACTTCTGAACTCGGCTCAGAGGGTGAAAAGGCCTGAATTTCTTTTCAAATTCATCGGAAATGCTCCAACCCAAGACCCGTCCCCACCCCACAACTTTACCAAAGCTTTTCTTTCTCACTACGACAGCAAAAGCTAATGACTGCTTCTACTCCGTGTGAGCTTATTCTTGTCCATTTTCCAAATCCTCTCTCATTGCATTGACCCCACAAGTCACAGGGATGGAAAATGCCAGCCTGAGTTCTGGAAAGCTGGGATGAGCATTGTGGACGCTAAGACTGCACTTGGGGCAAGGACAGGGTGTGGGGTTTGAAGCCAAGCTAATTCAGGGTGCAGCTGAACAATGACAAAAGCGCTGCAATTTGGCCAACGGGAAGAGAATGCAGACTCACAGTCAGTACATCTGCCAGGGAGCCAGCTAATGGCCAGGTCACTCCGAGGCTAAATTACTGACCCATCACTTAACTTCTTCTCTCACTCAGGTCTCTATAAAATGGCCAAGATATTAGTCCCCACATTCATGAAGTTCAAGGTTATGGTAATGGGTAAAGTAGTGAGAATGCCAAGAGCTGGCATTGTACCCCTAAAACATCAGCCTCCTCGGGCTGGCAGCTGCCAAGGGCCCTCCTCTGCCTGGCAGACACCTTTCTCCATCTGTCAAGGTCCAGCTCACACTTCACCTCCTCTATCAAGCTCCACCCATCTGAGCAGATCCAGGCACCTCTCCTACAGCCCCCTAGAGCAGTGGCCTCCAAAGGTTTGGACTTGTATGCTCCCTTGTGTATGAAAATCCATACACCCTCTTGCTCAGTTTTAAGATGACATAAAAAATCTTTTATTGTAAGTTTAAATAGTTGCAGAGGATGTCATTTCCTTAGTATGTATTGTAAATATTAGCATTTTAAAATAAAATTATTACATCACTCTTTTAAATGTTGACAATGGAATCTAAGTATTGGAGCAATTCTATACCCACCATAATCAATTTTAAAAATATATGAAAAGCCTTCTTTATCAACTTATTGTTCCATTTTCTCCTTGAAGTTGTAGTTTCATTCTATTTCTATACTCTTTAGCAATTGTCATACACTGTTATGTTTGAAAGTTTTTTACATGAATGATCATTGTATCATCAATTCTTTCCTACAACAAAAAAATGTAAATACATTGAAATGTTAACTTAATTATCACTGTAAGTCTGTAAGTTTTAGTGTTTTTTATTGGGGAATATTCGGGAACGGTGTGTTTTTCCAGGACCCATCAGCTCCAAGTCAAGTTACTCTAGTTGTGGAGGGTGCAGCTCCCTGACCCGTGTGGGAATCGAACTAGCGACTTGGGTGTTATGAGCACTATGCTCTAACCAACTGAGCCAACCGGCTGCCTCCTAAGTCTGTAAGTTTTGAGCAACTTTTTCTAGACCAAGTCATAATTTTAATAATCATTAGAATACAATTAATCAAGACAATATAAATATATTATAAATGTTTATAATTATGAAACAAAAGGGTAAATTTTCTTTAAAATTCACCTCTTAAAAAATTGAAATGGCCCTTTTTTTCAATTAGCTGATGTATCCATGGATAAATCAGATTCAGTTCTCTTCCTATTTTACATTTTTAGAGAGAAAACTCTGAGAAACTTTGCTCTCCCCAAAACAAAGGAGTTTTATGCTGCCAAAACCTACCTAACAATCTGCTATCAAAAATTACTAATAGCCTATCAGCTGACAAATCAGTTTGGTTCTCCTTCAATTGTGTTGAAAGAAAACAATTAGAAACCATGAGGCCCGAAAATGTATTTGTTACCCAGTCGTTAGTCATTCACTTTCCTAACTCTGGGAAATATACCAAAAAGACTGTACCAAAACTTCTCAGATGACTGCTAATTATACCTGCTACTCATTTGCTTAGAGGCCCCTTGCTTTAACTGAAAAGGTTGGGAAAATTAAAATATTTGTTTTTTTAATACAACTTAGACAATATAATTTATTTTTGCTTTTTAAATTGAAATATAATTTACATATCATAAAACTCACCCCTTGAAGGTATTCTATAATGTTGTGGAGATTTTGTTGGGTATCCGATGGGCATGCGTCCTGTTTGGGAGACCACCTCAGGGATGCTGTGGATACCTGATCATGGCATTGGACACCAGAGGCTGGACATTAATGAATGCCAACTATAATTTTATATATATAATGTGATGGTTCGGTGTGGGGTCGGAGGGATGGTGGATGGGGGGAGGGGGGTTCACAGTGTGAGGGATATGGATGATGAACGTCTAAGTATTACCTTGTTTTGTACACCTGAAACTAATAAATAAATAAATTTATGAAAAAAAAAAAACTCACCCCTTTACAGTGTACAATTTAGTGGATTCTTTAGTATTTTCACAATATTATGCAGCCATCACCACTGTCTAATTCCAGAACATTTTCATAACCATTAGCAGTTATTCCTATCCCCAACTCACCCCCACCACCAGCCAATACCATTTTGAATAAAATTATTTTATCTCATCAGATGCTTTTGGAGAATCCATCAAAAGTTTCAATTTTTGAATTTAGTTCATTTGGCTCATATAAATGTCTGCCATAAAACCTGTCTGGCAAAGCAGTACACATTGTCAAGCCAAGCAGCCTCACCAGATTTCGTTTCCGTTAGCAAAAAAACTGACTTCCATTTCAAAGCAATGTGTTAACATACATCCCTACCCACCATCTTACTTTGAATTCTAATCCTGGGGCAAGAGATGGACGTATAACAAAATCATAGTGGATAAGCTATCCATCTTAGAAATTGAGACGGCATAGCACCACACCATGAATCAATTGCCTCAGTGAACTAGGCCCTCTTATTGCTTATTGGTGCCGTCTTTACTTACTGTTTGCGGAATCTTTCTTTAGGAGGCATATTTTCTGCAACATTATTTACAGAATGGAAGAGGAGAGGTTGTTGAAAAGAAATTCTCATCACTTCTGCTGCCTCACTCTACAGAATATCTGAATTCAAAACACTCTAATTCGGGCCAAAATATCCCTTTTCTGAACACTACATTTCACCTTTCCCAGAATTGCATACAGCCAAGGGAACGCATGCTAGGCAGAGATGCACCGTGAAGATCCCCTCTAAGGAAGCCCTGACTGCCCTGCGGATGGCCTCTGACTGACAGCTCCAGCAGGGCCAACCTCAGCTGCAGGGAGGCCAGGCTGGTCTGCCTTTCCAGGCCAGCAAGAGCCACTCGAATGGGCAGTGCTTGCTCCAGGGCTCTCCATGGGTTGCTCAAGCCTTTGTCAGGCCTGCATCTCAGACTTCTTCTGCCCAATCCTGCTTCCTCTCTTTTCCCTTGGCGGACATTGATCCCTCATAAATATCTGGCACCCCAAACTCTGCCTCAGCTACTGCTTCTGCAGAACTCGGCTTGTACCAGAAAGACACTAGGTTCTCTGCAAGTCAGTGGTGTCCAGTTACGGAAGGTCTGTCCACCCCAGTATGCTGAGTAGTAACTTTATGGCCCCAAAGACTTTTCTGCACAAGAACCCACATGAGACACAGAATGAATGAGAGGTCTATATCTATCTTTCTTTGGCCAAGTGAATGGGGACTTGGGGAAGGTGATGGGCCATCCCCACCACAGCCATTTTCAGTCAATGTGGAATTTGAGCACAACTGAAGTTGATTCCCTTAAAACCAGTTAGTGGACATAGCCCCAGGGAACCCTTTGGACTCACACTCCAATTCAAAACTACTGCCTGCTGCAAGCCATCTGTCCTGATGGTCACATACTGTATTTTAACTGAGCTGTGTGAACATCTACCTTCTGTGGCCCATGGTGTGGGGTTAAGGAAAGGAACTGAGCTTCACTCATTAGTTCACTCCTTCGGTCGATCAGTCAGCCAGCTAATTATCTACCAGTAACTTTCTAAAAAATAATATGTCTTGAGTGTGCACTGTGTGCTGAGGGCACGTAGAGAAGCAACACCTGGTCCCTGCCCTCAAGGAACTCACAGTTTTCTAACAGAAACTGGGATGTGTGAGGGGAGTAGAAAGAGGCAAAATAATCCCACTGACAATCTCACTTGGCAGTGAGAACCAAGACAGACCAGGACTTGGTGACACTGAAAAAGGAAAATGCCTATTTTTATTACTTTAACTCTTTTGAAATCTCAGTGTTCCTTTAGGCAGAGTAGCAGTTGTCAGCTGGTTATCAAATATAATTTTGTTTAACGAAGTAAATAATGGAGAAATACCAGAGAACCTAACATTTCCCCTTTCGTTAGGGTATTTTCAAGTGCAGATTTTAGTCAATAGTTTATTTACATGAACATTCAAGAGCTTTAGTCTTTAGTTTGAGTCAGTAAAATATGGTCTAATTTAAATTTAAATTTAAATTTATCTCAAACTCCTGATAGTTAATGGTACTTTTCTGGTTTTTGCCAATTTTCATCCCAAATCTCAAAATACTTTTAAAGAAAAATACTGTTAAATCACAACAATAATAACTCAGATTTACTGAGAGTTGATTGGGATGTACCTTTAACTTTCATTATTATTTACTCCTTGAAATAATCCTATGACTCAGATACTATAATCGTCTGGGCTTTGCAGAGGAGAAACCCAAACTTGGCGAGATTAAGGAGCTGTCTAAGGGCAGTCTGCCCCCAGGTGAGGGAGGAGTGGCGAGTTGGGCCCCAAGACCCCAGGTGTCTCCAAGCCGAGCCTCATAGCCCGCTATGCTCTGCACAGGTCTCGGGCACCCAGAGTCTTCCTGGGACTCATCAAAACCCCACAGGTTCAGCTGTCCTAACAGAATGAAAAGGCACAGGCCGGAGTCACCTGCAAAGACCCGGGCTAGAAAGAAACCTCATCTACAGGCAGGCAATTAAAAGGAAAGTTTTCGGCAGCCACTTAAGCTGTAGCTCTCTTAGACAAGCCTGTTTCCAGAATAGCAGGAAATGTTCTGTAACGTCCCCTCTTCTCTTGACCTCTCAATGCTAGAGGCCCAAGGCTCTCCTCTCGATGACATCCATATGCTGAGGGCTCACACTGTCACATCTCCAGCCTGGACCTCACCTTTAAGTTCCAGTCAAGTGTTTCCAATGACCCCTTTATATATTTCCACCTGGATGTTTAAAAGACTTCTCATACTTAACATGTCCAAAGCGGGGTTCTTGAGAGTCGCCCCCGGCCCCCAAAGCTCTGTCCTCCCACACTTACTTCATGGCAACTTCCTCTTTCTAATCTCTTGGAAATGATTTAGGGTCCTCTTGACACTTGGCTTTCTCTCACACCCTACACAATCTCCATCAAGGAGGTCCAAATCCAACCACTGCTTCTACCCTGGTCCCAGCCACCATCAGCTCTCCTTGGATTATTGTAATAGCTCCCTAACCATCTCCCTGTTTCTGTTCTTGCCTCCTTTCTGTCTATTCTCAATACCCAACCAGTGTGAGCACATTAAACCATGAGTCAGAAGATATGACTCTGCTCCAATCTGGGCGCCCATTTCACTTAGAGGAGAAGCCAGACTCTTCACTGTTGGCCACTAGTCCCCGAATAGGGAGGATTACTGCCCCATTCTGCTGCCTCTTCGGCCCCCATACCAAGATCCCAGCCACGTGACCTCCTTGCTGTTCCCTCTGTCTGGAATGTTCTTGCCCAAGTACCTGCTTGGCTCACCCCTCACTGTCTTCACGTCTTTACCACATGGCACCCTCCCAGGAAAAACCTCTCTGGCCACTCTGTTCAGATTTGCAACTCCTGCTTTTCACTGTCTCTCTTCTTTGCTCTGTTTTTCTCCACAGCACTTACCACCATGTAACAGTCCACACTTTTGTTTAACAATGCTGGGTCCTCGGACATTCAGATGTGAACTCCAGGAGAACGAAGAGTTTTTAGTCTTTCCGGTGCCGAGCACACAGCAGATGCTGAAAATATTGGGCTGGGGGAGTAAGTAGCCACGAAGCAGGAGAGCTGAGAAGGGGCTGCCTGATCCCAGTGAGAAAGTCATTTCCATGGTTCAAGGTTTGGGGTTTGTTCCCTTAAAACCAGCACATCTTGGGTTGAAGCTTTGTGTCTGCTGAGTATGCCCTTCCCAAGTGAATTGTTTGCCTTCACGATGAACCCATTGGATCACAACTACTACTCGATATGAGACACACCCTTTTAAGTAGCCCCAGTTTCTGCAAAGCTGTTTCAGGAGTTCATAATCTATAAAGGAGGTAAAAATTGGATTCTGCCAGAGGGTAGGTCAGTCCTTTGGGTGGAGACCCAAACTCTCTGCACCTCATTCTTCCCATCCATGGGGAGAAGACAGAAAATGAAAATACCTGCTTTTGTCCATACCAGGAGGTATTATGGGATCAAATGGAATCAGATCTATGAGATACTTAGAACTGTGCTCCCCGCTGTGGATGTCGTGATATGTGTGCTCCGTGTCTGAAACACGGACTTTCTCCTACTTCAAGTCCAGAGTACATTTTACCCCAGAAACTCACTCAGGACTTTAGAAAGCTGCCTGACTCTTCGCGACCCCAGTGTTTGTCTCCATGAGTAAAGCAGGAGAAAACCATCGCAGTTTCTTCACTAGCTGAAAAGGAAGCTCTCTCTATCTCTCTCTCTCTCTCTCTGTCTCTCTCTATCTCTCAGACACACACGCGCGCGCACACACGCACACACACACAGAAATCCAAATAGTACTGTCATCCTGTGTTCTTGATTTCCCTCCTGATAGTCTATCTTTCTAAAAACTCCTGCAGAAATTTCCTAGTGGATCAAAGAAAGCATCTCCCAGGGAAGCCCACTACCCAACTCTATACACAAGTGGCAGTTGACAAAGCAGTTAAGAGATGGCCAGTCTGCAGTGATTTCCCTTCCTTGGGATCCCTGAGCTCCCTTCCCCACACAGCCAGCCCACTCACCCCACTCCCAAATTCTGCCAACAGGAGAAATAAAGAACAGCTGAACAGCGTTGTTTATTTCAGACTCCCCACTTGGCTACAGCCCTCCAATCATGAACTTCCTCCTTTCCTTCAACAGTTTTCCCAGCCAGGCTGTGGGTACAGATATTTTCCTCTTCCTGGCTCTAATCCTCTCACCCTGGCACCTTATTGTGGCTACAGCTTTCAGGGGCCCCCACCCACGGAGCACACTACTCTCACTTTTCTCTCTTTTTAAACATATCCAAATATCAGGAGGTCTCTAATCCTTCTCTTTTAGGTTGGTGGCTTTCACCGGTAGAATAGAATGTTTGGGGTTTCTATATGAAAGGTATTTAGGTTGGCACAGTCACAAATGGCACGCCAACAATTTCAATTCTGAAACCAATTCTCTCCTTTTAGGTGGCAACATGAATTCAGACACTGTATGAGATGCCAGATGCCTCCACTGGTCCCTTCCCATTAAATCTAGATAGGGAGCAATAAACACCTCCCCTTTCATGTGGGTATCTCCTTGTCAGTAAATACTGACAGGCTGAGCAGAGAGGGAAACCCGAAAGCCTGGTCAATAAAAGAGGGAAGAGAAGAGACTCGGTCGTCAATGACCGACATCAGGACTTGATCCCTAAGGAGGATTCTGGGTGCACTGACCTGGTGGGGATTCCCTTTCTTCTTCTGAAACTCATTCTCAGTAGCATCCAAGAGGTGCAATTCACACTCAGTGCCTTTGAAAAAACTGAGGCCAG
This sequence comes from Rhinolophus hipposideros, assembly GCF_964194185.1. Classification (NCBI taxonomy): domain Eukaryota; kingdom Metazoa; phylum Chordata; class Mammalia; order Chiroptera; family Rhinolophidae; genus Rhinolophus; species Rhinolophus hipposideros. Next base: position 7,832,895 of record NC_138057.1, on the reverse strand, counting down.
GAAGGTGTCTCTGCTCTGTGAATCAGCGTGTCTCCAGAATAGGATCTCTCTTCAGAAATGGAGAGGTCACTGCCAAGAAAGCAAAAGTAACCTGTCCAAAGCTGGAAGTGGCGGCCATGCTGTGGTGGAATTGAAAATGCAGCAGCCCAGAGCCCGGGCTCCAAGCTTAGCCCTTCAGAACTGCCTGCTCCCTGGGTTGCCTTTCAGTCACATTATAACACAGAAGACGAGCCAAAAAGATTTTTTATTTTTTTATTTTTTTTGATCTTTAAAAGACTTTCCAGGGCATAAATTAATGGGACATGATACAAATGAATGGGGTGAAGGAAGTGACCTAAGTGACTGTTGAACATTCCTGCCGCCATGATTCTGAGGGAGCCATCTCTCAGGTATAGCCATCAGCTTGAAGAAGGGGAGAGTCTAGTATTTTCTGCTTTTGCTAATGAGCTATACTCATAATGAGACATTTTAATATAATATTAAGGTGCTGGGAGTGATGAGATTCTGAAACTTGCAATGCCTTTGATCCTTTGATGCAGATCAAGCTGCAAAGTCTACCACATACAGCCCAAGGAAGGGCTGGAAGCAGGAAGGCCACAGTCTTTGGGTAGGGGTGGGGAGGGTGCATTTATTAAAAGGCAGGTCACACCTGTGAACCACAGTCCCAAATCCAAAGCAAGCAGTCACAGAGGATCCGTCTACTAGTAGGGAGACATCAGAACCATAGAAAATGCTTGTAAGAGCATTTTGTGAGCTCAAAACCACTCTTTGAAATCCATTTGTTCTTGTTTGGGGGCTGTGAAAGGGAAAATCCTCGGGAGGTTTGAACCCTTTTAGGGTAGGTGCCTGACGTTAAGCTTTGGACTGCAAAAGCATCCATTTCAAAGAATTCCATCTCAAATAAACATATCATCACCTGTGTGACACAACTATTAGCTAAAGAACTAGCTAAGAAGCCAGATCTCCCCTACCATGAAGTTCTGCTTTTAAGAATCCCTGGGTAACCTACATAACTGACCACTTGAGTGACCCCATTTTTCCCTTCCCACACCCTAATTCCTGCTCTTATGTTTTAAATTTGACAATAAAAAGTGAATATGAGAAACCCTAGGCACCCCACCCTCAACTCAAATAAAGGCAGAACCCCAGGTCCACACTCTATCCCTCTTTGCTTACCCGTCACCTCTCTGAGTGGCCCTTGGGCGTGCCATGTACTTTCCAGGACTTGTGAATAACAAATCTTGTTCTTCAAAGTTCCCTGATGGTTTTCTGCTGAGCTGTGCCTCACAGTCATAACAAGAACTATAAGGGCAGGTCCAGCCACAACACTGGCTCAGGTTGGGAAATGTCTGTGGGGACTCACCACGCGTAGTACGGACACAGGTGAGTGTCTTGCACTTTTCTTGTCAAAGGGCAGTATCACTATTGATAGGCTGAGGCTGACACTCACAGGAAACAACCCTTGAAGACATCTGCTCAGGTTCACTGCGCCAAGAGCTTCCATCAACATGACTGTAACCTTCAACGTCCACCTCAACTTGCTCTCTTTCATGAAGGGGTTTTAAGGTCCCAAAACATTCATTATCCTTTTCTGAGTTCCCCCATAGCATTTTCAATGACATCCACGTTCTGTTTTGTCTCAGTCATATGAGCACTTATTGTGCCTTTGGGTAAGGGTTTATGTCTCTCCTCTGTGTCATTAGGTATGCTGCTTAGTCATTCTTGAATTGGAGCAAATCAAACCCAGTATTCTCTGATGGCATAAGAATCTTCTAGTATTTTAGGAACTTCTGCTTCCAAATGTGCTCAATTAATACAAAAGGAATAACATATGTCCTGGCATAATATGCTTAAAGCAGGTTGGGAAGCCAGGATGTCTACTAGTAAGGTCCCTCTACATTAATGTTAAGAGCCAAAAAGCATTTTCTAAAAGTTCATCCCTACCCTGATACCAAAACCTGGTAAGAATAACACACATACAAAAGAAAATTACAGACCAATATCTCTGATGAATGCAGATGCAAAAATCCTAAACAAAATTCTAGCAAATCGAATACAACAATGCATTAAAAAGATTATACATCACAACCAAGTGGGATTCATCCCAGGGAGACATAAGGATGGTTCAATATATGCAAATTAATCAATGTGACACAGCACATGAACAAAACAAAGGACAAAAATCATATGATTATATCAATTGATTCAGAAAAAGCATTTGACACGATACAACATCCATTTATGATTAAAACATTTAATAAAATGGGTATACAAGGAAAATACCTGAACTTAACAAAGACCATATATGACAAACCCTCAGCTAATATCCTAATTAATGGTGAAAACCTGAAGCCCTTTGCTCTACATTCAGGAACAAGACAGGGCTGTCCCCTATCACCTCTGCTTTTCAACATAGTATTGGAAGTCCTTGCCAGAGCAATCAGGCAAGAGAAAGAAATAAAGGGCATCCGAATTGGGAATGAAGAAGTTAAATTGTCACTTTTTGCAGATGACATGATGCTATATATAGAAAACCCTAAAGACTCCACCAAAAAGCTGTTAGAAACAATAAACAAATACAGTAAAGTTGCCAACTATAAAATCAACATACAAAACTCCATTGCATTCCTATATACTAACAATGAAATCTCAGAAAAAGAAATTTAAAAAACAATTCCTTTTGCAATTGCAACAAAGAGGATAAAATACCTAGGAATAAATTTAACCAAGGATGTGGAAGACCTATACTCTGAAATCTGTAAGACATTTTTAAAAGACATTTTAAAAGATTTCTCTGAAATCTTTATGAAGAAGACATAAAGAAAGGGAAAAACAGTCCTTGTTCAAGGATTGGAAGAATCAACATAGCTAGAATGGCCATATTACCCCCAAAAATATACAAATTTTATGCAATCCACATCAAAATCCCAATGGCATTTTTTAAAGAAATAGAACAAAAAATCACTAGATTTGTACGGAACCACAAAAGACCCCAAATAGCCAAAGCATTGTTCCCCAAAGAAAAAGGAACAATGCTGGAGGTATCACACTCCATGACTTCAGCTTGTACTACAGAACAACAATAATCAAAACAGTACGGTATTGGTAGAAAAACAAACACACAGACCAATGGAATAGAATTGAAAACCCAGAAATAAATCCACTTAAATATAGACAGATAATTTTCAACAAAGGAACCGAAAACATACAGTGGAGAAAAGACAGACTCTTCAATAAATGGTGCTGGGAGAATTGGAAAGCCATGTGCAAAAGAATGAAACTAGACTGCTCTCTGTCACAGTCTACCAAAATTAACTCAAAATGGATCAAAGACCTAAACATAAGACCTGAAACAATAAATGGCATAGAAGAAAGCATAGGTACTAAATTTACGGACTTTGGTTTCAAAGAGGATTTTATGAATTTGACCTCAAGGGCAAGGGAAGTAAAAGCTGAAATAAATGAATGGGACTATATCAAACTAAATGCTCTTGCACAGCAAAAAAAACCATCGACAAAATAAAGAGAAAAGCAATTGAATGGGAGATTTTTGCAAACACCTGTGACAAAGGGCTAATATCCAAAGTATAGGCTATTATACAGAATCAGAACTCATACAACTCAACAACAACAACAACAAAAACAAAAACAATCCAATTAAAAAATGGGCAGAGGACCTGAATAGCTATTTCTCCAAAGACAACGTATGGGTGGCCAATAGACATATGAAAAGATGCACAACATCACTAATCATCAGAGAAATGCCAATAAAAACCACAATGAGATATCACCTCACCCCAGTCAGAATGGCTATCATCAACAAGACAAATAGTAACAAGTGTTGGAGGGGCTGTGGAGAAAAAAGAAACCCTCATACACTGTTTGTGTGAATGCAGATTGGTGCAGCCGTTATGGAAGGCAGTGTGGAGGTTCCTCAAAAAATAAAAAATAGAATTACCGTGTGACCCAGCAATCCTTCTCCTGGGTATTTACCTCCAAAAATCTGAAAACATTTATCTGTAAAGAAGTATGTGCTCCAATGTTCATTTCAGCTTTATTTATGGTGGCCAAGACATGGAAACAACCAAAGTGTCCTTCAATAGATGATTGGCTAAAGAAGATGTGGTATATATACACAATGAAATACTATTCTGCCATAAGAAAAGATGAAATAATGCCATTTGCGACAACATATATGGATCTTGAGATTATTATGCTAAGTGAAATAAGTCAGACAGAAAAAGTCCAGAAGCATGATTTCACTGTGGTATATAAAACCGAAAACAACAAAAGAACAAGACAAAAAAATAAAGAAACAAAAACTCATAGACACAGACAATAGTTTAGTGGTTGCCAGAGGGAAAGGGGGGGGGGGGGACAAATGAAGGTAAACGAGATCAAATAAATGGTGATGGAAGAGAATTGACTCCGGTTGGGAATATACAATGTTATACATATATGATGTATTACAAAATTGTACACTTGAAACCTATGTAACTTTACTAATCATTGTCACCCCAATAAACTTTAATTAAAAATAAATAAATAAATAAATATGAAAATTCATCCCAATTACTTTTAAAACTCCAACATAAATACCCCATGGAAATTTAGGATGCTGGGCAATTTCAAATTATATTCCTGCATATCCATTAAGAAGTATTTAATAGATTTGCTCACTTATTTGCATTTCTGAAAAATTACAGAATCAGAAAATTTTACAGCTAAAGAAATTAATGGCAACCCTCTGTTGAATAGTAATGTTCCAGGGGTGTCAATCTTGCAATGAGAGAATCCATTAAAAACATGCCCTTGTAGTGGGGGTCTTTTGTTTGTTCCTGCCCAGCCTCTGTCACTTCTTCTTCTGATAATGGCACCCATCCTAGTTTCATCAGGGTTATCACCCCAGGCTTCGCTCTAGTTCACGTGGGGATTACCACAGTTCCTAGTTGCAAGAAAGATCTGACACATGACCATGGCATGACTGCATATTCCAGTCTCCTGGACACAATTATTGACTTAAGGGTGGGAAGATGATAACCATTCAAGTTAGAATAATCTATAAATTGGCTTAAACAATTTAAAACATATCCCTTTTCTCCTCGGGTTCCTCAACTAGTAGAATATAAATCTGCATCTACCAGCGTCCATCTTTGCAGTCACCTCAATTAGGCGAGCTCAGAGGGAAGCAGCCTAAGAGGTGGAGAAAGGGAAAGGCCAAGCCCTCATGAATCTGTTTGAGAACCTAGATTAAGTCATGCCTAGAATTCTAGACTTTTCAGTTAGATAAACCGATAAATTCCCTTTTTCCTTATGTCTTATTGTGATTAGGGTTATCACACATGTGATTGTGAATCCTGACTAACACAGTATAGATAATATGATAACAGTAGCTATCATTTATTGAGTTCCTAGTATGTGACAGGGAGATTAAATATATACTATCTCTAAGCTTCATAGCTGTGGAAGATGGTCATTATAAGACTGATTTTCCTGGTGAAGAAACTAAGGCTCAGAGAGGTGAATGGTTTGTCAAAGGTCACATCATTAGTAAGCAGCAGACGTAGTATTGGAAACTCAGATCTTCCTGCCTCCAGAATCCATATTCTTATTCCTTGACCAGGCTGCCTTAACGAAATAACGTCTGCTACTTGTAGGCAACAAGGATTAAAGATTCTCCCCAGGCATCCCAGGCTTCTCATCCATTATATCAAAGTAAAATGTAATTATTTTCAATTGAACCATCTCTGACCTTCCAAATCCTCCTCAAACTCACCAGACATGTCCCTTTATCACCAAATCTTTTGCTGCATTGTGTGACTTCAATATCCAGTGGGATAGTGAGGGAGGACAGGTATGTGAGACCCAGGCTCCAACACCCTCTGTTAGGTCTGTGGTTTGGACTCATGTAATGTGAGTACTGAAGCTCTACTACAAGGTCAAGGGAGAGGTGAGAATTTCACTCTGACACGGGGTCAACTCAGTGACTCCAAGGTCCCGTCCAGACACTGGAGTTGGAAACAGAGGGTGACAGTTTGTGCTTCAGCAGGCTACCCAAACCTTGGGGACATAGGATTCAACCCCATTGAGGACTTTGTCATCTTCAGTGAGGAGATTATTTGGGATTGTCAGGGATTAAGGTGAAGGGGGAAAGCTGTATCTGTTTAATCCGGTGTCTAATGAGTTGAGAGGGAATTCCCTCTTAGATAGAAACCTTCCTGCTTTGAAGACCACAAGTCTCCTGTTTCCCTATGGCCTGAGGCACAGTCAGACTCACATGCGAACCACGGAAGCACTTGTATAAAACCTGGTTGCCAGTGTGCTTTCCTCAAGAATGCTCTCACTTTACTCCCTAGCAAAAGTCCTCTGGAAAAAAAATGTCTGGAAAGAAAGACCCCTTTAAGCTTTCACTATTGACCCTTCCTGTAGCAAAACTGGTGGATCAAAGACACTTACAAGGGAGGGAATGAAAAAAGTAAAAGGCCTATGAGAAAGAGAAGGGCCACCAACCCTGGGGGAAAGACTAAGGTTGCTGCCTGACCCAAACCCAAAATGGTAACTTGGCAGAGCCTCCATCCATTTTGCTTCAGACTCAAAGACTGAAGTTACAGAACTGCAGCAAGAAGCCTGTGAGCCTCAGTGATTCAGGGGACAGTCAATGCAGAGTTGTCAAAATGGCACCCTTTAGCTGGTGCTCATAGCAATGGCTGCTTTTGATTTTTTAATTATCATGTTTAACTGCAAATGTTTAACTAATGCACAAGTGTACCCTGCTTTTGAAAAATTAAAACATTTGGATAAGGCTGAAGTCCTTCTTGACCACTGCTCCAAACTCACCCTTTGAGATAGCCAAAATTAGGAGTAAGTCTTTGTAGATGTGTGTGTGCACACATATGCATGCAAGTTGTGTACACATACGCCCTCAGAAACTTTAAAGTATTGTGTATGAATATGTGTCTTTACATAAATGGTATTCTAACCATCTATTATTTGTCTTTTTCACTTAGAAAAGCATCTTGGGGATCCATCCATGTTGAGAGCTACTTATGTCTTCCACCTGGCCTTTTTGAGACAGAGCCAAGTACAATGAAATTGAGCTGCATTAGCTCATCCACTCACTCTGTTCCTTTCTCTCTCAGGTTGGGGCAACATTCCTTCATCATCATGGCTTGAGACTCAACGAGGTACCACATGAAGTCCCAGTTAGGCCGGGGGAAAGGAGCATGCCCGCTGTGGCCTATGAAGCACCCTCTAGCACCCTCCCACTTGTGACAACCCTCCAGCTTCTCTGCCAGGTGGCCTGGGGTGAAAGTGAACTCTGGGAAATCACAGCTACTCTATAGGACTCTTCTCTCCCTGGGCCCATTCTTACTATAGGAGATTCCCAGCGGCTGGGCCACCCAGAACAGTGAAAGGGACATGTACATTGGCAGGTTTAGGTTTGGATGCCTTCACCCAGACCATTTATTTACTAGCTATGTGTTCTTGGGCACCTGACTGAACCTCTTTAAGCATAAGTTTCCATGTCTGGGAAATGTAATTAATTCTAGCTCCCTTGCAGGGTGCCTCCTTATTCCAGGAGATGAAAAGAATGGCTGATCTTATGATGACTTCGTGGCTAATGCATCCACAGGGAGCCTCAAGTTATTCAGTGAAAGGGTCACCTCAGGAAGTTTTCAGACCCTGACAGAGGAAACTTTGCAGGCAGTGCCCCAGACACTCCAAGGTTATAGCAGGTGGGAGAGTTCACCTAATTGTCACTGGGACGGCCCAGCAAACCCCAGCTGTCCACAGGGAGCCCCAGCCCAATGGCTGTGCAGCGCACACCACCCACAGCATTCTGATGAGCCACACCATGGGCTAAGGACTCTGGCATTGGGTGCCACAGGTTTGGAAACCTTCTCTGAAGCATCAGTGGTTCAGGATCTTTCTCTTTTGCCTCTTTCTGCCTCAAGGGTCCCTTTGTCCCTCACTTTCTCTCTCCTTTTTCTGTCTTTGAATATGTCATACTCCTGGGTTCTGGGGTGCAGGAAACTTGAAATAAAACACGCATCCAGACTTTTCAGCTTAGAAAATAGACCAAGCTTAGATGCATAAATTTAGATGTCTAAAATTTAGATTTCTTTTTTTTTAATTAGTGGTAGATTTGGAGTTCTTGTTGAGGGGCATAGTGGTACATCAAAGTAGTTAAGAAAGTCGGCTTTGGAGATGGAGCTGTGGGAGCTCAAACACAAGCTTGGGCAGGTCACCCTCTGAGCCTCAGTTTCCTCGTATTCATACCTCCCCACAGCATGGTTGTGCTTGGCACATAGTAAGTGCTTGATAAATAGATGCTATTATTATTTTTTTCTAGCAATCCCTGACTCTTCAGTAACATGTTTACACATGAGTTGGCTAAACAACCAATTTCTTAAACCCGTTGTCAAATGCTTTAATTCAAGTGAAAGGAAAGGAAAAAAAAAAGAACAGAAATGATCTACCGCCATGGCTTTTTATGTTCCCAAATGAGAATGAATTCCTTGGAACCAAGATTTAATTCCATCAAAAACGATGTTCCACAATTGTGTAAGCATTTCAGAGTTGAACAAGAATGTGTAAGACTATAGAACATCTAGAATCAACATGAGCAATGTCCTACTACTTCAAGTAGTAGCACTGTCCTACTACTTCTAATATCTTCTCTTATTCCTTAGGAACACTAGTCACAGCTCACTTTGGGACAAGCCCTCTGTACATATTTAACCCTCTACGCAATATGATGGGATAACATTATGATCCCCATTTAATGGATGGAGAATTAGATGCTGGCTCCATAGTTGGAACTCAAGCTCTCAGGCCCCATTTTAAGGTTCCTTTCTTCACCTAGATTCCACCTGTCTTCCTCATAGTGTGTATATTGTCCTGCGTAATAGCATTGAAACCACTCCACCAGGATGGGAAATGGAGTTATGCAGCTATGGAGGAGTGAACACACTACAGGACGTAGCATCCAAAGGCCTGGCTCAGAGTCCATGGGCTACCCTTTGAACATGAATGAGTAAGTCATCATCTCTGCCCCCACTTCTTAATTTGTAAAGTGGGTAAAACCATACCCCCCAGTCCAAATAACATAATGCATGTAAATTACAAACAACTCCACAAATATAATATAATGCATGTAAATTGTAAACAGTCCACAAACATAAGATTTGCCAAGTTCTTGGCAAGAAGTGAGATGAAAATTAGGTATCATGAAGTGTCTCATCAAACATTTACTGAACCCACATAAAATCTCACACTCAAGATTGGTGCTTATAGACTTCGAAGTCGGGAACAGGCTAAAATACTGAGAGCAATGCGGCTCACAGTGGGGGCTGTGGGGCCAGCAGCGCCATCTGGGTGTTTGTGAGAAATATGAATTCCTGGGCCTCACTCCAGGCCTGCTAAATCAGAATCTCTGAGGATGAGGCTCAGGAATCTGCCCATTATTAACAAGACCTGCAAGTGATTCCCTCGCGGGTTCAACTATGAGAAGCACAGTTTACGGGCATCACAGCCTAGTATACTTGAAGTTAGTCACAGTCACTACCTTTAACCCCAGTGTTATCAAAAGATTGTTAGCACATCTACTACACAAAAAGTCTTTAGGTTTAAACTTGGCTCAGGGTGAGGATGAGCCTATGGCCAGGGCAGTGGGAGATCCCTCACCTTGGGAAGCTGAGCTCTGAATTTGGCTTGAAAGAACAACAGGAAGGAGAAAATATCGAAGGCGACTTGTGCGGGAGACATGGACTGGTGGGGGTGACATTGATTGGGGCAGGGGCGGGGATGGAGGCAGTTCTCTATTGCTAAGGCAGCTGTGACTGACCCCCTAACCTGACCGCATGTGGCTAAACATTGTTGCGAGCATTAAGTGAATTACTGTATGTAAAGCACATGGCACATGTTTAGTTACCTACTGTCATCCCATCATGGTTGTCACCATAGCCTGCACACCTCCAGCATGGGCAGTGTCCTGGCATATGTCTATGAGTCACCTTCTTCTCCCCTTCACATGCGCCCATGTTGAGAAAGAGGTCAAGAAAGGGCATTTTCATGTTTTAAAACAGGCCTTTGATCATTCCTAGAAGTGCCTACTGTCAATAGGAACCTCAGAGGGAAGTTGGGGGTCCAGTTTTTTGCCCTCCGGGCCTCTGGTAACATTGACCCCGCCATCAAAGGGATCATGGCAAACCAACTGCAGACCAAATGAAGGTGGTTTCTAAGATGAGAAGTGATTCAGAATGTGTAACAGCTCATTAAAAACAACAACAACCAAAAAAAGGCATTTGTTAATGAGTGCAGAAAATGCCAGTAAATAAGAGAGACCCACTCCATTCTGATGCTCCCGGAGTTGCTCAAACTTAACTCTGCAAGAGCAAGGAGAGAATAAAAATGTCTAGAGCCGGTTGTCCTCTGCTCAGAGACAGGATAATCTTGGAGAAACATTTTACGGTGTATCACTTAAAGAAAAGTGTGTTAGTCTTTCCTGAAAAAAAACATTTGGTTGACCTTGAAAATAAAAGCATTCGTGAGAAGTATGAGCAGAAGTTTTCATTATTCCTTAAGCCCTTGCTTCAGAGAGACAAAAAATTCCACCCTCCATTGCAGCCCCACAATGCCAAGTTGCCAAGCAACTGATCTTTTATGGTGGATCGCCACGGAGACTGATGTAAACAAAATCATAAATCCCATTACCCTGCTAAATACTGGGTATGAGTTAGAAAAGGAGTAAAGGAGCTGCTTTTCAGGTTAAAAGGGATCATATGAAATGGTGAGTGGCAAGATTGTAGTCGGAGTAAATTGTCATGGGTGAGACTGTAATTAATGTAGCACTTCTTTTCTTTCAGTGGACGACAGCCCCTGGTTTTCCTATGTCAAGGAAAGCAGTCATAGTTCGAAGAGTCATTTCCAACTGAAAAATTAACTCCACCACCCCCGGGGCCCAGGCCCAGGCCCAGGCACTGAAGAACCAGTTCATGTGTTTTTTTTCCCAGCAGCTTCCGAGAGGACCTTCACCAACACCCCCTCAGACCAGCGGTAAGTGGTCATTCACTAAACAGCTACTCACAGGAGGCTCTGGAACAACACTGTGTACTTTATATCCCTTTCAGACAAAGAGACAGAGAAATGGCATTTATCGAGTAAGGCTCTGTGGCAGAGGACCAATTTGTGGCATCTCATTTCATTCTCACAACTCTCCTGAGAGGTAAATAGTGCTCTTCCTGTTGAATCGAAGGCCAGAGGCCCAGGTGGTGAGGACATTTATCCAAGGTCACACGGTTAGTAATCAGAAGAATGAGATTCCAATTCTAAAGTTGAATTAAAGACTCGATGAATTAAACACCCAATTTCGACCTAAGGTCCTCTGCATGTAGAGACTTCTGCCCCAAAGTGGACAACAAATCCCACATCAGGGACATTAATCCCTGCTAAGGGCACAGTTCCTCTCGTGGTTCTCATTAGGATGCCATGGGGTTTTTCAGTGGTGTGCTGGGAAATGCCTAACAACAGGCTCTCTAGAGGGAGGGGGTGAGCTCTAGTCGCCCCAGGGTAAATACTCCCAAAGGTTGTCAATTTCAAGATACCAACAAAAGATGCACGCCACGGGGTCTCCTGGACTGTACAAGCTGGCTCCAGCCCACACCAGTGCTCTTAAAAATATCAGTATCCTGGGCCAACCCCAGAGCTATAAAACCAGAATTCCTGAGGGTGGGGCCCAGATCTTGGTATTTTTAAGAAGTAAGGTTAAGAAGTGGTCGAGAACCACTGAACTAGAAGTTTCATGTTCAGGGGTCTGTTGCCCTTTCTGGCTTTGTCCTCTGAAGAAAGTATTGGGCTCCCGAACTAAGCATGGACTGCTGTCCATATTCCATCACCATTCCCTTGAGGTGATTTAGCAGGGCCACGTGTCTTTGCTCCTTTGCCCCTTGTCATACGGGGTGTCAGGCAGGGTCTCTGGTCCCGCTCCCCACATAAGAACGCAGGACATGGTGAGGCCAAAAAGGAACACCCACGGAGCCATAGATAGGGGAGTCATACCACTACAGTCTTGCTGGCAGCTGGGTTGGGGACACAGGAAGCAGGAGCCACACAATCCGCAATCTGCCGTCCACTTGTCTCTGCCAACCAACCTCACTTGCTAACTGCAATCCGCCTCTCTGCAATCCGCAATCCACACTCCACCATGCTTAGCCGCGGCAGTTATATCAGTGGCTAATGGTTAACCGGTAAGAGCCGCAGGCCAACTAGTCACATCTGATGACCATCTACTACCTGAGGTCAAGAGCCTGGCAACTGCTCTCTGGGACTCTGTCCCCACAGCCCTTTCCCAGGTCCCAGTGATTCTAGCACAGGGCCACAAACCCAAATGCCTACAGGATCCCATCAAATGAAGCTGGGTAGGTGGAGACAGCGGAGACCTGGAATGCAGGAGCCCCGTCTGAAGGAAGTGGCGGCTGCCCAGTTAGGGCAGATAGTTGACATGAGGAGGGGATGCGGGCCAACGCTGTCAGTCACATCTCCCAATTCTTCCAGACAAGACCCAAATGTGGATTTTTACGTGAACTCGTCTGGTTTACGCAACTAATTCAAGTTAGAAAAATTACCGGCCAAATAAAATCATGCCATGGGCCAAATCCCGTCCCAAGGTTCTCGTCTACAAGCCCTGCACCTGGATCCTTGGGCTGAGCCTCCTGCCCCTTTGGCCTCTGAAGGAGTGGGGCTGCTCTTCACTGGTCTCAGCAATGACACCGTAGAGCCGCAGAATGGCACCGGTCCTCGTGTGCCTCTCACCCACCTCGAGATTTAACCCAGAGCAGCTGGAAGGAATTGGGAGATAGCTGGCTCTGGTGTCCTGATACGCACGTCAGGATGATTCCAGTGCTCGTGGTTTCTTTGCAGGTAATTCCAAGAAACACTGGTGTGGGAGTGGGAAGACAAAAGACGACAAAGGGTGCGTTCCCAAGCCGCTAGCTCCAGAAGGCAACCCTGCAGGGAGGGAACTCTGGAGGCAGTGCAGAGCACCCTCAGAGTTATCCCAGCCAAGAGGTAGAAGCTGGGTCATTTATCCAGTGCCATCTCCGTCACTGGTCAGAGCTGCTTCCAGGACACTAACATGACAGCCCTTCTAGCTGGCCCTAAGCTCAGGCCGAGCATCTCCCATAAGCAGAAAAACTCGCACAGGTGTCTGCAGTGAGCAACCTTTGATGCCTGGAGATGAATGTCAAGGGGATGTAAGACATGAACAGCATCTGTTATAAGAGGGAACCAAAACGCCAGTGCCAAAATCAGAAAGCTGGGTATGGGGGACATAACTTGCTATGGGGGACACAATAAGAAAGTGACCGTGACATTCAGTCTTAGTAGTTCCGAATGGAGAACAAAGAGCCAGGGTACGATAGAAGAAAGACGGTCCAGCAGCAGAGTCAAGACCCCTCGCAGCTTCTTCAGGCTGACTGGTGTGTGGGGCGCAGCCCCTGTTTCCTGGCTCTGCCCTTCTCTGGCCCCTGGGTGGGCTTCCAGGTGGGCCCAGGATTCAGTATGTGCGAGAGGGATCCTAAAAAATGGAAAGCCAGGGGACAGTGGTCAAGTAGCCACATGAGTCTTTGGGGTCCCTCTCTGCTTTCTTTTCTCTATTTGGGCCCTCCATCCCCCACAACCAGAATGCTCCAGCTGGGCCAGAGGCCAGTGGCCAACGACAAGGACATACTGTGTAGGGAGCAGCAGTTACCCTTCGGAGCGTAAGTACCTGTGTTACACAGGTCTGAGAAACACGCTGAAATGGAATGAAACATGCAAAGAATTCCTTAGGAGAAGCACTCAGAGAGAAACCAGGGCTGGCGGAGGCTGGGAGAGCCAGCTGAGGCAGTGCAGTCTGACTCTCGAGGAGAGTGAAGGAGGCCTGGGGGGAGGTGTCCAGGACTGCCATGCAGCCTGAGGGAGAGTCAGCAAGGCCCTTGGGGAGTCCTCACGCCAGAGGCAGCTCTTAGGGTCACTGGTGTCTCTCAGGACAGGGCACTGGGGCACCCCTGCCCAGCTGAATCATGGAAGCGGCCTCAGCACAGTCATGGGGGTCGGTTTCAGAGCCCAGCAGAGCAGGGCTCTGGCCTTTGGTCGATCAAGCTCCGCTTTCCGCTCTGCCGAATGCTTAGCACAGTAGCAAGAGCACCGAGGGCCACGTTATTTTAATTCCGAGCTAAAGGAAAGAATAATTTAGGGTATAAATAGGAAAAATTATTCTCTCTAAGTGATGGGAGAAGTCATGATTTTTCCTTAACCTTTTCTATATTTGTTAATGCTCTTGTAGTAAGAATTAATTATTTTAATGACCGGTGGTGAGAGGTCACATCCCACGCCGGTCCTGTTTATCAAGCAGGTACATCCCCCAACCCTGAACCTTCTCCCCACCCTGACTATGAGCCCCTTGCCCTGATGGGGAGGGGAGTCCCCCACCATTCACCTCCTTCATGATTGACTGACACAGGAGAGGGAAAGGGCCCCCACTGCGTTGGGGGGGTGAGCACTGTGGTGCAATGCAAGCTCCAGAGCCCCATGGGGTTGGGTGTAAAGCATACCCCGCTTTGCTCCTTCCTGGCCCTTTCCTGCTTCCCTCACCCCTTCTCCCTAGAGCGCTGAGCAGTAGCGCCCTTGCACAGGAATCGTTGACTTGGGCTCTGCTTCTAAGAAACCCAGCCTAGGTCAGGGAGTTACTTGTTTTCATCCTTGCACAGACTCTCTTGAAGCACTGCTCTCAGGCTGACAGCACTTGGTCTGCTGTACAATTTATTTGTGCTATGAAGCAACTGCTTTAATTTTAAAATTCCCATGCTCACGTCTTGAAATGAAAGATTACTTTATTTCAGGAGGGGCCAATTTAAATTCTCCTGGGATAAAGCAGAGAATGGCAATATATGAGGCTCACCTGGTGGGGACAGAGGTTAGGGGAAGAGTGATGGCCTCACTGAAACGGGGTGCCACTGCCTGCCGCCACCTTGGAGTGTGGACTGGAATTCCTAGGCCTTCTGAATTGTTAGGACATTCCCAAAATTCAGATATTTATGTGAAATATCCTGATTTTTAAATGTTGGCTCAGAATTGTCTAAAAACCCTGTGTGGGCCAAGCAAAACACACCCATGACTAAATTTGGCCCAGTGGCTGTCCTGACAAGTCCTTTGTTTTCTTGAACAAGTTGGGGGGGGGGGGGGAAACAATCCCCTCCACCACTCACCCCCACATGCATGCTGATAAAGGAGACATTTCTGTGCTATTGTCTCCTGCTCTTACCCCAAACCTGACTAGAAACCCCTGGTAAGGAATCCCGTGCTCCACACAAGAAGAATAAAAAGCACAAACTTCATCTGAATTTCTGAGGCGACTCCAGGGGGTCTGCTGCTGGCCTCCGGAAAGCTTTCTGGTTTTTAAGCACAATATGTGTCTCCCTACTGACACTAAGGGAGGAGAAACAAACTTATTCCTGTTTCCTTACAAACACAGGAAATGCTAAAACATTCCTGCAAAATCTCTTCAAAATGCCTTTCAGATCTAACTTCCAGGCCCTGGTCTAAAACGAGGGTTCTTTTATGAAGAAGGCTCAGTCGCCTTCTAGAGACTTGAAGGGGACTGAGGAAGCCGCACACCGCCCAGGCAGCCCTACCCCACCTCCAATCTGTACCTGCTGACTACTTGCCCTAAGTAGTCAAAAATGACTTCCGTGAGGGGATTTTACCACTTCCTCAGGACCCAATGGCACCATATAATCAGCTTCCCTGTGAGAGCATTTTCCTTTGCTCAATTTCACCCCATTACATGTAGTTATTTCCCTCAGAGTTCAGAGACCACCCAGGTCCCTCCAGTTGTTTGGGCTAGTTTTCACATTGTTCCAACTTTGACCAAACATTGTTGTTGTAAAAACAGTGTAAGCAGATTCATCTCTGTAGTTCCGTTCACTTTCTATCTCTTGCCAAGTGGCCTCTGGGAAGCATTGCCAGGAGGTCCTTCACTGATTCAAGCAGCAAACACAGAGCCAGGCACTGAGTGAGGCTCTGGTCCCCTCTGAGAGAGGCTTGGGTGTCACCGCCCAGCTCTGGGTGCCGCTTCCCCGAGCTGCCCTGGGACTTCAGACTACCCGGGAGCCATGGAAGTCAAATGAGAAGGACAACCTTCCTTCCCTCTAAGCTGGGGCCAGGGAGCAGGGAAACGCCCTCTAAGCCTAGGTGAGTTCATGTACATGAGCTCAAGGGGGGCCCAGGACTTGGTACGGGAGCACCCCAGTGTTGGCGGTGACAGCACCTGGCTCCTGACGTGGTTGGAGAATTGAGTGAGATGGAGCCGAGGAAGCACTGGACGCAGGACCTGGCACGTGGTGAGTGGAGCAGCACCAGACTGGATGCTGACAAAGGTGGTGTGGGGTGGCTGGATTCACACCTGGGGCAGAGTTGAACAAACAGGGGCCATCAACCAGAAGACCTTGCAGTTCTAATTTAGCATTAATTCTACTATGAAGCTATCGGGCTCATTCATTCATTTGACAAGAATTTATTGAGTACCTTCCTCACTGAGAATATGATTTTTGAGGGAAGACCTGAAAGCAGGAGAGAAGGAGCCACACTGAGTCTTGGGGGAAGAAAAGGCATTCCAGGCAGCAGTAACAAGTATGAAGACACCATGCAAGAGCAAGCCTGACATGCTCAAGGAAAAGCGAGAGGCCCAGGGGACTAAGTGGCGTGAGCAGGGGGAGAGCAGAGGGAGCAGAAGGCAGTGGGTGCCTTTTATACATCAGAGCAGGGACTGGGTCTTTTACTGTGAGTGAAAAAGGAAGCAGAGGCAGAAAGCGTACCTGACTTACATCCTAACGGAATCATTCTGGCCACTGGGTTGAGAATAGACAAAAGGGGCTTAGATTTTAAGCAGGAAAATCAGTAAGAGGCTACTGAAAAATCCAAGGCAGATATGGTGGCTTGGGCCAGCGGAGTGGCCTTGGTGGCACTGAGAAGTGGTGCATTCTGGGTACATATTGAACAGAGGCCACATGATTTGCTAACCGGTTGAACACAGAGAATAAAAGATTCAGGGGGAGAAGTCAAAATGACTCCTTGGTTTTGGCCTGAGCAATCAGAAGGATGAAATTTCTACTCACTAAGATGGAAAGGGGGGCAGGGATTATTTTGGGAGATGAATATTCAATTTTGGACACGGTCAGTGGATGGTAAAAGTTATACCTTTCGGTGAAGTTCTCAAGCTGGCAGTTGTATATAAGAGATTGGAATTCAGGGGAGAGCCCTGGCTCCAGATAGGTATATTTTTTTTTATTATTATTATTTTTTTATATTTTCAATTCATCAGGATCAAGATGGAATCTACGGCCAGGGACCTGAATGAAGGGAGAAAAAGGAAAACAAATGCTCAGGCACAGAGGCCAAACTTGTCACAAGGTGGCTTCAGGTGATCGTTCAAATACCAGTTTACAAAAGAAATAACCTTTGCTAACAAATCCACAGCCAGGTAGCAAAAAGCATCAAGAAAAACTGCCCCATAGACACACACACTCAAACCATTCACTCACCTCCCAGAAGGTAGAGCCTTGAGAAATTTAGTCCTAAAGAATATGCACACAATGTTCCTTTTTTTCTCTCAGTATTTATTTCATGATTTTACCTCAGCCGTGAATTTCACAGCCATGTTCCCGACCGCTACATTTCATGCCCTCCCCTCCCTGCCAGGCAAACTTTCTTAGATGGCCATTGTTTAGCCTAGAAGTTATCCATAAATTCTATGTTATCAGATCATTTCTATTTCTTCAAGAAGAAGTCTACTGTCAGTCTACCTGGGTCAACTGGAGACTTCTCCAAGCTACACAGTGGAGCTGTGGTGTGGGCATCCTTGCTTTCTCGAGTTATGCTAACAGAATAAAAAATATGAATTTAACTAGTCTCTAACGGACCGTGTGATGGTTCATTCGAGCCCATTTGACTGGGTTAGGGGATGCTCAGATAGCTGGTAAAACATGATTTCTGGGTGTGTCTGTGAGGGTGTTTGTTTCCAGAAAAGATTAGTATTTGAATTTGTAGACTGAGTTAAGAATACCATTCTCATCAATGCAGGTGGGCACCATCCAATCCACTGAGGGCCCTAACAGAACAAAAAGGCTGAGGAGGGACGGATTGTTCTCTGCTTGAGCTGGGACATCCATCTTCTTCTGCCTTCAGACATCAGCACTTCTGGTTCTCGGGCCTTCAGATTTGGGCTGGAACTACACCAGTGGCTTTCCTGGGCCTACAGCTTGCAGATTTCTCAACTGAGCCACTCCCTTATAATAAATCTCCTTCTATATATCATATTTCCCCGAAAATAAGACCTACCCCGAAAATAAGCCCCAGTTAAGATTGTCAGCCAGACGGACGCATTTAGTACGTTATGACGATGTTCCAGAAGAAGATGACATGACTGTGTTTGAATAAATGCAGATTGTTGTACATGAAAAAATAAGACATCCCCTGAAAATACGCCTTAATGAGTCTTTTGGAGCAAAAATTAATATGAGACCCGCTCTTATTTCGGGGGAAATACAGTATCTACATACTCGTATTTATATCTTATTGGTTCTGGTTCTCTCGAGAACTCTAATACAGACTGTATTATCTGTTAGCTTTTGCAATAATATTGTTGCAAAACAAATCACCCCAAACCAGTGGCTACAACAATAGCATTTATTATGCCTTCCAGCTCACCCATCTGTGGTCTGCTGGGCTCTGTGCTGAGCCTGACTCTAGGCTACAGGGCTGTTTTGGGTCTGCTCCTCACATTTCCTGTTCTGGAGAGAACAGGCTCTCCAGGACACTTTCTCATGGTGACAATAGAAGCACATGAGGACAGACCTAATCAAACAAACACATTTCAAGTCTTTGTTTGCATCCAGCCACAGGGCCAAACCCAACATCTTTGGGGGCAGGAAAGTATTCACATCTACTCAGAGGAAAAGGACATAAATACAGAGAAGGGAAAAAAAACTGGGAACAAGTCTGCAATCTACCATATAGACTTTTCTTTGACTTTGTTCTTTATAGCAATGCCACATGGTATCAGCTATTTTCCAGTCAAGCATACAAGCATCCATAGACTACGTAACAATAAGGTGGGAACGACGATAGCCTGGAAATTCTGTTGTTTGGAAATTGAGCATCTGCCTTGAACCTGACTTGCTAATGCACCAAAAATATCTGTGAGGTTGAATAAAGAGTAATGTTTCCAGATGAGAAAGCTGGATCAGAGAGGTAGATGACTTTCTTACAGGAGAGTTGGATTTCTGCAGTGTGCTGTAGAGTGTGCTGGGATAAGTGAAATAGGAAAACCACTCAAAGTATCCTTTCCTGGTTATTAATATAATTTTTCTCACCCAGGTTTTACAAATAGGGGCCATAATAAAATTGGCGCTGGACATTTCACACCCAAGTGTTTGCTGATTTGACCTTCTAACCACAGAATTAGCAAGACCCATTTACTCTGGCTTGTTCTACAAATTCTTCCGGTTTCATAATTCAATCAAAGATAATAGTAAATGGAATGAGAGGTTGCTGCTGGGAAAGCCAAATGCAGAAGGGAAACAAAAATAAGGGGAATCAAAGACTTAAATTTTATGTATGCCTTGAATTGGTTTGGCAGGGAACCAAATAGAAAAATTCCTTCCCCTCTTTAGCTGGCATATTTCCACATCACAAAAGCATTGTGCAGTCTGGTTCAGCTCTGCAGCTTCTTCTCACGAAAGGCCCAGCCTAAGGGAAGGCCCACATGCAAAATGCAAGACAGAAGTGTGCAGGAGACTAGTTGGTGGCTTACTTCCTGCATCCAAGGATATTCTATACCCAGATAAAGAGGCTCCCAAGAACCCACCAGTCAGTACTGAGAGCAAAATAACGTTGTTCATATCAAAGTGTCCTCAAGTGTAATGGTTAACAACATGTGCTTTGGAGTGAGAGAAACCTGGGTTCAAATCTTGAAATGGCTATTCACTAGCTGAGTAAATTTGGGCACATTACTTAACCTCTGTGAGTCCCAGTTCTCTCTTTCATCTATAAATGTGGAAAATAATGGCACCTGCCTCTTAGGGGTGTGGTAAAAATGAAAGGAAATGGTGCATGGACAACATTTACACAATGCCTGAGTAAGTGGCAGTTATTATTACTAGGAGGTTCTGAAGGAAGTTTTGTGCAATCACGGGGACTACTGTCCAAGAACCCATCTAATTTCCAATTCCTCCTGCTTATTGGAACTGAAAATAGCAAAATGTGTATTATCTTCATAAATGTTAAAGACGCACAAGTGCCACATTCAACCTACCTTTGGAAATCTATACAAATCTACCCAAAGAAAGCACCGCCGAGGCAGTCAGAAGCAGTGCACCTGCAGCCTGGTGGGTCAGACACCAAGCCAATGGACCTGGGCAAGAGAGGCCCCTGCCTTGGGCCTCCCACACACTTCAAAGGACCATCCGACCCCCACCCCACGAAGTGAGAGATCACAGGCTCTGGACCAGCCCACCCAAACTACACTCTCTGTACCTGGGACCCAAGTTTGCCTGCCCAAAGGGCCCCCAAACTTGCTTCTAGGGCCTGTGGGGCCTCTTTCCCTGATCTGCTCCCCATGACAGCCTGTGCTTCTAAGGTGTGCTTCTTAAGCCCAAGAGCTGACAAGAGGTGGCTGTTTGCAGAGTGTGTGGTAGAGCTTGGAGGCCCCTGCTGGGTGTTGCCCCTCACTTGCAAAGCCCTTGTAGTGTGGAACAGAGCTGGACGTGAGGTGGGCGGGGCTTGCATGGAAGACTGAGGACTGGCTCTTCCCACTCAGAAACTTCCAGGAATCCAAGAAATCCCAATTCAAATCAAGGCTTCCAGGTTGTATTGAAGAGTATTTGCCAAGATGGCAAGATAATATATTTATTTAACAGCTTATAAATTTTATAACTACAATGTAAATATTTGTAAATTGTAAATATTTAGACATCTGGTATATAGGCAGACATTTAGACATCTCCATGTATACCCTTGCTTCCAGCCCTGAAAATGTTAGGGGAAGATCTGTCACGTAGTAAACCCCAGAAATTCAATGAATATTGACTGGACTCTGATATTTCTCTCATTTATTCACTTAAAAATCTCTGGTGACCAAACTCACAGGTAGCTCATCCAAACTCCAAACCACCACCCCACCTAGGAGACTGGGGCAGGTGACATTTTCCAAAAATGGCTGCAACACTATTTCCCTTCCCACACGCTCTTCCAGGACCTTGTCACTCTGCCATCATGACCCCACCCCTTGACCCTGGGTAGGCCTTTGTGACTGCTCCCCTGGTGGAATACAGGGAAGTGATGCCACGTGATTTCCACAGCTAGATCGTAAATGGCAACACAGTGTCTGCCAGGCTCTCTCCTTCTGGGGACACATCTCTTGGGACTCCTAAACTCCTTTTTAAGAAGTCCCATCACTCTGAAATTGATATGCTAGACAGACCACATGGAGAGACCAGGTAGACATGACAGATGCCTGAGGAAAAGATCCACCCTTATGGAACTGCCATGTAATCTGAGAGAGGGCCACAAAGATGGAGACCAGTGCCAAAACCACAGGTGCCCAAGGTCAGATTTTCTGTATTTGCACAGTCTGAGTCAGAAGACTGGCTCTAAATGAGAGGTGGGGATGTAGAGTCTATGAAAACAGTCTGTTCACACTACTTTCCATGGCAACTGATTCTTGTGATGCTTAATTGGCTACTAATAGGCACTGCTCTCCACGAACCTGGTACAAGGACCTCTGCTTGGCTCCGTTCTGCAGTGAGTAAGCCCAGCTCTCACAGCATCAGCAGATTGCTCCAGCAAGCGCACGTCACCAAGCCTTGGCCTCAAGCCAGGCCCAGACCAGGGGCTTCACGTGAGGCTGGCCTGTTGAGTCCTCCAGTGTCTCAGGGATGGTCATGCAAGTCCAAGGGACAGTCATGCATGGGCATAGGGACCCCCAATCAAAGTCCTGGCGCCTCCTAGATTTGGGGGAACTAGAAGGAGCTACATATATGAAAATACCAGCAAGAGCTTTCAACACGCTTACAACAAGTCAAGCATATGCACGTCATAGCTCTTTGGGGAAAAAATGAATAAAAAAATCCATTTACATCTTATTTTTCTTTATGGCACTTTTCACAGGGCACATCAGCTCAGCCATCACCCAGGTACTTTGGGCTAAAAGTTGTGTGGCCTCGGGCAAGAATCACACATACAAGTGTCCGCCAGGACCTTGCAGGAGATGTGGAAGGAGCCACTGACAGATTGGAAAAGGGGCCCCGTTTAAAGAAGGCCTGGCCAGCGGGCAGCTGCCAAGGGGAAATATCAACGAGTTTTGCCAGGTCTTCACATTTTTCCCTCAAGAATCCAGAAATTCACATTTTTGCATAAAAGCTCTCCACTTTTAAAATAAAATGCAGCCGGTTGGCTCTGTTGGTTAGAGCGCAGTTCTCATAACATCCAGGTTCTCCAGTTCGATTCCCACATAGGCCAGTGAGCTGCGCCCTCCACAACTAGATTGAAAACAACAATTTGACTTGGAGCTGATGGGTCCTGGAAAAACACACTATTCCCCAATAAATTTTTTTTTAATAAATGAAACAAAATAAAGTATCGTATGATAAGCAAAAGGAATAATATTGGCATGGCCAAATCCTAGGACCTTACCACTTCAGTGTGTGCAAGCTGACATCCAGCTGCCAGGAACTGCCTCTCTGGGCCTGGGCTTTCTCCCAAGCACTGGAAGACATCTTGGCCTTGTGCAGAGGCAGGAATTGTCAGGGAATTACTGCCCCCAGGAGCAGCCCTCACCAACTGATAGGATTTGGTGGATAAATGCCCCAGCTCCTCCCCGCTGCTGGGATAACTCTGAAGCCTGTCCTACAGTACTTTCCAGACTTTCCACCAGGGTTAAGTACCATGGCTACCAAGTCTGATCATCGGCCCTTATTTGTCTTCCATCCTTTTCCTCCTTCCTCTCCCGACTCCTCTGCTGCCATTTCCTGGGATCACTTTTCACATAAGCTGTGTACACTCGAATGTTGAAACAAATTCAAGATTTTTGTAAAATGCACAGGGCCACTCTACCACTCTATAAGGACACCCATGAGAGGGGGTACATGAAAGCTGAAATCCAGCCCAGCTTCCTCCACCAAGTGTTGCATCTTAGCACCAGGCTGAGAATAGTGTCAGCTGGAGGACAGGAATTCGCACATAGATGTTGGATGTACGAGCAGGAGCCTTGAAAACTTGTCTGAGGCCTGATTGGTTCCTGGGTCACCAGTCTATACCTTCTGATTTAGAAGATGGCAGTGTCTGCTGGTCCCATAGAAGCAGGTGCAGCCCTCATGGCCAGATATCTACCTTTATTTTCTCCATTGTCTCTGATCAAAATTCCATCTGAGAAAGGCAGCAAATTATTTCCTTTATATGATGGACCATAGGTAATAGTGTTGCCCAATGCAAGGCTGTTTGTATTGTTCGGAAGTCAAAAGTCAACACAAAGTGTTCCTATATTCATTCGTACAGTAAATATTTATTGAGCACCAGGCACTGTTCTTTGTGCTCCGGAATGCATGAGTGAACAAAACAGATAAGGATCCTGCCCTTGTGCCACTCATACCCTAGGTAGGAGAGAGAGCCAATAAACAACAAGCATAATTTATTTTAAACAGTTTTATTGAGATATAACTCACATACCAGAAAACTCATCCATTTAAAGTGTATAATTCAATGGTTTTTGTTATATCCAGAGTTGGGCAGCCTTCATTTTCATAACCCCCAAAAGAGACCATGTATTAGAGGTCACTACCCATTCCATTTTCTCCCTCACCTCAGCCTCTGGCAACCATTAATATACTTTTTTTCTCTATAGATTTACCTATTATGGACATTTCATATAAGTGAAATAAAACAATATGTGGTCTTTTGTGACTGGCTTCTTTCACTTAGCATAATGTTTTCAAGTCCATCCATATTGTATGTGTCATTCTGTTTTATAGCCAAATAATACTCCATTGTATAGATAGACCACATTTTAATTATTCATTCATCAGTTGATGGACATTTGGGTTGTTTACACCTTTTGGTTGTCAAGAATAGTGTTGCTCTTTGTTTACGGTGGCCAAGACGTAGAAACAACCAAAATGTCCTTCGATAGATGAATGGATAAAGAAGTTGTGGTATGTATACACAATGGAATACTATTCGGCGGTAAGAAAAGATGATATAGGAACATTTGTGACAACATGAATGGGTCTTGAGAGAATAATGCTAAGCGAAATAAGTCATAGAGAAAAAGTAGAGAATCATATGATTTCACTGATATGTGGTATATAAACCAAAAACAACAAAAGAACAAGACAAACAAATGAGAAACAAAAACCCATAGACACAGACAATAGTTTAGTGGTTACCAGAGGGTAAGGGGAGAGGGTGGTGGGAGATGAGGGTAAAAGGGATCAAATATATGGTGATGGAAGGAGAACTGACTCTGGGTGGTGAACACACAATGGGATTTATAGATGATGTAGTAGAGAATTGTACACCTGAAATCTATGTAATTTTGTTAACAATTGTCACCCCAATAAATTTTTTTAAAAAGTGAAGAAGAAAAAAGAATAGTGTTGCTATGAACATTCACGTACCAGTAATTTTTTGAGTACCTGTTTTCAATCTTTCAGGGTATATACCTTGGTATAGAATTAGTAATTTTGTGTTTAACTTTTTGAGGAACTACCAACTGTTTTCCACAGTAACTGCACCATTTTACATTTCTGCCAGCAACGTATAAGGGTTCTTATTTCTCCACATCCTCACCAACACTTGTTATTTTCCATTTTTTTGATTATAGCCGTCTGAGTAGGTGTGAAGTAGTATCAGATTGGGATTTCAATTTACATTTCCTTGATGACTAATGAGGTTGAGCATCTTTTTATGTGCTTTTTGGCCATTCGTAAATCTTTGGAGAAATGGCTATTCAAGTCCTTTGCCCATTTTTAAATTGTTGTGGTTTTGTTGTTGTGGTTGAGTTGTAAGATTTCTTTATATATTCTAGGTACTATACCCTTACCAGACATGATTTGCAAATATTTTCTCCCATTCTGCGGGTGTCCTTTTTCCTTTCTGGGTGGAATCCTATGCAACACAAAAGTTCTTCAATTTTAATGAAATCCAATTCATCTATATTTTATTTTGACACTTATGCTTTTGGTGTAATATATAAGAAAGCTTTGCCTAACCCAGGGTCACATAGATGTGTTTTCTTCTAAGAATTTCAGAGTTGTAGATCTTACATGTAGGTCTATGATACACTTTGAGTTAATTTTTGTATATTGCATAATGTAAGAGTCCAACTTCATTCTTTTGCATGTGAATATCCAGTTGTCCCAGCACTGCTTGTTGAAAAGATTCTTCTTTCATCATTGAATTGATTTTGGTGAACATACATGTAAGAATTTATTTAGGGACAATCACTTCTAGTTCATTGATCTAGATATTTATCCTTATATCAATAACACATTGTCTTGATTACTATTGCTTTGTAAGTCTTGAAATTTAGAAGTCTGAGTCCTCCAACTTTGTTCTTTTTCGAGATTGTTTTGGCTATTTTGGACACCTTGAATTTCCATATGAATTTTAGAATCAGCTTGTCAATTTATGTCAAAAAAAAGGGGGGGGAGTGATGGCATTGAGCTTTAATAGGATTTCCATTGACCCTGTAGATCAATTTGGGGAGTATTTCCATCTGAACAATATTAAATCTTCCAACACACAAATACAGAATATCTTTCCATTTAATTTCTTTCAATGATGTTTTCTAGTTTTCATTGCATGAGTCTTGCACTTTTTTGTTAAATTCATTCCTAGCATCTTCTTGATGCTATTGTAAATGGAATTGTTTTCTTAATTTTATTTTTGGATATTCAATACAATAATTTTTATATATTGATCTTGTATCCTGCAACCTTACTGAACTCATTTATTAGTTTTAATAGTTCTTTAGTGGATTTCTTAGGGTTTTTTTTTTTAATATGATGTCATCCGCAAATAGAGATAGTTTTACTTCTTCCTTTCCTATTTGAATACCTTTTATTTCTTTTCCCTACCTAATTGTTCTGGCAAACATAATTTTAAAAAAGTAAATAATACAGTGTGTTAGAAGATGGTAATTGCAATGGAAAAAAGAAAATATATACCCAAGTAAGGGAGATTGGAAATACTGGGGTTTATAGTTGTAATTTTTAATTGCTCTAATGAGAAGGTGACATTTTGAAGGAAGCTCTGAAGGAGGTGGAGTTGAACATGTTAAGCATCCAGGTGGTGGGAACAGCCAGGGCAAAGAGCCAAGGCGTGAATGTGTCAGGCAATTTCTCCAAGAAAAGCCAGAGGCCACTTGGGCTAGGGAAGAGTAAGCAAGGACATTTCACGTAGTCTTGGGACTGGAGGGTCTGGATCAGAAGAGTGGCCTCACCTGACTTAGGGTTCTGAAAGAATCACTGTGCTTGCTGCACAGAGAACATACTGAGGGGGATAAAGGGAGGAGCAGAGATCAGGTGGGGGCTACTATGTAATCCTGGAGAAGGTGATAGTGGCTTAGACCAGGGTGGTATCTATGGTGGTGATAAGATTGGGTTCTAAATATATTTTGAAGATACAGTTGATAAGATTTGTTGACAGATTAAATAGAGAGTGTGAAAAAGAGGAGTCAGGATGAGACCAAAGTTTTTGGCCGAAGCAACTGAAAGGCTAGAGTTGCCATCAACTCAAATGGGGACAAGTGCAGAAGGAGTAGGTGAGGGTTCACTGTTGGCTACACTGAATTTGAAATGTCTATTAGATCTCCAAGCAGAGGTCTCAAGTAGGGAATTAGACATGCAAGTCAGGAGTCAAAAGAAAAGTCAGAGTTTAAAATAGAAATTGAGAAGCTTTGCCATCTAGATGGCATTCAAAGCTATGCAATGGAAGGTGATCACCAAGGCAGTGACTGTCCACAGAGGAGAGACAACCACTGAAGCCTGAAATGTGAAGCCTTCCAGTATCAACAGGTTGGTAAGAAGAGCATGAACAAGGAAAGAAGGCTGAGACAAAGCCACCAATAAGAAGGAGGAAAACCAAGAGAGTGTGATGGCCAGAAGGCACGTGAAGAAAGTGTGTGAGGCAGGAAGGAGTGATCAACTGCATCACTGGACAATCACTGAATGGTCCAGAAAGATGAGGACTGAGAGCAACCACTGGAGAATTGACCAAAGAGGGAGTTTGTCATTTCAAATACCACAACAGGCATGTTTTTGTCTGTTGTTGGGGAGAGACACAGATGGATGAGGGCCATATAGGATCATGCTGCCAGCTAGTTCCTGACTCTCTAGGGTCTGTTTAGTTATCTATTGCATAACAAATTAACCCAAACTTAATGACTTGAAACAACAACATTTATCATCTCACAGTTTCTAAATCTGGGCATGGCTCAGCTGGACCCTCAGCCACAGGAAGGTGTCAGCGAGAGCTGCGGTCTTCTCTCAAGGCTCACCCAGAGGAGAGTCTGCTCCCAGGCGCATCCCACTGGTGGCTGGCTACAGGGGACCCTCAGTTCCTTGCCACATAGGCCTCTCCACAAAGCAGCTCCAAATACAGCAGCCGGCCTCTTCTGTGTGAGCAAACAGGAGGGCCAGAGATAATACCAGCAAGAGACAGAGAGCCAGCAAGATGGAAGTCAGTCTTCTTGTTACTCATCACAAAAGTGACATCTCAACACTTTCTCTGTGTTCTATTCATTAAAAGTAAGTCACTAGGTCCAGCCCACAGTCAAGGGGAGGGATTACACAGGGGCACATGTACCAAGAGGTAGAGCTCATTAGGGGCCATGACAAGCAGGTCTAGGGCTGTACAATGGGTGAAAGAAAAGCTAATACCTCGTGGGCTGGCATTATGCCAGTGCATATTAAGAATGAAAAATAAGTAAATGAATTCTATTCAGGAAGTGAAGTTATCAATAAGGCTCTTTGTCAACATTTTTTATGTAAAGCCAGGTCTTAATATGCAAAAACACTTACAGGAGAGAATCTCTATCCTGTTAGTGGTTTTATTCAACTTAGAACATTAATATTACTTGTAAGCACCACATCTGAACTGAAAACTCTTTGATCGCAGGACTCAGCCTTCTTACAACCCTCAGCACCAGCATGGTTCTATGAGCTCAAATGTGCACTTTGCTACTTATTACCTGTATGATCTGGGATTAGTCACTCAACCCCTCTTTACCTCAGGAGCTGCGTACGTAAAATGCAGGCATTAATGCCCACCTCCCAGACTGATGGGTTGGTTAAATACGATGCTCTATGTAGATACTGAGGACACCATTTGGGCCTCTGGCCCATTGTAAATGCTCGATCAGAGGTTATCATTATCACTGCTATTATGTTTTATGAACATTCACTATAATGACTGAGGAATTTGTGTAAAATGACAATATTAAATGACCTAATGCATGAAAGGTTTTGTACAGGTTTACACTGCACACCAGGTTCATAATATCTTCAATAAATACACATTATCATTATTACTATTAACTTTACAATAAAAATTCTAATTACTGGAGGAATTTGCATGTGTACATTCTCATACGTTTTATTAAATCATACCTATTCTTCAAAACACTCCTCAGCACACTTCCTCCTGGTATCATTCCAGATTCGTTCTACCCAGTTACAGTGCCTTAAATAAAGCTTTCCCTGTGTTTTATCTGAGTGAGCGGAATGTGTCATCTATACACACCTGTGTGCCCAGACTGCTAAGTTCTATTCTGGGTCCTTTTCTTGGCATGTCCAACTTCCCCCATTTGATGGTGGCATCTCAAGGTCTGGGTTGTGTGTTTTCCTCCTTTAGCACACCCTCCAGGACCTAACAGTGTGCTCTGTACCCAGTCCTGAGCCACCCAATCCACACACCGTACAGCCCAGACACACTAGCTCGGGAACACTGCCTGCTACGACAGCTGGGAAATAACTCCAGCCGGCTGGTCTGAGGGCTGCGGGGAGGGCAGGATGTGGAGAAAGAAACAAAAGCATGCCACTGGAAGGGCAAAGGCAAGCTGAATGGTCACATTCGATCTTACAAAGAGTGGCGGGGGCGAGGGGTAGCAGCTGCTTCCACACCAAGGCCACCCACACGGCCATGCAACTGAACAATGGAGATTCAAATATGGTGCTGCTCCAGTCCAAGCACTCCCTGAGGTGTGGTCACTCGATGGTGAGGGGAGCATTTGTGAATGAAGTTGGTCCAAAGGATAAGGCATGGTCTTGAGTCAGCCAGCACAGCTCTATCAGGAGCTGTGTGACTTCAGGCAGTTAATGTAACCTCTCTGAGCTTCCCAGTTGTCATAACAGATAGCGTTCACAGAGTACCTCTTGTGTACCAAGCATGTTCTTAGCATTTGCATATATTATTTAACATCACAATACCCAAATGGCAGGTACAATTATTGTATCTATTTTACTGATGTGGAAACTAAAGCCCAGGTTCAAATAGAAACTTACCCAGGTTCAAATAGCTCAAAAGTGGTACGTGCAAGATTTGAATTCTTAACACACTTATACTTATATGGTCCGAACCGCATGCATTAGTCAGGGTTCTCCAGAGAAACAGAACCAATGGGATATATAATAAGAGAGCTGTTGTAAGGAATTTGTTCATGCAATTATGGAGGCTGACAAGTCCAAAGATCTGCAGGGTGTGTCAGTGAGCTGGAGACCTGGGAGAGCCACTGGTGTAGTTCCAGTCTGAAAGCCAAGGAGGCTCGACACCGAGGAAGAGTCGATGATTCAGTTCAAGTCTGAATGTAGGAAAGTCAATGTCCCAGTTCAAAGGCATCATGGAGAAAGGATTCTCTCCTACTCAGGGTAGGGTCAGCTTTTTTGTTCTATTCAGGCCTTCAACTGATTGGATGAAGCCCACTCACACTGGGGAGAGCAATCCGCTTCACTCGGTCTACTGATTTAAATGTTACTCTCAACCCAAAACACCCTCCTAAACACAACCAGAATAGTGTTTGACCATATATCTGAGCACGTTTGACACAATCAAGCTGAAACATAAAAATTAACCATCACATCTCACAAGTTCTATTTGAAAATTAAATGAGACACTATATGTTAAAGTTTTGTTTTGTTTTAAATTTGAAATGCCTGGTAAACAGTGATCAATAAATCGTAGCTAAAAATGGAAACGAGAGAAAGATTAAGAAGAGGTGAGTGACTCAGTGTCAGTTGCCAATAAGTGGCTTTGGGGTTCAGGGTTTGGCATGGCATTTAGTAGAAGTTTTTACTTGACTCTTTGTTGTTAAAGGTGCAGCTTGGGGAGCCCTCCTGGACCAGACAAATCCATGCAAGGGACACTAGATTTCCAGTATTTAGCACTAGGAGTCAAGGAGAGAAGGGTTATCCATTTATTCAAACACAGTTTCAACTAGTATCAATTAAGCGCTTTCTGCCTGCCGGGTGATGTGCTGGAATCGCATCATCTGTTCATCTCCTCTAATTTTCACAGTGCACTGGATACAAGTTACCCTTATTCCCATGTGGCAAACAGAGAAACGGGGGCAAAGAGCGCTGGCTTGGCTGACTCAGAATCTCTCAGCTGATAAGTGATAGAATCAACATCTGAATTCAGATCTGTTTGCCCCAAAATACCATGTTTCCCTGAAAATAAGACCTAGCCGGACCATCAGCTCTAATGCGTCTTTTGGAGCAAAAATTAATATAAGAAGACCAGGTCATAATGTAATATACTATACTATACTATACTATACTATAATATAATATAATATAAAATATCGGGTCTTATATTAATTTTTGCTTTTTGCTAAAAGACGTATTAGAGCTGATGGTCTGGCTAGGTCTTATTTTCGGGGAAACACTGTAGGTGCCCTTGCTTCTGTGACCAGCGTGTCTACGTGGTTTCCAAGGATTTGGCAATGGCACCCCACCTCAGGATAAGATTTTTGTCCTAAGACACCCTTCCACAAACACACTTCAATCAAGACAAAATTATAACGCTTGGCTCAAGTTTTGGAAATTTCCAGTTTGGAACTTGCTCACTCAAGCAAAGAGGCAAATCGTCATTTATCTCAGTAAGAACTGCTTTCCTTATTCTAGTCCATCAGTTTGTCTTCTAAAGTTATAGGGGAAGCAGAACTTCCAGGGAAGTTTATAAGTGAGGGGAAATTTCCCCTCTTAAATCTTCTGACTGACCTAAGGATTAAATTGACATGAAACAGATTAACAAGAGAAAATAACCAAATTTATTATGTGTGTACATAGGGAGCCTCCATAAGAATATGGGACCGGAGGACAAATAATCCATCTTGAGCTAAGAAGAAAGCTACGCCTTGGACTTCAAAGGGCAAGAAGACAATTCATAGGTAGAAGAGAAGGAGTAAACATGTGGCAAACAAATTCTTGCTGAAACTTCTGGACGCCCTAGAAACAAAGGGACACAGAGGGGAGTCAATAAACACATTGTGAGGTTCCTCCCTATGCACACTTATTTCATAGTACGCTAAGGAGGTAGCTCCCTTTCTTTAAGCAGGTTTTTCTCTCTGAATTACTTTAGGCAGGTAAGGGGGAGCTAGTAGGCTCTTCTGGAATCTCTTGTTTCTTAAAAATAACTAGCTTAAAATCAATATTAAAAAAAGGCATATTTGGGAGTGGTAAACTCTGCTCCCCAAATTCCAAATCCCCTCCCTATATGCTTGCTCTACTGCAGGATCAGATGGACTTGTTAGAGAAATTGGTTGTCACAACAGCTGTTATTAATGGTCAATACGCTGCCTTGCCCCCAAAAAAGAGCTCTCTGTGGAAGAGGGGAAACCTGGACTCAGAGCCTCCCTGCCAGGCAGCCCATGTCAGGAGTCAAGATGCCACTCTGAAAGGCCGACTCCCAAAGACAAGGAGGTAGAAGTGGCTTGTTCCAGGTGAGAAGGTGGACACGGAGGGTCTTTGTGGGGGAGTCTTAATACCACAAGGCCTTTTTAAGAGCTAGACCTTTCAAGGGAGGGGAATGCACTGGTCTGACCTGAGAGCAGCTTCCCACTGACTCCCCGGGTGTGAAGTGGTCTCTGGAGGGTCTGAGTAGCCTCAGGAGTGCACCAAAAGAGCCTGGGGTGGGTTTAAACATTGAGAAACTGAAATAAGAATCGAGGCAAACAGCCCAGTGCTGTTCTCTTCGTCTGGGGTCAGTTCTACTTTCAGAGCCCTCCTGGGCTCAGTAAATGACCTCTAACTGCCTCGAGAGAGGTAGAGGCCAAGACCAAGAGGGCAAGTAGTCTGGCAAAGGCCAGGCATGGTCTCCAGCAGCCAGGGCTGTCTCTTGTCGCTTCCCTACAGCATTATGGGGTTAAAGTTCCTGTGTAGTGGGGAGGATTCTCTAAGGATAATGAGCACAACATGAAGCACAGCTCCCTCCAACTGCAGTAAGGGGTGGGGGGTGGGGGGAGGGGGGAGAGCAACAACCCGGTCTCACTCAGGGTCCAGGCCCCTCCGAGAAGGGCAGGAGTTAAAGAAGTTTCATTTCTTTTGCTCAGTTTGGAGATATTTTCCCCCAAATCGTTCTGTTCAGCCCATCTTCAGCTGTAAACTGGCAGGACTTACAACACTGGTTCTCATGAGCTTTAGGAATCCAGCTTCCTAATTTTTTCCAATTCCAAATATAAAACAAACCAAAAAAGCATTAAAATAATTTGAACTTCAAAGAGTTTCTAATTCCTAGTGGTCACAATGAAATTAAATATGAATCAGTCAGCTAGCATGCTCTCTCTCTCTCTCTCTCTCTCTCTCTCTCTCTCTCTCTCTCTCTCTCTGTCCCTCTCCCCTCTCTCTCATTTTTCTCTTATTCAAGGAGAGGAAAATAAAAGCAAAAAGGACACAGAGCCCATGCAACTCCAGGAAATGTTTGCATGAAGCTTCTTTAGCTTCTAACTAACATTTGTAACTGAGGATTAGTGGAGCAGCCTCTTGTAATTACCGTTGTTGCCCCATTTGTGGCTATCTCCGTGAAGCCAGTAAATCTTGAAATTACGGGCTGACCACCCTGGAGAACTGAGACGGAGTCAGCCACATCTCTCAAAGGCACTGCCCTAGGCGATTCCCGCCCCCCTGAGATGACTTGATCGCCAGGGAGAAGGCCCCGCCTGGGAGCGACTCCCAGACCTCACTGTGGCTTGAAAGTAAATAAAACCAGAGTGGGTGGCCCAGGACACCCTGCACCCCTTGTGAGTAGAAGGAGAGGCAGCTAGCTCGGACTGTCCCTGTCACAACTTCTATCATCCCACCCTACTGTGAACTCCTGGCTAGGGCCTTAGAAATAGGCGAGAAGAAGACCAAGACAAAGAACTGAGAAGGGGAACATAGAAAAATGCCTTGAAAAGGAGATTTTTGCCTCTTGAAAGCCTGTTTCTCTCTACTCAGGAATGTAACAGATACCTGCAGAGGACATCCACATTAAAACTAAATGCCATTTATTAAATGGAGATCAAGATTTGACTTGAGGTTTAACCATGATCTTGAGCATGACTTTAAAATGAGCATTTATAATGGATCTTCGTAACAGATGCCTCGTCTAGACCTCTGAAAATGTCAAAGTATTTCAAATCAAATAACAAAGACCTATTGAACGTCGCTCAAGACACCATCCTGGGCTATTATTGAAATAAGACCCAGCTCACCTGTCAGGCACACCTTCATGAGGACATGAATAACATTCTCTATTTTCTCTCTGCGGGTCCCTTAAACGGAGGATTTTTGTTATTTCCCTCTGTGGTCTGAGACCTTAAACACTATACTTAAATACATGAAGACACGACCCGAGGTAGGAGAGTCTATGACGAGAGATTGCAGTCACCATGCTCTCTGCATCGCAGGTGCGTTTATGGTTTGCCCTTATATAATGCATTTCTGTCAGCTTTTTAAATTTGGCTATAGATACCTATTAAAATCTGTTTCACTACTGCCTTTATCAATTCTTCTATTTACAAAAGCTCAGCAGCATATGATTTTGCAGTTAATTAGTATAAATAACACATCTGGGTCAAAGATTAAAATAATATTCTCCAAGCCATTTAGCACCTATCAATGGCCTGCTGTCCAGATGTTTCATCTTATCTGTTCTTAGCTGGGGTCCGCCAGCCCCTTCACTGATCATCCTAATGTCCCACATATGTTCCTTTCAGCGTCTTCAGAAAAGGTGCCACGGGGCTCTGGGTGGGCGTGCATGCGTGCACACGTGTGTGTGCGTGTGCGCGTGTGGTCGGACATGGGTCTTTGCCTTCTTCTGAAGAGGATGACCCAGAGCATCAGGTGACTTGCCCCAAGTCACAGAACAGAAAAACAAAAAACAGAAAAAAATTCTAAATGATTTCTTCCCACTGTTTTTTCTGCAGTCCCCAGAACATTGGAGGTCTGAAGAGCACCATTCAGATACTATCACATTTCCATTTCAGAGGAAGAGAGATTCCTCAACCAAATTGGTGGACACACAATGTAAAAATTTTCTACATACAGACCAGAAGAAGCTCTGAATTATGATTCCTACACAAAGCAGGAAACCAAAGGCAAAAGAAGAAGGAGGAGGAGGAGCAGGAGAAGAAGAAGAAGAAAACAAAAAAAAAAAAAAGGGAAGAAGGAAAGAAGGGAGAGAAGGGTAGGGAGATGACAGGAAGAAAGAATAGCAGAAGTTGTGGGAAATTAGTTTTGCAAAAGAGGTTGCGTTTTAGCTGCTCCAGGAGCTGCTGGGAGGGAAAGGGTGGAAGCCAAGGAGGAATTCTCTCACCACTGGTGGTCACTTTGGAATTGTTTACAGCAGGGAGTGCCCCCAGGGAGTTTTGCTCTCAAGCTGAGCAGACTTCAAAGTGCCCGTTAGACATTAACATACTGATCCCTCCACCGTCCCCACCACCCTCAACACCACCCCCCACCTCCCATCCCTGCCTCGGGAATCCTAGGGTTAGGATGACAGTCTTCCACGGGGACACCGAGGAAGGAAAAAGCAGCCAATGAAGAATGCCCCCCAAGACTCTGCCACTCAGACCCATTGTTAACGTTAACCATGAGAGGTACTGCCCCTCATCATCAGTCGGCCAGCCTGAACACCGCAGTGTTTAAAGGAGCCAGTTCTCTTTGGGGACAGAGGTATAGGAAGTCTCAGATGAAAAATAAAATCAGCAGTTTCCAGGTCACTTCCACTCAAGGCAGGCAGTCTCAGTTGGCCCTTACTAAACTCCTAAGGACTGGCAGCATCCTGGCATTCCCTCCCTGCATTACCCCAAATATTTGCATCCATTCAATGCTTGGATTCCCTCTCGTCTCCTATGGAGAAAAGACTGCTGGAAACCCAGACACCCCGTGGAGGGGACTGGTGCCAAGTCGTCTGGGGCCCCCTCCCCCGGGAAGCAGGAAGCACAGCCAGCCTTGTCACCATGCCCTAAAGTAGGATGGATGGCCCCGGTAAACCGATCCTCACTAATGTAACCATAGGTGCTATTTCATATAAATACATCCACCCAGACATTTCCCATCAGCTCAGCGCCTTTCCCTGAGGCCAGCTCTGCGACGTCTCTGCCCCCTCCACAGCCTCGAACCACCCGGGTTAATGACATGCTCAGAGTAGGGACCCGAGTGTGTTAAGTGTCTTTGTAATGGCAAATAAGGGGCCCCCAAAGCCTTCCCTTTCTTCATTTATCATATTCTATAATGTACCTATCACATCCCCTGCTCCTCTCCTCTGTGCCAAACTAAACAGCCTTAGTCCTGCTAATCTCTCCTCAGATGGAGACCGGGGCCATAAATCTAATCACCAAAGAAAGCACGCCTTCCCTGACCATGGTTTGGGTGCTTGGCACAGCACAAATTATAAAACATACAGCAGATAAAGGCAGAACCGCTGTCACAGGGAGCATTATAAAATGCAGATGTTGTTACAATAATGCGCCTGTTGTGAAGTCTCAACTGTAAATTCACCAGCTTGCTAAAGGGATAAAGACTATTTATTTGCTCATCAACCCCACCCTCTCTCCTCTTTATCCTTTGTCTCCATTGGCACGTTAAGTTTGAAATTTCAGGTGGAAATTGGAAAAAGAGGACTGGGCACTGGCTTTGCCAGGATAACATGAAATTAAATCCCATTAGCTTCTTGACTCAATTTTAAAAGGTGAAAGGATAGCATGGCTGGAGTTAGACATGTTGTCTGTGTGAATTTGGTAAGTAATAGGATACCTTCTCGGGACCCTAGGCCTGATTTAACATCCCCCAGATGACACATTGAGGTGAACTGCCCGTTCACCTCGCCCTCTCAAATCACCCAGGTGGGCATTGACAAGGGATCTCATAAACTTATTAATGTCTTTTTCAGCATACCCGAAATTTTCAGCTTTCATAAAGTGAAAGGAATGGAAACTTTTTTACATCTTTAAAGAAGAACAACAAACAGTAGGTTAAATCTCAGCACACGTCAGGGATGTTGAAAAGATCTTTGAGGAAGGTAGATGTGCTGAGAGCCCCCTTGGCCGACCAAGGAAACCAGATTTTTCCTTTTATCCCTCTTTTCCAGTAGTCTTCAAAAGAGGAACATAGATTCAAAATATAGGCAACATTAGCAAGAGGCAATATTAAAAACTTTGTTACTTCTCATGCTTTAAATGTCTGCCCTGGAGCAAAGAACTGAGCTTGAGCCTTGGGATGAATCTGTTATGCCCCACATCCAAGCAGGAAATCAGGAGGCCAGACAAGAACTGAGAAACCCCACTGTTCCTGAATGGCCTTCATCATGGACAGTAAGTAGCCTAGGAAAGATGTAGGTCCCAAGTTACCTGGTGATCCATGTTTCTCCAACAGGTCCAGATAAGAAACCTGGGGAACTACCAGAAAATCCTCAATTCCAAGCATAAGCATGGACATCTTAGTGAGCCATCAATTTTATCGAAAGTAGGCAATTGAAAATATGAATGTGTACATTAAGGCAAGCACTTTGAGAAAAAAAAAAAGCACATTTATTTTGTGTTAAGTGTAAAATTCACATAAACTTTTAGGGGAAGAGGAAAAATGCAATGAATTCGGAGCTTGTGACTAGCCCCTACAGAAGTTCTACAGGCCTCCAGGGCTATATTCCTTCCTCTGCAAGTCAAATTTGACAAGCATAGCCCAATTCCTAAGAACAAAAGGAGGGCAAAAGGGGGGCCTAAAACATGGAATTAATACCAATATTGCAGAGGTCGGGGCTGAACAGTACTGGGAGTTGCCCTAAGGACTACAGGGTCCAGAATTTGAGTCCAGGTGCTCCAAGAACCAGCCATGTGAGGTTCAGGAGACAGGACAACATAAATACCGAGTCAGGACCCTTCCTCTCTCTGACCAGGAAGCCTTCCTCTCTCTTTTAGTTTGAGTTCCCCTGGAAGCAAACCCTGAGACAAGAATCCAAGTACAAGAAATGTATTTAGTAAAGGATCCTAAGAAACACCAGCAGGAGTGAGGAAGTAAGATGGGGTAGGATAGGCCATGAATTCGACATGCAGTGTCAAGCAAGTTACCATTGTGGACAACTGGAGGTTGATTCTATCTGAGCAATTCTGGAAGCTACCATAGAACACATGCCTCAGAAGCATCCCACCCAATGGGTGCAGGCACTGGTACATTTATACATCAACTCCCTTCCGTCATTGGTTGGGAGCTGCTGGGGGAGGGGAGTGGTCATGAGTTCCCTATACTTCCCCATGCTTTGAGTACACAAAGAAAGCTGTCAGGCAAAGGGGCTGGCTGCTGGAAAGCAGTCTGCACTGAAAGGGCAAGCAAAGGTGAGGGGGTACTGGTGACGTGCTCACAGCCACTGCTGTACCCTCTTCATTGCGGGCTCTGGTCTTCTTCATCGAGGGTTAATCCTCAAACATGGTAGCTGACCTTAACCTTTAGATAAAAATGAAGTACTGCTGCTACTAAACACTTATATATCAGGCAGTGTGCTAGGTGCTCCTTATTTGGTCCTCCCAGCAAACCTATGGGTAAACACTGTGATGACAAAGAAGGAAATTGACCAGCAAAATGAGTAGTTTCTGCAGAGTCCTGCCCCTTGTAAAGCTGGGACTTCAACCTAGAGTTCATGGTCATAACCTCTGCCTACGTGGCCAGTATAGAATGCCTGCCCAGTCATGCCCCCTTCTGCAGGTTTCTGCCCCACCCATTGTCCTGCCAGGAGGCACTCTTAGGTTTTTGTTACATGTGATCGAGCCCTCCCACCTCACCACAGCTTTTTGGACCAGGGTCTTCTGTGGCCTGGCTTGAAAAGATGAACTCCCTAAATCAGATTCCCATCCTGGGGTTTCGAACTGATATCTGAAGACCTTGTAGTGAGCAAAGTGAACTGGGGGATGGGGTGGAGTTACACACAAAGTGAACATTCCTTGTTTCTGCCTTCCCGGCAGTCATCCCCCTTCCCTCTGGTCTCCTCACTTCTTCACTTCCTGTTTGTTTGTTTTTTAAGACCCACTTTCTCCATTACGCAGTCTTGGTGTCATTGTCAATCAAGATATCAAGATACTTTGTCTTTTTTGGCCCAAGATGCCATGGACCCACACTAGGATAACTGGACCTCCCCCTCCAAGGAACTTGAGTTTTGAGAAGAGTGGTTCTAGGACAGAAAATAGTTGAGAGAGGGACTCTGAAGTGACTGTCCACTCTTTCTTGCCACCTAGATCTATGGAGCGTCCTTTCTGAAGGCTGGACACCAGCTTTTTCTTTGATTCCATGTGCTGTTGGTGTCCTGCCAAATACCTTGGAACACACTGCACCCTTACTCACTGTTCCAGCTATCTGGTGTTGAATAACTGTTGTGCAGGGGACCCTGCTCGCTGCGCCATTTGTCGTGCAGGGTCTCAGCTCCCACTCCCCGCCCAAGAACGCAGGACACGGTAAGGCCAAAAAGGAACACCCACGGAGCCATAAGTAGGGGAGTCAAACCAATATATTCTCGCTGGCGGCTGGGCTGGAGACACAGGAAGCAGGATCTACATAATCTGCCTAACAGCAGTCCGCGCTTGCCAGCCACCATCTTCTTGCTAGCCCCCATTCCTTTCCCGCTTAGCGTAGCCACAGCCGTTATATTAGTGGCCAATGGCCTACGGGTTACAGCTGACGGCCAACTAGCCACAGCTGCTGGCCATCTGATCACAGTTGATGGCCATTTACTACCCGAGCCAGCACCTTTCTATGTGAGGCCGAGAGCCTGGAAACTGCTTTTTGGGGCTTTGTCCCCACAATAACAAACCACCTCAAAACTTAGAAGAGTAAAACAACAATTTATTATTATCTGTCATGGCTCTGGGGTTGACAGGATCAACTGGGTCATTGCCTCTTGCGGTCCCTCATACAGTGCAGCCAGCCTGTGGCTGAAGCTAAATTGATCTAAAAGCTTCTTCACTCACCTGTATGGTGCCTGAACTGGGACGGCTAGAATGGCTGCAGTCTGGATGGTCATCTCTCAGTCTCTCCCTGTGGCCTCTTTTTAGGGCTAGCTTGGGCTTCCTCACAGCATGGTGGTTTTGGAGTAGTTGGACTTCTTTTTGGCTGCTGTTTTCTCTCAGAATGAGTGCTCCAAGAGACTCAGGCATGAGCTGCATGGCATCACTTTCACTGTATTCTCTGTCTCAAAAAATCACCAGCTCACCCAGATTTAAGGGGCCAGAGGAATAGACTTTTTCCCTCAGTGGGGAGGTGTGCTGACAGGGAAGGAAGGAATTGATGAGTGGTAGGCACACTGGAGTCAAAATACCACATAGCCACTGGTGCTTTACTTCAAATGCATGTAACTCTGTCTGGAGGACATTCACTGACTGGAAGGAAGTACACTCCGCCGCCTGTGGCAGGGAATTCCAGAAAGTTAACACTCCCTGGAGCAGTTCTTAACTGCACATAAATGGAAGTCTAAATGCCCCAGTTTCCTCCCGACTGTGGGGGTTAAATCAGTTTACAGTTTTCTAGAGATTCTCAGAGTGATTGGGCCCTGATCACCCAGAGTGGATACCCGCTTGTTGACACACCCACAGTGGCTGCTTTACTTTCCCCTGACTCACTTCTCCACTCCTATACCTGGGTCTCCTGAGAGGGAGCTCAAAGAGAAAACAAAACCAAACCCTTGCACCCAAATACTTTCCTCAAAGTCTGCTTCTGAGGTAACCTATCGAACACATACCCCGTATTCTCCCAGAGTATTTCTTCCTTGGGTAAGTTACCCATAGTTGGTTTCTTTTGCTTTGCTTACAGCCAAAGAACACTACATTCTAAGTGATAGAATGTAGAAAGGGGCCAGAGAGAAGATGTGGGAGCCATGATGTCCGAGTGCCAGCCAGCATTGTGAGAGTACATGACATTGAATCCACAGAGGAAGCTGCTCTCTGGAAGAGAATGGAGCAAGCCCATACAGGGAAAAGCCTCATCAAAGGCCATACTGCAGCTCTTTTCCAGTCGTCACTTGCCTCTTCCTTCATGCCCCATTCCCCACGGGAACTGGCCTTTCCTGTGAGCTCTGTGACTCAAATAGCGTAGCAGATGTCTTCTTGCACCAAACATCTCCATTAACAAGGTTTAGGAGGATTAATGGAAATGAGTGCATTAGGTTTCCTAAGGTGCATCTGAGGACAATAAAATTGTGAAAATTTGAACTTTGATGGGATATAGTGAGATATTTACTATTGCAAGAGACTATTAGGAATGCAGAGGACAATCTAGGGAGTGATGTCTACATGGGGACAAGAAGAGACAGTACCTGTGGGTAGAAGAGGGACAAAACAAGGGAAGTCCAAAGCGGCCAAAGACCAGCTTTCCTACTTTGGAATTTGGTGAGAGCCTCTCATAACTCTTTCCTGAGATAGCTGACAAAAGCTTTCTAAATTTTGGAGTAAACACAATTTGCAGGATTTCTGGTCAAAAGTATGTGGTGTCTAAATTATGTGGGTATCTAGCCAATGCTTTGATTCTACACTAAATACTTATATCTTGAAAGTATGAGACTTGAAAACACTGTAATAACAGAGACATCCTTCTTTCATATAGGAAAACATTGATTTCAAAAACATAGGAAGCATCTAATATGGAAAGGTTCAATGACTTACCCAATAAAACCAGCAAAACTGGACTCTTTTAGACTGGATTCATAGTAGAGTAGCCAGATGATTTATCATCTATGCGGGGACACTTTAGTGAAATGGGGCACCATTAGTAATGAAGTCAAGACAACAGGTATAAACCAGGATGTCCCAGGCAGAACCATGATAGGAGTTCAGGAACCCGGGCATATTCTGCCTCACCATCGGAAGGCATGTACGGCTAGCACGGGAAAGCCGGTCATCTGCACCTAAATAAAACCTGTGATTCTCATATTCCTCCTTGGTAGGTATGGAAAAGTGGGGATGCCCTGGTTTTAGAACTAAAAGCCCTAGATTCAAGTCCAGCTCTCTCCTTTTCTAACTGAGAGAACCTGAGACAATCTCTGAACCTCAGTCAGCCCAACTTTCTGTTCTATAAAGTGGAGATGGTTCCACCTCATTCACAAGGCTGTTGTGAAGATTAAAGAATGATGTGGACTCCTTCCACAAATGCATGGTGATGTTATTATTGGTCCATTCAACAGTAAGTCTGGATAACCTCAAAGCATAAAAATGCCTGGTACATGATTTCTTGAAAAGCTATGAAAAGAATTGTCCCATGTTTTCATTCTGGCCTCAGTATAAATAAAATCTGTTTATTTCATGTTGAGGCACGTCCTATTTCAGTCCGCCAGGCCCCTCCTTTCATTCAACTTGAAGGCAGCTTTTTGACCCGTGAACTTTTAGCACCTTTCTCATTGGGAACAAAGAACAGCTCCTCATTTAAGTGAAAACCCATGTATGTTTCTTGACTCTTTGCCTGACAACACTCAGTTTCAACCAAGAACAGGCAACAGGAGTAGCTTGTGTTCAGCACTCGGACGACTCCGTGGCCAGCTTGAGGAGTAACATGGAAAAACTTATGGGGGCATGAAAAGAATAATATGGAGGTTTTCAACTGTAAAAGAGGACCACACACATGGTCCCAGAGGGTTGTGCCCTGGACCATCTTCAAAAACATGGAAGCTGCATTCTCTGCAGCCATGCATAGGCCTGGTTTAATTAAATGTAGGCCACAAACGGGCTGGCACACACGACACCAAAATGCTGTCGATTTCTGTGGTAGAAATTTCCCATAGCTCTGTGTTTCCCAGATAAGATAGTACATGTAGAGAGTACAACCTGAATGCTTGGCACATGGTTCCATCTGTTTTTCCATCATTTTGAATTTAGCAGGAAAACCGAAAGATGTGTTTTGACACAAGCATGCTTTTTCCCTTCCCTGCATTTTGAAATGGCTGTGTTTGGAGGCTAATTAAGTCCATATGCTTCTGATTCATTTACACTTAACTCATCAAAATGTTGTTTTGTAATAGCCATTTGAAGTCCAAGGCGCCTCTCTTGAGCCTTTTTTTCTAAAAACCAGGAAGTAATGGTTTGCCAGCCAATAGCAGAGTTCTTGTACCAAAAGGTTCAAACTTGGTTCCTACAGGATCTTACACCCAGGAGATTCTAGTGGTTAGGAATTGTCCTAAAGCATCATGTCAAGTGTGGGGTGTGACTTTGAATCTTCTGTTACTATCCAAAGATACTCACTGTTCCGAATCATAGAAAACAATTTATGAGAGAGAAAAAATTTATGCTAGAATCACTGGGCCCAATAGGGAAATTGGGTCTTTTGTCTTTTTTTTTTTTTTTAAAGTTTTTATTAGGTATAACTAGGGTTTACAACTGAAGGTTTCATGCCAACCGCTACCCAGACTAAAGTAGCCATTCTGCCACCTATTTTTGCTGTCTGATCTTACTTATACTTTTTAAAAATGTATCCATAACTTGGACTTAAAGAAAAAGTAAAACTCCTGTTCTTTCAAACTCATACCAGACCATTATCTAACAAGCCCACCTAAGAGCCATCTGATTTCAAGAGTTTGTAATCTTTGTTTGACTCACTATTCACTAATGTTTAAGGCCTAGATTCCGTAAAGTAAGGTATTACATTATAGAGTTCAAATTTGCTTTTGTCCACTGAAAAAAGTAAATGATCTCTATCCAAAAGATAACTCCAAAGGTTATAGTTTTGTTGTCTTATAGGACATTAACTTAGCAATATTAGTTCAGCCGTTTTCACTTTGATTGACTGTGTATCAGTTTTTCTTATCCTCCCTCAAACCTGCTTTACCATCCACTTGGTTCTCTCATTAACACATTGAATAAATCTTTGATATGCAATCACTAAATATGTGATTGAAGAGTCATTTAACTTTTTGAAAACTATACTTTAAGATAGCACAATCCTCAAGCCTGGCTTTTCTGATCTATCTTTCCTCCTACTGCTGTTCATTCAAGTTTGAGAACTATGGAAAGCAAATGGGTGTTCAAAGGGTTGAAAATTGAGTAGATGCAATACTAGAAAAGACATGAAAATTTAGCCAGGAAGGGTTTTGAATACGGACTGAGTCTATATACATGATCTCATTTCATTTTATATTACAACTCTGACAAGGAGTCATCATCCCACTTCCCAGGTGAGACAAATGAGGCAAGGAGTGGTTAAGTAATTTGCCCAGAGTCACACAGCTCCCAGATTTGAACAGGGAGCTGTCAATTCTAAAATTACGTGTTCTTTTCACTACTCCTCCCCCTCTGTGATACAGTTAAAGTCTTCAAGGAGTGAAACTGTAGGAAATCATAGAAATGGACAGAAGGAGCAGACCCAGCAGGGCCAGAATGGAAAGCAAGGCAGTCAGGACTTGTTCCAAAGAGAACTGAGTTAACTGATATTCACACTGATGTGAAGTATGCCAAAAGTGCCCTGTGATAG
The DNA here is from genome assembly GCF_964194185.1 of Rhinolophus hipposideros. Classification (NCBI taxonomy): domain Eukaryota; kingdom Metazoa; phylum Chordata; class Mammalia; order Chiroptera; family Rhinolophidae; genus Rhinolophus; species Rhinolophus hipposideros. The sequence goes on along the minus strand of NC_138057.1, from coordinate 7,788,892 downwards.
GTCAGTGGCTCAGAATAAATGATGCTGCAAAAAAGGTCTTATAAACCTAAATGCCAACCTAAATTACTTTTATTGCCGTACATAAATAAGCACAAGCATAAAAACCAGGGATTGATGGGAGCAAACATGATTCCATGTGGAGGAACATCCATCAGTTTAACACTTGGAGCCCCTCCCTGTCAAATCCTCCCTGTGAAGGAGAAGAGCTTATCTGATTGGTGAGTTAGGAAAGCAGAACTGCGCATGCTCACTGGGGGTCCTGCCTCTGCTGGGGCCACCCTTGCAGTGTCTGTATGCTGGTCTGCCCTCTACTATGCCTCTGTGAAGCTGTCCAGCTAAGTCTAGGACCAGGTGGCCAAGTTTCATTCTAAGGTGACATGTAACACATCGAAGCCATGACCTCAGATCTAACTTTTATCAGTTACAGAGCTGACATTTTGATCTTCATCTGTCTGATTCCTGCATTTTTTATTCCAAACTTGGCCAAGGAAAAGAGGTATGATTAACACCACTAAAACCCAAAAAGTATAAATAAACTTTATGCTATAGAACTCCAACACAAATTAACAAATTATATAATAGAATAATATAATTGTTCTGCAAAAATAATAGAATGCAGCATAGCAGCACTAATCAATGTGATGTGACAGATGGAGTCTGTTGTTTCCTAGACATTAAACCACTGGTGCTGTTGTGATTATGGCCCCACAGTGAGCCATGTGACTACTCATTGCCACCGAACCCCATTCCTCTCTTTCATATTGATTTCAAACTTCTTTAAAGGTGCACTTTGGTGTCATTTTACCTTCACTGAGTACTAATTCATCATTCCATAGGAAGGCTGCCTCAGTTCTTCCCCCATTAACTCATGATAATTAAAATATTTCTACTTAGCACTAATCTGACCCTAAACACAAATACAGACATAGGGCTGCAGATATGTAGTTCTTAGGTTATAAGGTGTTTCTCTAGAACAGTACCTCTCAATTGTTTCATTATTATCCACTTAAAAAATTTTTTTAGACTTTTTTTTCTAATTCCCCCACGAAATTCTAATACCATACACATATTGTATATCAGTTTGTATGCTGTATGTATATCTGTGCTTTACATATAAAAAGATGACCACTTTTTTACCATCCTCCTCCCAAGAACCAATTTTTGTCCCCTAAGGAACAATATCATCCCCTTTGAGAATGCACAATCTACATCAGTGATGTCCAGTAGAAATATAATGAAAGCCACATAGGTAATTTAAAATTTTCGAGCAGCCACATTAAAAAAGTAAAAAGAGGCAAAATTAATTTTTGTATTGTATTTTCTTTAACTCAATAAATCCAAAATGTTTCAGCAAGTAATGAGGACAAAAACTAACTGAAATATTTCATATTCTTTTTTTCTTATTAAGACTTCAAAGTTCAGTGTGCCTTTCACGCTTAAAGCGCAATTCAATTTTGACTTGCCGTGTTTCAAATCAATAGCTACATGCAGGGCGGCCGGTTGGCTCAGTTGGTTAGAGTGCAGTGCTCATAACACCAAGGTCACTGGTTCGATACCCACATGGGCCAGTGAGCTGCTCCCTCTACCACTAGATTGAAAACAATGGCTTGACTTGGAGCTGATGGGTCCTGGAAAAACACACTGTTCCCCAATATTCCCCAACTGAAAAAAAAAAAGTTACATGCAGCCAGTGGCTAAAGTATTGGACAGTGTAGCTCTCAGTGATGCCGAGTATGACTATGTTAGTTATTTTAGCCTACCTAAAACTCAGGCTTATTCTCAGAAAGCTTGCACACTGCAGACAACATGTTTGTGGACTCCAGAGACCTATAGATTCCAGTGGGCAAAGCACTGTGTTAGGTACTCCCCACAAAATCAGGTTGCTTTGTCTAGTGGGAATTTACTGTCGGGATACAGTGGGCAGTAAAAAAAAAAAAAGCCACTTCTTCAAAACTCATAAGGACTAGAATCCCATTCCTTGTCAGTCAGCACTCACAGCAGCTCTAACGGCCAAGGGAGCCTCTAAAAGCTTCGTGTTCCCTTAGCGGCTGAGTCCCTGCTTCTAATTTCTGCTCTCCATTCTCCATATCTGTGCCTTGTGGCTTCTGCTGCCTCGTGGCTTGTCACTCTTGTTTTCTCTCCCTGTGTGCCTCCCATGCCAGGCCCCCAGCTGATGGGACCTGGTCAGGTGGTCGTTCCTCCAGTTATGGCACCTCTTTAAGATGGAACGTTGGTGGAGTTTCCCCCGTCAGAACCAGCTCCAGGCAGAAGGAAGAAGCGAGGGAAGGGCCTGCCTACACCGCCCACTCTACACCCCCTTCCCTCAGAGCCCCCTCCCTAAGTCCTTCTGGCTTTCTAGATCTGGAGTCTTTCTCCAGTCTTACCTCACCAGCCACACTGGGAAGGAAGAGAGCAAAGAAATAGCCACTTTAATCTTTCTAGAATTGCAACACAAAACTCTACCCCCTCCACAATGGTCCCATGTTTTATGGTCTCAAGGACTCTACTTTGCCCTTGTCCTGTTTTCAGAATGCCTCTTCATTGAACATGAAGTTGGGAGGAAAGAGGGAAGAAAAGGGAACCTTGAACTTGTCGTAAAAAGAAATAAGAGAACTTCCAACGAACCAGCTGGCTTTGGATTGCATTATAGAGCTCCTTAAGTGGCACCGCTTTTTCTGCGCACATACACATACGTACCCACGGATCTCTGTGTTTAGCAGAACATTAAAAGCCGTTTGCATTCCTTGAAGACAGTGGTTCTCAACCAGGAGTGATTTTGCTCCGCCCTCCCCCCTGCAATGTCTGGAAACAGTTTTGGTTGTCACAGTTGGGGCTGAGCATGTTAATAGCATGTAGTGCATAGAAACCAACCATGCTGTTAAATATCCTACACTGCACAGGACAGTTCCACAACAGAGAATTATCTAACTCAAAATCTCAATAGCGCCAAGATTGAGAAACCCTAAGCTGCAGAGAAAAAAACCTTTTTCACTGGTGATGGAACAAAGAGGCCTGAAGGCAGGAGAAAGGGTGAGGCAATCTAGAAGCATGTTGGACAATTGGGAGAAAGTAGTCTCTGATTGAAAATGTCGTCTCCACCTGAATGTTTGAGAGATCTTTTTATTGTGTTGTTGCAATAGGATGAAGACAGGGATGGTCAGGATGACTTGGGAGAGGTACTAAATTGTCAGCTCTGAAAGTCTGGGTGCCAAGCGCAGGCCAAAATCCATGACTCACGGGGAGATCAGCGCTTGTCTCCAATCTCTGAGGTGCCATCGAAGAAACATAAAAAATGTTCAGGCGAAGGGGTTGTCAGAGCACAAAGGAGTACAGTAGCTTTCGCTGAACTTCTGAATTAGTCACCGGTGGAAATAATGGGCTCTCCTTCTTGTCTCAGGGCGGGTTTGCACAAAGTGTGTATGCAGAGTCTTGGGGTGCAAGAATTCAGTGATTCCTGATAGTTTCTCCATTTGTTCTTCTATGAGATGAGTCTTCTTCTAAGGTCTTCTCAGTGTATAATAAGGAAGGCCTACTGTCACCCTCAGGAATTCTAAGGCATGGAAAGGCTGAGTAAGCCGCCCACTGCCTTACTGCTGATACAGTGTAGAGGCAGGATTCAAATCAGGTCTGTCTAGCTTGACCTGACCTGACTTCACACTTCACCACTAGGCCAGGGTGCTGCTCAGCATGGGTAGCTCAGTTAATGAAGGCTGACACCTTCAGGTTTTTAAAGCGAAAACATGTACACGTTTTAATCCACTAGCGTCGCCCCTGACCCATAGCACTGACCCTTTATTTGCCCAGAGACATCACAAAAGACCCGGCTCTCACAGGCGCAGTTCTTCATTCCTTCCTGTTTCCTCTCTTCACCATGCCTCTTAATTGGAAAGCCCAGACACCCCACTTTATCTGCACGATAGGAAACAAATTTAAAGGCACAAGGAGGCAAGCTTGCTCCCAAGGACTCTCTCAGTAGTTACAAGGAGTAACTGAAACTCGCAGTTGACCCCAACCCTGCAGAGTTGGCACCAGGAGGAACACAAGCATCTTATAAATGCTCTTCCAGGAGGGGAGGTGAGCTCACTTCCTGAGGGAATTACTGCGGGGGGTGTCTGCGGGGGCCAGCCAGGCCTGGCTTTCAAACATCTGAACCGGCCCTGGTGTAATCAGGCATGAATATTGATTCAAATAAATTATGCATGTTTATACACTCATTTATTATTTTATTCACATGCTCACTCCAATGTAGTGAGCCTGGGCAACTGCCATGGGGCTAGTCAGCTCTTGGATGCTGTAAAAACCAGTTGCTTTGAAATATTTGGTGGCCAAAGGGAAATCCAAGTCGTTAGTGAAAATTATAACCCAAATGACAGCAAATTTCTGTCATCTGGAAAGGCCTTGGCAAGTCCAAGTCATCAGGGTCAGACATTGCCCCATTCCTCAGTCTTTCATGAGACCATAGAAGAGCAAATATGGAAGGCTCCAGAGCATTCTAGCAATTATCATTTTAACAAATAGGGCTCTTTTCTAATAGTCGCATTCCTTTCGCATGGCCTCATGAAAACACAAACATTCACTCCATCCTCAAAAAATGCAGGCGTTCTGGGAGGAAAGAGCAACCCGCTCAGACCCGAAGCCAGGCTGGAGGAAGCCGAGACTGACATCAAGTCCTGGGTTATAAAGTTGATTGTTTTCTGACTCAGCTGATAAACTAGACCACACCTCTGGGGGCTTTGTCACGCCCTGCTCTTCAGGTCATGCAGGGGAGGGAGGGGACATCTCTTCCAGAGGAGATCCGTGGAGGTACCCCTCCAAACGACCTGGTTTGCATGATTAGTGACCATAGCAGAGAGTCAGCAGACCAGCCTGTCACCTCCTAGGTGAGAATAAGCTCACTGGGCAGAGCCAAGGCTTGTGTCTGGATGTGACAGAATGGGACCTGGCAGAGACCCTCCATGCAGGGGGCGAGGCTACGGTGGGCAGGGTCTGCCTTACAGATGTTGCTTTGGGGAAAGGAGCCACATTTTAGAGAGGAAAGAGGTATTCCTGAAGTCCTGTGTTTTGAGGATTAATACTGTCATCTTCATCTCATTTCTGATGTCTATTGTCAGTTACCAATCCAAAAGGAAAATAAAATAAAGAATTCAGATTTCCTCAATACATGATAAAAGGAACCTTATATACTTCTTTATTGAAAGGCTACTGAAATTAACCTTAGTACACTGTTTTTTTTCTCTCGATAATTTCTTCAAAAGATATTTATACCCTAGCAACTTGCACTATGGGTTATGAATGTTTAAATTAACACATGAATTTACCTTTGTATTTTTTATGGGTTTTTTTTCAAATTTCAATGTCTGAGAGAAATAAAAGTAAGTAAAGTCCCAAGAACAACAAACTCAAACCTGAAAGAGACATAGGGATTTTCACTTGGTATATTACATGATTCTACAATTGTTAAAAAGTAATGAGGTAAATCATTTATGTAATATGAAAAACAAATTTTAAAGAAAGGAAAAAGCAGCAACATACAAAAATTTAAATTCTCAAACTCTTGTGGGAAAATAATAGTATTCCAAAGTTAGGAGAGAAAGTATAAAAATTGTGTGAGCATAATTTCATAGTACAGTTCTCAATAGTTTTTCACAGAAAAGATAGATTATTCCGGTATCACAAGGGATCTGATTTCATAGTTTCCTAGGAACTATCTTCAAGTCCGCTGCTCTGCAGCAGCACATGGACTCAGCTTCAGCCTCCACACACTAAATATTAATGCAACAAGCAACTGAACATCAGTGAAAAGGAAATTTTCTAAAGGAAAACTCAAGGTGCTCAAGGAAAAGAAAATTGTAACTCTGTAACCAAATTTTTAAAAAATATATCCACATTGGGCTGATGACAGTGACAATGACAATGACAATGGAGTAGATTCCTGTGATCACAGAAAACAATGCAGCCAACAGGCAGTTGAGGCCAAATGTCCAAGCAACCGATTCGAGTAAAGTTAAACACCAAAACTCATTTGCAAACTACATGTCAAGTCCTGTTTCCTTTAATGATATCTTCTAGCAAGACATTTTCTTCATGTTGTCCCCAGGGAGTTTGCAGATTCATCGGGTTGTGTTCATCGTCCTTGCAGAGCACTCTACCCGGAAGGGGAAAACACTGGTTCATTAAGTTCCGTGTACGTTCTGGACTTGGAAACAATTATTACAAGAGTGATGAAACGCTGCAGTGAGTCAGAGAGCAATGTCCCTTGGAGTCACAATGTCCCCTGACTGCTTCACTCCTGTGTAAAACTCCTTCCCCTGAAACTCCCGCGGCGACATGACTGGGCCAGTGCAGAGGAGCAGACTGGTATCTCCACCCACACACACACCATACCACACATACACCACACTCACCGCACATGCACTCATCACACACACATACACAATACCATAAATACACAGCATGCACACACAACACATATACACACACCACGCGCAATATGTGTACACACAACACATTACACACAAAAACACATATACAAATGCCACATACACACACCACATACATACATACCATACACACCACACATGTATACACCAAACATGCATTCATACGTACATACACACATGTATGCACTTGTATGCCCTAATTGCACAGGTAGCCATCCCATTGTGCCACTCTGTGGTCAGTATCTGAAGAGCAAACAGGGCTTCACTACTGCTGAGCCTAATTTCAGAGACCATTGTGTACCTGGGTAGCCAAGTGTAACAATATCCTGTGCTACTTCCGAGAACACAATGGACTGGGCCTCTCTCAGTTGGGAAGGGAGGTGAGGAGGGGGAAGACATTGTGAGTCACTAATTTTACCAAAACAAAGTGGACTACATTCCAAGTTCTAGAAAGTGTGAGTGGCATTGATTGTACAAGTGTGTGAAAAGGAGTGGTAAACTTCAACACAAAATGAGCATTCTTCATGACCATTTTTTTAAAGCAAAATAAACATTTTTTAAAAAGCAGAGGCCAGCTGGGATTTGCAAGTTTTCTGGGAACTCCCCAAATTTCCATCCATAAGGGAAGTGCTAAAGGACAGCAAATACTATGAAGCTCTTTAAGAGTCTGAGGTTGATCTCCAAGATGTAGTGTCTAATCAGAAAAAAAAAAAAATCAAGTGACAAAACTGTGCACAGAGTATGAAGCCACTTATGCAAAAATAGAACTTGAGTCGGTGGCCACATATTTATGTATGAATGCATAGAAAAAGGACTTGAAGGATCCACTCCATACTTTTAACAATTGTTATCTCTGAGGGAGAAAATGAAATGCCCTGTGAGAGAGCAGATGGTGAAGAGTCATTTCACAGTTTAATCTACAAATTCTGAATTCATTTGGATCTCTGAAAAAGAAAAATGCACTTTAGTATTACTTGCATAACAAAAGAGTCAACAACAAAAAATAACAGAAGAGGGGGAAGTAGAAATTGGATTTACACAGATAAATAAGAATTACACTTTTTTCAAAATACCATGCCTTAGCTGGCAGGACACCCTGGTTTAGGGGTTTTGTTTTTTTGTGTTTTTTTCAACTGAAGACACTTACTTTCAAGATTACTAATGGAAAGCAAGGGGATTTTGAAGAGCTGCATTTCTAAGATTCTTGTGGGTCTCTAAGCCCCATGCTGAGCACAGGAGCTCCAGGGACTTGATGGCGATAGGTGTCACTTAAAGCAGAGAGGTTTGGTACTAGAATGAAGCCTAGTAAAGTGAAGTTAGACCTTATCCCAAATTCTCTAAGAATAGAGAATAAGACAATCAATATTCAGACATTACCATTTGTTTCCTTTTCTGTTAGGCTGAGAAAATTATTGCTTACTATCTAGTTTTCATTTCAGTCACAAAGAATGATCCAAGGATTGTTACAGATTCAGCTCAAAAGAAATAATAGATCAAGGAATGCCAGTCCCCAGTACTCCCACAGGCCCCACTGCATTCAAAGACCGAGGTAGCCATGTGTTCTATCACAGGATCCCAGCCTACCCCACTCCATCCAAATGATTGGACCTAGGTGTAGCCACTCCATGGACTAGCCAAGAGGAATGAGCTGGGCCAATGGGGTTCTCACTCTTGGGAACTTTGTTTGAGAAAGGAGATAATCAAACTGTGGGAGCCCACACTGCAGGGTTGCAGGAAGAAGAGACATGTGAAGAAGCCACAGGAGGCCATAAGCAACCTGACGTTATAAGGAAGCCACTCCTTGAGGAATAATATGACATGAACGAGACAGCAAAGAGCTTGTTAATAAGGAAAAGAAAAGCAAGCAGACACAGACAAGATACAGAGGAGGAGATCCAAGATGGTAGAGTAGACAAACACTGCCTGCTTCCTTCCAAGAACACATTAAAATTACAACTGAATTATAGAACAATCAACCTGGGGAATCATCTGAAGTCTAGCTGATCAGAAGTTTTATAACTAAGGATATAAACAAGAAGCCATGTCAAGACTGGTAGGAGGGGCAGAGACACACAAAGTGGGTCCAAGCCTCTGTGTGGTGGTTGAGAACTGGAAGGGATATCTTGGCCACAGAGTTTCCCTCCCAAAAGAGCAAGAGACCGGCCTCCCGAGCCCAGAGTACTGGTCGTGGGAAGAGGAGTTATGACAACATCTGGCTGTGATAAACAGTAGGGATTCTGATCATCCGGTGGGACAGTAGGTTGTCGGAAAACTGAGAGGTCCTCTTAAAGGGCCCGCAAACAAACTCACTCATTCACAGACACTCACTTTAGGCTCCAGAGAAGGGATGGTAACTCAGGGGGGATTGGAGGCATACAAAGGAGCAGATTGAAGTGTGTGGCATCAAGGCGAGGGCTGGAGGACACCCACTATTTTCCCTGTGTGGGGTCTTTTTCCTGTGCAGTTGGCATTCGGCCTGCATCTTTCTTGTGTTGAGCCCTCCCCCTCATGGACAAATCTGAATCTGATTGGTCTGGTGAGCTCCACTGCTCCACCTTGCTGACTCGCTGGGACTCTGCCCCACTCAACTCACCCAACACCAGAGGCACTCTCTCAGCCAGCAGCCAGCCCCACCTGCATTGCACTCTTTCTGGAAAAGCTGTCAAAGTCCACAGGACCCAGGTGGGTGGCAGCTGGCTTTGGTGTGCTCTGAGACTTTTGCTGAGTAGCTCCAGGCTCAGCACTGGCATCAACCCAGAGTCTACATTAACGTGTTGATCACAATTCCTCCCACTCTAGTTACTCCCCAAGACCCTGCCTCATACAAGTTGTATACCACATGAATCTCTATCAGCAGCCAAACCTTAAGGGAGTCAGCAGGTGGCAGCAGGCTTCAAGGTGTCGTGGCGTTTTGTGAAGCTACCCTAGGCCCAGTACTACTGGCAGCCATCCTCAGTTCATAGCATGTCTTCTTTCAAGTAGCTCCAGGTCCAGCACAGGCTGAACAACAACAGATCACTTTGTAGCTCATACCAGGTAGTACCTGGCCAGTCACAGGCAGTGGATAATCTGGGCATACACTGAGCCCCTCTCAAAAGGCCCCAGAACCAACAGACTTGGATGTTGGTTTCAGACCACAGTAGAGAACAACCTAATTAGCCCCATAAGTGGCACAGCCAAAAGGCGATCTGAACAGGCAACAGAGCCCACTGGGGTGAATCCCATTCAGTGGAGTAGGCATCCCTCACAGCAACCTGTAAGCTGTGGATGTGGCCAAACCCCACAGCCAATCAGCCTGAGGGGCAATCTTACCCACTGATGTGCCAATTGTAATCAAGTCTCAATTATAATAAGAGGACACACACAACCCACACAAGGGACACTTCTGAGGCACCCAGAGCAGGTGACCAGGGAGATTATGCCAGGGTACTACAAGGCACCTATTACATAAGGACACCAGCCAAGACTCGGAGACATAGCAGATCTACCTAATACATAGAAACAAACAGAGAGTCAACCAAAATGAGGAAACAAAGAAATACGCCCCAAATGAAAGAACAGAAGATATCTCCAGAAACAGAACTAAACAAAATGGAGGCAAGCCACCTACCAGAGACAGAGTTCAAAACACTGGTTACAAGGATGCTCAAGGAATTGAGAGAGAACATCAAGAAAGAGATAGCAAGCAAAAAACTGGTGGCGTGAGGTGAGCCTCTGTAGAGCTCCCCTGGAATTTACAACTAATCGAACAAACAATACTCCACAAAGGACTCCCTGCACAGCAGTCAGGCAAGACGAAGAGGCCCACTACTGAATTCACCTAAAGGTGGGCAAATCACGCTAGAGGGGGAGGAGGGAAAGGAGAAGTGCGGAGATGGAGCCGCGCAGCAAAGGACGCAGACCTACCTCAGTGCTCCGAGCTCGCTGCATCCCGGAACTACCTCAGCTGCGGGAGAGGGAGGAACTTGGACCGCCAGGGCTCCGCTTATGGCCCACAGGGCTGAGGGGGCAGCATATTAAACCCAAGGATCATGGCAGAGAACTCGGAGAAAAGACTGAGGGAAGAAGGCTGAAAATGGTGGTTGAAGCCCTCACTGCTGAGCAGAGAACAGAAGCCTTGGGCACTGAGACTGGCCACCCCCTCCTTACCTTCCCAGAGCTCACCCCGCCTCCACCTGCCCGGTGCTAGAAGTGGAACAGTAGCAGTGTCAGATCAAAAGAACAGAATATTTGCTGTTCTGAGAACTGTGGACCACAGACACAGATTCGCAGCCCAACTAGTTCCGGCAAAGGGAAGGGAGCTGTGGAAGCTGGACTGGCTGTGGTGGTGGTCGCCATTGCTCTGGGCCACCTCTCACAACTCACCCCGCCCATATACTGGGACATAAAATCAGCCTCAGCAAATTTAAGATTGAAATCATACCAAGCATAATTTCTGATCACAAGTCTTTAAAAATGGATATCAACTGCAAAAAGAAAGCAGGAAAAAACACAAATACGTGGAAATTAAACAACATACTTTTAAAGAACGACTGGGTCAAAGAAGAAATTAGAGTAGCGATCAAAAGATACATAGAAAAAAATGACAATGAATATATATCCTACCAAAATTTTGGGGATGCCACAAAAGCAGTTTTAAGAGGGAAATTTATATCATTACAGGCCTATCTCAAGAAACAAGAAAAATCCCAAATAAATAACCTCATGTTACACCTTAAAGAACTAGAAAAAGAAGAACAAGTGAAACCCAAGGTCAGCAGAAGAAAGGAAATAACAAAAATCAGAGCAGAACTAAATGAAATAGAGACAATAGAAGAGACAATAGAAAAAAATAATGTGACAAAGAGCTGGTTTTTTGAAAAGATTAACAAAATTGACAAACCCTAGACTCATTAAGATAAAAAGAGAGAAGACACTAATTAACAAAATCAGAAATGAAAAGTGGGAAGTTATCACGGATACCACAGAAATACAAAGGATCATGCAAGAATACTATGAAGGACTATGCCACCAAATTCAATAACCTAGAAGAAATGGACAAGTTCTTAGAAACATATAGCCTTCCAAGGCTGAACCATGAAGAACTGGAAAATCTAAACAGACCAATCACCAGTAAAGAAATTGAATGAGTCATCTAAAACCTTCCCAAAAGCAAAAGTCCGGGACCAAATGGCTTCACTAGTGAATTCTACCAAACCTTCAAACAGGATCTAATACCAATCCTGCTCAAACTTTTCCAAAAAATTGAGGAAGAAACAGTACTTCCTAATTCATTTGATGAGGCCAACATTACCCTGATACCAAAATCTGGTAAGGACAACACAACAAACAAAAACTACAGACCAATATCTCTGATGAATACAGATGGAAAAATCCTAAACAAAATTCTAGCAAATCGAATGCAGCAATGCATTAAAAAGATTATTCACCATGACCAAGTGGGGTTCATCCCTGGGGCACAAGGATGGTTCAACATCCGCAAATCCATCAATGTGATACATCACATAAACAAAATAAAGGACAAAAAACATATGATTATATCAATTGGTGCAGAAAAAGCATTTGACAAGATACAACATCCATTTATGATTAAAACACTTAATCAAATAGGTATACAAGGAAAATACCTTAACATAATAAAGGCCATATATGACAAGCCCTCAGCTAATCTCATAATTAATGCTGAAAAACTGAAGCCCTTTGCTCTACGTTCAGGAACACGACAGGGCTGTCCCCTATTACCTCTGCTTTTCAACATAGTGTTGGAAGTCCTCGCCAGAGCAATTAGGCAAGAGAAAGAAATAAAAGACATCCAAATTGGGAATGAAGAAGTTAAATTATCACTCTATGCAGATGACATGATGCTATATATAGAAAACCCTAAAGACTCCACCAAAAAGCTATTAGAAATAATCAACGAATACAGTCAAGTTGCTGGCTACAAAATCAACGTACAAAAGTTCATTGCATTCCTATATGCTAACAATGAAATCTTAGGAAAAGAAATACAAAAAACAATTCCCTTTGCAATTGCAGCAAAAAGAATAAAATACCTAGGAATAAACTTAACCAAGGATGTGAAGGATTTATATGCTGAAAACTATAAGACATTTTTGAAAGAAATTGAAGAAGACACAAAGAAATGGAAAGACATTCTGTGCTCATGGATTGGAAGAATCAACATAGTTAAAATGGCCATGTTACCCAAAGCAATATACAGATTTAATGCAATCCCCATCAAAATCCCAATGGCATTTTTTAAAGAAATAGAACCAAAAATCATCAGATTTCATTGGAACTACAAAAGTCCCCGAATAGCCAAAGAGATCTTAAGAAAAAAAGAACAATACTGGAGGTATCACACTCCCTGACTTTAGCTTGCACTACAGGGCTACAATAATCAAAACAGCATGGTATTGACAGAAAAACAGACACATAGACCAATGGAATAGAATTGAGAATCCAGAAGTAAAACCACGTAAATATGGACAGATAATTTTTGACAAAAGAAGCTAAAAACATACAATGGAGGAAAGACAGCCTCTTCAATAAATGGTGCTGGGAGAATTGGATAGCCACATGCAAAAGAATGAAACTGGACTGCTATCTGTCACCATGTACCAAAATTAATTCAAAACAGATCAAAGATTTAAGCATAAGACTTGACACAATAAACTGCATAGAAGAAAACATAGGTACTAAACTTATGGACCTTGGGTTCAAAGAGCATTTTATGAATTTGACTCCAAAAAGCTAAAATAAACGAATGGAACTATATGAAACTTAAAAGCTTCTGCACAGCAAAAGAAACCATCGACAAAATAAAGAGGCAACCAACTGAATGGGAGAAGATTTTTCTTCAGTGCCTCCGAAAAGGGGCCTCTGATAAGGGGTGCCTTCGATAAGGGGCTAATATCCAAAATATACAAGGAACGCATGAAACTCAACAACAAAAAACAAACAACCCAATTAAAAAATGGGCAGAGGACCTGAAGAGACATTTCTCCAAAGAGGACATACAAATGGCAAATAGACATATGAAAAAATGCTCAACATCACCAATCATCAGAGAAATGCAAATAAAAACCACAATGAGATATCACCTCACCTCAGTCAGAATGGCTTTCATCAACAAGACAAATAGTGGCAAGTGCTGGAGAGGCCGAGGAGAAAAAGGAACCCTCAGACACTGTTGGTGGGAATGCAGACTGGTGCAGCCATTATGGAAGGCAGTGTGGAGGTTCCTCAAAAAATTGCAAATAGAATTACCATATGACCCAGCAATCCCTCTCCTGGGTATCTACCCAAAAAATCTGAGAACATTTATCCATAAAGACATGTGTGCTCCAATGTTCATTGCAGCTTTATTTTCGGTGGCCAAGACATGGAAACAACCAAAATGTCCTTCGATAGATGAATGGATAAAGAAGTTGTGGTATATATACACAATGGAATACTATTCGGCGGTAAGAAAAGATGATATAGGAACTTTTGTGACAACATGGATGGATCTTGAGGGTATAGTGCTAAGCAAAATAAGTCAGACAGAAAAAGCAGAAAACCATATTGTTTCACTGATATGTGGTATATAAACCAAAAACAACAAAAGAACAAGACAAACAAATGAGAAACAAAAACTCATAGATACAGACAATAGTTTAGTGGTTACCAGAGGGTAAGGGGGGTGAAGGGTAGGAGATGAGGGTAAGGGGGATCAAATATATGGTGATGGAAGGAGAACTGACTCTGGGTGGTGAACACACAATGGGATTTATAGATGATGTAACACAGAATTGTACACCTGAAATCCATATAAATTTACTAACAATTGTCACCCCAATAAATTTTTAAAAATGAGATAACAAGCATAAAAAAGGATATAGAAACCATAAAAAAGAACCATTCTGAAGAGAAGAATACAATAACTGAAATGAAGAATGCACTAGAAGGAATCACCAGCAGACTAGATGAAGCAAAGGATCAAATCAGTGATTTGGAAAACAAAGGAGCAGAAAAAAAAAAAATCAGAATAGCAAAAAGAAAAAAGAATCCAAAAAAATGAGGATAGTTTAAGAGACCTCTGGAGCAATATCAAGGGTACCAATATTTGCATTCTAGGGGTACCAGAAAGAGAAGAGAGAAAGCAAGGGATTGAGAACTTATCCCTTCAGAAATAATGACTGAAAACTTTTCTAACCTGGTGAAGAAAATAGACATACAAGTCCATGAAGCACAGAGAGTCCCAAACAAGATGAACCCAAACAGGCCCACACCAAGACACATTATAATTAGAATGGCAAAGGTTAAAGACAAAAAGAGAATTCTAAAAGCAGCAAAAGAAAAGTAACTTATAAGGGAGCTCCCATAAGATTGTCAGCTGATTTTTCAACAGAAATTTTGCAGGCCAGAAGGGATTGGCACAAAATATTCAATGTGTTGAAAAGCAAGGACCTACAACTAAGATTACTCTACCCAGTAAAGCTATCATTTACAATTAGAGGACAGATAAAGAGTGTCCCAAACAAGAAAGATCTAAAGAAGTTCATTATCACCAACCCAATATTACAAGAAATGTTAGAGGGACTTCTTTAAGATGAAAAAAAATAAAAATTATGAATAATAAAATGGCAATAGCTACATATCTACCAACAATTACTTTCAATGTAAATGGATTAAATCCTCCAATCAAAAAACATATGAGGGTTGAATGGATAAGAAAACAAAACCCTTATATATACTGCTACAAGAGACACTTCAGATTGAAAGACACACACACACGGAAAGCAAAGGAATGGAAAAAGATATTTCTAGAAAATGAAAACAAAAACAGCTGGGGTAGTAATACTTATACCAGACAAAACAGACTTTAAAACAAAGACTATAACAAGAGACAAAGAAGGACCCTGTAATCCCACTCCTCGGTATTTATCTGAAGAAACCCAAAAGCTACTTCTAGGGGACAAGTGCATCTGTATGTTCATTGCAGCACTGTTTACAATGGACAAGATGTGGAGGCAGCCTGGGTGTCTGTCTATGGATGAAGGTGATACATATATACAATGGAATATTGCTCCGCCATAGAAGGAAATGGGTTCTTGCCATCTGTGGTGGCATTGATGGACCCGGAGGTATTGTGCTGAGTGAGTGTAAGACAGAGAAAGGCAGATGCCATGTGATTTCACTTATATGTGGAACCTAAAGAACAAAATAAACAAACAAAACAGAAACAAACTCATAGATACAGAAAACATTTTGATGGTTTCCCGACTGGAGGTTTGTTGGGGGTGTGGGTGAAAAAAGGAGAAAGGATTAAGAAGTACAAATTGGTTGTTACAAAGTAGTTATGGAGATGTAGGGGATAGCATAAGTAATATAGACGATAATATTGTAATAACTGTATGGTGTCAGATGGGTACTAGATTTGTTGTGAAGATAGATGGGAGAGGGTTGGGGGCAGGGTGAAAAACGTGAAGGGATTAAGAAGTATAAATTGTAGTTACAAAATAGTCACAGGGATGTAAAGTAAAGCATAGGGAATATAGTCAATGATATGGTAATAACTATGTATGGTGCCAAGTGAGTACTAGGTTAGTTAGGGAGATCATTTCTTAAATTATATAAATGTCTAACCACTATGCTGTACACCTGAAATTATTGTAAAATAATATTGAATATCAACTGTAATTGCAAATTTTTTAAAGTGGCAAAAAGGTGAAGGGGAATGAATCAAAGGTCCAAATTTCCAGGTATAAAACAAATAAGTCATGGGGATGTAACGTACAGCATGGGGAATATAGTCAATAATATTGTGACAGTGTGGTACCGTGTCAGATGGTTGCTGGACTTCTGGTGATCACTTCTTTAGGTGTATAAATGTTGAGTAACTACTGTGTACATCTGAAACTAATATAATATTGTATGTTAGCTATATTTTAATAAAAATATAAAATAATAATAAGAAAAAGACACAGACCAAAGAAGTAGAGGCTGAAAGAAAGGTCAGGCCAAGGTGAAGGTGGACCACTAGGGAGAAGATGCCAGTGCCAGTGCCAGTGCTCTCAGGAGCGGCTGTACACCTGGGAAGGAGCCTCATGATCTCTCCCGGCTCCCTTATTGATATGGTGGGCTCCCCTACCTGAGGCAGCCTGACAGTGCCTCTATTCCTGGGATCCAAGGAGCCTGGAAAACACAGGCGAAAGACGGAGATGTGCATGCTAGAGACTGGAAGAACAGGGTACTCTTCACCAACGGTTGGAGTGAAAAATACGGACATGGGAAAATTTTGTCTGTCTCATAAAAGTGGGCAGTTATGGATTTCACCACCTTGTGAACTTTGACTCTAGATTGTGCAGGATTCTAGGACAGAAACATCAGACCAAACGAGGTGGTCATAAGAGCCAGGAACGGCTCATGAACAATCACTAATGGCAGATGAGCCGATTTTCTAAAAGTGGCATGGAAATTCAGAGCTTCTCATAGTCTATTTTTATAAGACTTGACTTTCTTCCCCTTTGCCCCAATGTGAAAGTAATTTTCAAAATACAAACTTCAAAATCAAACATATCCTAAAAGGTGGTGAATTAGGCACTACGAAATAAACCTTCTCAATCCTCGAGTATTGCCTCCTTCGAGTTTATTTCTCCAACGATAACATGTAATTTGTCTGCCTTCCTAAAGTCTTCCTGCCAAAGTTCCACTACTTTTTGTTGGTAAGGGAATAAATCAAACATCTCTTCCAGATAGCCACAATTGTATTTGCAGTTTGCTAAGGATGTCTTCGTTCCTCTCTGCTTCCTCCTCCTCCTCTTTCTTTTTTTAAATAAAAAGCAGATTTTATCAATAGTTTCTTTCCAGAAGCCAAAAAAGTGTATATATCTACTTTCAACTACCTCCTATTCCCAGAATTCCCTATGCCCCCAAGCAGGGAGAAGCTACAAGTTGTCTTATTGTCCTCAAAGGGCCCAGTCCTGTTCCCCTCCTCCATGGACATCCCAACTATGACACTCAGCAGCAATTCTGGCTTTTGCATCAGTGCCTGCTGCAGCTCTTTAATGAAATTGGTTTAGGGTGGGAAGGGATGTGTCAGAGCTCTGATCCTATTAGAAGCTGAACATGAGAAAGACCCAGGAAGACAGAGGCCTGAGCTACCAAAGGCCTCACTTCTTTGTCTCAGTAGTTGGATTTTTACTGGTTTCATTGTTCTTTAAGTTTCTAAATCAGATCCAGGGTTTCCACTGCCAGCCATGGCCCAGCTCCACAGCTGTGAGATGAGCCAATAAACTTGAGCAGGTTCCTGGTTCGAAACTTATAAGTGATTAGACATTTGCTGTCATCACCTCTATCTCAGGGAACGCAATTTCTGTTGCGGTATTGGGATATATGGTAAGATTGTCAAACTAAGATCTCAGATTCATCTTTGAGGTCATGGAACTATTATTTTCAACCGTCAAATATTTCCTGGCTGAGCGGCTGGTTGGCTCAGTGGTTGGAGCACAGTGCTCACAACACCAAGGTCGCCGGTTCGATTTCTACATGAGCCAGTGAGCTGTGCCCTCCACAGCTAGATTGAAAATAACGACTTGACAGGGAGCTGATGGGTCCTGGAAAAACACACTGTTCCCTAATATTCCCCAATTAAAAAAAAAAATGTCCTGGTTGTATTCCAATTGAAACCAATCCCTGTCCATGTCATGCTGAGCTCTTCATGTCAGATGAGAGAATGCTAGTACTCCTTGAACCCCTCCATCCACAGCTGCAGCACTGGGATCTCTGAAACAGTGGACTGCAACCTCAGCCACCATCTTGGATCCAAGAATTCTTTTTTTAATCTCTGTTACAATGCATTTTTTGGTTCTTAGAATTTCCATCTCTCTCCTTACACTGCCCATCTGCTCTTGCATGCTGTCTACTTTATCTATTAGAGCCCTGTGGGGACAAAGCCCCAAAAAACAGTTTCCAGGCTCTGGGCCTCACAATAGAAAGGTGCTGGCTCGGGTAGTAAATAGCCATCAACTGTGATCAGATGGCCAGCAGCTGTGGCTAGTTGGCCGTCAGCTGTAACCCGTAAGCCATTGGCCACTAATATAACGGTTGTGGCTACGCTAGCAGGAAAGGAATGGGGGCTAGCAAGAAGATGGTGGCTGGCAAGCGCGGACTGCTGTTAGGCAGATTATGTAGATCCTGCTTCCTGTGTCTCCAGCCCAGCCGCCAGCGAGAATATATTGGTTTGACTCCCCTATCTATGGCTCTGTGGGTGTTCCTGTTTGGCCTCACCGTGTCCTGCGTTCTTATGTGGGGAGCGGGAGCTGAGACCCTGCCTGCCACCCCTCACGACAAGCCCTTAGCGTATTAATCGTAGGTGTTTTAAATTCCTGGTCTGATTATAAGAGACTGATGCTTGCTCATTCTCTTCAAATTGTTTTTTGCCTTTTGGTCTGCCTTGTAAGTTTTTCTTGGTATCTGGACATGATGGAGTGCGTAAAAGGAAATGCTGTAAATAGGCCCGTAGTAATGTGGAGGTGATGTGTGAGGGAGGGGAAGCATTCTATAGTTCTGTGACTAATCTTTTAGTGAGAACATGCCTCTGAACTGTGACTGTCACATGAATTTGTCAGTGTTTTTTTCTCCCCCTTAGGTGGGATGCCTAGAGCTGGCAGGAGTTGGGTCTTTCCCTTTTCCCTCATCAGTCAGGCTCTGATAATGCTCCAGCAGGTTAGTCTCTGGTGAACTAGTTCTCCCTGAGGGCAAGCCTTGTTAAGAGCAGAGTGCATTTCAAAATGGTTCCTTTTCCCCTTTCCCTGCCAGAATCATGAAGGGATTTTTTTCCATATTTCCCGTGAGAACCTGTGTGGGGACAGAGACAGGGAAGCAGTTTCCAGGTCTTGGCCTCACGTGGAAAGGTGCTGGCTCGGGTAGGAGATGGACATCTGCTGTGGCTGGGTGGCCATCAGTTGTAGCTAGCTGGACATCAACTGTAACCAGTTAGCCATTAGCCACTAATATAACTGCTGTGGCTACGCTGGTAAGGGGGTTGTTGGTTGGCAGAAAAGCTGACGGCAGATTGCAGCTAGCAAGTGGGGTTAGCAAGTGCAGATGGCGGATTGTAAATCGTGGATCCTACTTCCGGTGTCTTGACCGGCCACCAGCAAGACTAGGGAACAGGAAGAGCCCTCATTGGGGTATGAGTGGATGTTTGCTTTTGTGTCTCGACCAGCTGTCATTGAGAATATAGTGGTATGACTCCCCTATCTATGGTTCCGTGGGTGTTCCTTTTTGGCCTCACCATATCCTGCATTCTTATGCGGGGAGCGGGAGCAGAGATCTTGCATTACAACCTGGTCAAAACTCTGGAGGTAAATCTCACAGAATTGTGGGTCCCCCACCCAGTAACTGGGACCCCCTGGAGTTTTTCATTCTCAAGATTGCCCACACAGAGCCTCCAGCAATTCTTCAATTACAGTTCTGGTTTTCCTACCCAGCACTGGTCCTCACAGGGGTTTCTGTTCTGCTCTGCTCTGGTAAGCCAGGACTCCCCGTATTCAGCAGTCTCTCCAATCTTGGGGGCTGCAGCTTACCCTGTGCCCTCATTTCTCTTACAGATCCAAGAAGAGTTGTTGATTTTTTTTCAGTTTGTTCAGATTTTTGCTTGTTGTTAGGAGAAAGTGGCAATTTCCAAGCTCCTTACATGCGGAATCAGAAACAGAAAGTCCTAAGAATTTTCTTTAAACTCCATTTGTGCCTACCACCATCCCGTCAAACAAGACAATGAATGATAGCACCATTATTGGCATTTTATGATATCTTACAGTATACTCTAAAAATAAGAAATTCCCTCTGATCCATGATCTGACTTAAATCAAAGAGGCCCCAAGAAATCAGGGAGAGCAAGGCCACCCTTAACTGTTTGGTATCCAAGCAGAAGTAAAGGACGTCAGACTCTACTGGCATTACATGGATGCTTCCTATGTCCTCTATGTATAATGGTATTGAACTGGTTCTGAAAAAGGAAGTGCCTAAAAGGACAGTGTTTGCGAAACGTAGCCAAGACCCAGGTAAGTGTTTCTTCTGGATGGAATTAGTGCTGAGAGGAGGAGACCCGTGATTTGGGAAGATGATTTCTTTTGGTGATTTTGTTAATAGTCTATGGCAGATAGTGTAAATTATCTCAAAAATCATCTCCAGCATTGTCTAGTATGTGTTCCTGTTCTGTAGCTGCTAAAAGGGAAAAACCACCCTTCCTAGACTCCCTTAGGAAGCACTTAATTGATTCCAGTTGGAACCAATCATTGTCTGTATTCTTATGGGATAGGCAAGTATTCTAGATTTCACCAAGCAGATGCTTCCATGAGAGACTTGGAAGACAGCAGTGAGCATGGAAGGGGACGCGAATAAACGAAAGATCTTCTGGCAAACACAGCAATGGAAGCCTTTGTTGTATGGCAGCCTGGGCCAAGGTTCTCCTCGCTGGTCCCAGCAGCATATGACCTACGTACTCGGCAGTGGGGGCAGTGAGGTTTCTGCTAGAAAAGTCTGTCTGTGTGGTTGGTGTTTCTTCTGGTTGCTTATTCCTGACTATTTAGTATTCAAGCTTAGTTCCCTGGGCCTCCTGGACATTCTGTATTAAGTCTGCCTAAGTGAGCTGAGTGGACTCAGTCGTTTGCAATTGAGGAAACCCGGCCTCCTCGTGGTTTCAAGGTGATGAAGTAGCAAGTAGGACAGCCATACAAACCAGTTCCTATTTTCTTTCTCTGGGGCCTCAAAGGGTCAGTGAGACTCCAGAGCACCAGAGATGATTCTGATGAACCAGCTGAGACACCCGAACCTTATTTTTTTACACTAGTTGGACCAATCTGAAAAATTAGGAATTTCCTCACAAATTCTATCCTGAAGTCACTTCTGATATCTTTATGTTCCAAGGAGCATGTCTTGAAGAAATCGATCATATCCTCTGTTATATACAGAAAGCCCACTTCAAATGGCCTCAAAATTCTTCTAAGAAAAGGAAATTTAAAATGAAAATGTTGTATAATCCAATTCATTAGTGAAAAAAAGAGTTTGAAGTAAGTTGGGGTGTTTTCTGTCACTTCATTTACGTTTCTGAATTCAGAACTTTTTATTAGGTTTTAACATACATTTCATAGCCATCCTCCTCAAAAGATCATTTGTAAGCAATTGCATTTGTTCTGAGAACCATGTTTAGACCTGCTATCTTCCATATCAGGGCAGCCTACCCTTATTTAAAGTCTATATAGGTTTATGTAGTAAAAATAACTCATTCATTAATTCACATATTAAAACCATGACCAGAAGTTCTAGACACAGTGAGCATACAAATAGTCATTCATAAATAACTAATCATGGTGAAAGAGGGTAAAAAGAAAGTTTGTGAACAAAGACTAGGAGATTTATGTTGGGATTGAATGTAGAAAGATAACAGGACTACAGGAGGATGAGGGTGGGGTAGGTTTTAAGTGCAACAAAAGGCATTTGATGTCCAGAGAAAAGATTTCCCCATCTTAGTAAATGACAACTCTCATACACTTACGCAAGCCAGAAACCTGGGAGTCATTCTTCACACTTGTCCCTCCCTCACTCCTCATAGCTGATCCATCACCAGACTTCTCCGTTCCAACTCCAGCATGTTTCTTAAATTCATCCACCTCTTTCCAAGTCTTCTGACAGTATCCTAGTCCAGCTGAATATCATCTCTGGCCTGCGCAACCGCTAAGTAGCCTCCTGACTGGCTTCTCTGCTTCCTCTCCTGGCCTCCTACAGCCCATCCTCCTCACAGTGGCCAGAGCCATGTGTTCAGAGAGGGTAGCAGACCACACCCACACCAGGGTACTGCCCGCCTCTCCAGCCTCATCTCATGATACTGCCCTCCACCACGCTCCATCAAGCCCTCCTTCCAAAGCACCAAGCTCAATCTTCCCTCAAAGCCCACACAAGAGCACCTTATCTGCCTGGAATGTCCTTCACTGACTCTTCACGGGATTCCCTCAGGTCTGAGTTGTTACTTTTCAAGCCAGGCTTTCTCCCAGTCCCTCGCCTTATCTTCCTATCTGGAAGGTCCATCCTTCTCACAGCCACTCCTTGTCTCACAGAACCCTGTACTTTTCTTACACAACATCTCACAATTTGTAATTATATTTTACTTGTGTCTTCTCTTATTTATGTCTCTCCCCTATTAGACTTGAAGCTTCTTAAAGGCCAACTCTTCCCTGTTTTGTTCACCATTGTGTCCCTAGGACTTAGCACTGTGCCTGGCACATAGCAGGTCCTCATGCATATTCATTTTAATTTCTGGACAGATTAAGAAGTTACTTAATATATTAATTCAGGAGATTTGGCAGGAACCAACAAAGGTGGACTTAAAATTCAAAATCTACTTGAAAACAAATCTGGCCAGTACCTCCAGAAAGTAGGAGGAGAAAATGACAAATAATTACATATAAAGCTCACTCTGTGTTTCTTCCACCTACCAGGATGCAAAAGTATGGATAAACGTTCTTAAAATTGGACTTGCAGTAACCAGTTTGTAAAACAGCTTGCATTATCTACTAACACTCAAGGTAAGCACACCAGCCCTCCCACTCTTACTGTATAACCAAAAGAAACATGTGCAAGAATGTTCAGGGCAGCATTATTCATACAAAACAGTCCTAAACTAGAAACAACCCAGTGTCCACCAACAGTAGGCTAGATAAATAAATTGTTGTTTAGTCATACAAAATAACAAAACTACAACCGCAGGCAGCAACCTGGATGAACTTCACAAACATAAAGGTAAGGAGTCCAAAATAAAGCAAAAACAGATGCCAAAACTACAAAGTGTATGATTCCATCTACAAAGGGTGCCAAAAAAATGTATACACATTTTAAGAAAGGAAAACTGTATTCAAATTGTCATACTCAATATATATCAATAACAACAGCTGAATACAAGTCATGTTTGACTTCTGCAATTATGAGAGGTACTCAAAGTGGTTACCATCAGCATAATTTTAATACAGTTTTTTCCTTTCTTAAAATGTGTATACTTTTTTTGGTGCCCTCTGTGTATAGAGCTCAAAAACCAGACAAAACTAGCGTATTCCTAAAGTAAATGCATCCGTCCTAAGGAAGAACAAGAATGTGACTGCCATAAAATCAGGATGATAGTCACCTTTGGGGAGAGGAGTGAGTATGAGGGGTCTCTGCATTGTGAATAAAGTTCAATTTCATGACCAGCATGATAACTATGCAAATATTCATTTTCAGGTAAATAGTGAAGTGTTTTCCAAAAACCTAAATATGCATAAGAATAGAAAATACCAATTCTTGGGCCCATGTCCTGGGAGTCTGATCCAATGGGTGTGACTCAGGCCCCAGAAGCCACACTTTTAGCAACGAATTTGAGAGACACTTCTGTAGGTGGTCCTCAGGCCAGTCTTGGGGAAATAAGGATTGACAACCTTATAGCTGTAAAGAGTTTAAAGTTTTCTCTCATCCCCAATGTACTGCCCTAGCGTAATCAGCTCAGAGTCTTCAGGGTGATTCCTTCGAGTTCTCCTTTGACCCAGGCATGGAGCGCAGTAGTAGGGGACAGAGATACAGAGAGCTCGAAACCCAGCAACGACTTTCAGTAAACTTTGCACCAAACTGAGGGGGAAGCTCAGGATTACATCACACACAGTGTCTGTAAGTTCACATGAGACAGTGTGTCTGTCTCAGGAGAAAACTGACTGTCCCGAAGTTTCCTAATTCCATTTGATTACTTTTCTTAGCTTTTAAAAGAGATGCTCTAAGGTCATCATTGGGATCATTGTTATTCATCATGTGCCAAGGGCCATCATTTTGCAATGTGTGATACAGAAAACTAGGCCCAGTCCTGACACAGGCATTAAATCAGTAAGCACCCAGATCTAGTACATCTGTGCCCTGCTCTAAAGGTTCTCATTTTCTAGGGAGACATACCTGCAAAATGCAAGAGGATGGTTGAGACCCAGTGTTTCCTCGCCTTTCCAACAGGAAACTTCACAGAGCTTTCTTTCTTGGCAGCAGCTCCTGAGCCCCAGACTTTTCTCAGGTGCCTTCCCCACCTCCACCATCCCCAGGGCTCTGTGCTTGACTAACTGATAAAAAAAGAAGCTGTGACACCAGGAGGCTAGAGCTTGCTTTGCAGCATTCTGGGCTGAAGTCACCATTGAAAACCACTCAGCCGGAACTAGCCAAATATACCCATTCATCAGGGCGACTTTCCTCTTCAAGTTAGGTCGTAATCCCTAATGCTACTTTCACCGGAAGAAGCCTGTGTTGTGTTGTGTTTTGTGTTGAGTTGGAACCCCCTGGAGACTGAGATATTTGCATGAAGTAG
Source organism: Rhinolophus hipposideros (assembly GCF_964194185.1). Taxonomy (NCBI): domain Eukaryota; kingdom Metazoa; phylum Chordata; class Mammalia; order Chiroptera; family Rhinolophidae; genus Rhinolophus; species Rhinolophus hipposideros. Next base: position 7,764,097 of record NC_138057.1, on the reverse strand, counting down.
GTTATTCTCTTTCTCTCTTTCAACCTGCTCTCCCCTTTGTATTCTATGAATTTTTTGAGAACCTATGCTAAGGATTCCTTCAACTGTTGTCTGAAAGAAGATATGTTTGGAGCACGTCTGGAATCCCTATCTTTTTTTTCCCCTAGACACAGCAGGCAGCTTTCCCTGAAAGCCCTCTACTCTGATAATCCGACAGACCACCTGGAATTCAACCATGGCCAGTCCCTAGCCCCAAGGTGCTCAAACCCTATTGTTTCCACTATTGTTTCTGCTATTGTTTCAATAAATGCCTTCTTTGTTTTAACCTTCATCCTCCCATCCACAACCCCTTAAGCAAAAAGAGGCTGCCGGGACATGCCTGTAGCTAAGCCTGTGCGTTAAAATAAGGGTGGGCTTTAGGGAAAATGATTGGGGGCACTTTCCTTTTATTACTTTATTGAATTTGCAAAGTCTATGAAAGAAAAAGAATTATACACATGCAGGCATAACCTCTTAACACATTTTCCAAGGATCTCAAACAAACAAATTTTAATACACAAAATGAGAAGAACTGTAACTTTGTGGGTGGTATCGTGGAAAAAGCTTTGGGCTAGGAGGAGAGGGAAAGGGATTCTCATCTTGTCTCTGCCAATAGTTTGGGCCTTAACCAAATTGCTTGGTCTTCAGTTTCCTCATTTCTATGAGGAAGTATTTGAATTTATCAACAATTTCTTCCAGCTCAAAAGTATGAATACCTATTATTCATATGCTATTATATGTAAGGACGATGTAAGCAAACACTTGACCTCAGGACTTGACTGTGCTACTTGTTTCCACCCATCTTTTTCCTCTCTGTCCCAAGCAATATTAAATTTCCAACAGGCCTGCTGAGCCACAGTCCAGCCCCCAAATCCCAGTGGTGCAGTCAACCCAGGAGTCTCACCTTTATCACGTGTGTATATTCATTTGTGCCCTCAGTAATTAGCTTATTTCTCTCTCACCTCATGCCTAGATTACAGAAAGAACAAACTATACAAAGTTCTGACAGTGAAGTTCGAGAACATGTTGCAACGATGTTGCTAACCTTTCTTGATATCAGAGGGATTATTCATTATGAATTGTACCAGCTGGACAAAACAGTTAACCAAGTTTACTATTTGAAAGTGCTGAAAAGACTGCGTGAAAAAGATAGACGAGGGGCAGCTGGTTAGCTCAGTTGGTTAGAGCATGATGCTTGTAACGCCAGACTTGCCGTTTTGATCCCTGCGTGGGCCAGTGTGAGCTGAGCGCTCAACAGCTAGATTGAAACTACGTGGAGCTAATGGGTCCTGGAAAAACACACTTAAAATAAACAAAAGTTAAAAAAAAAGTTAGATGACCATGAATTGTTTCGCCAACAATTCATGGCTCTTGCATCACGACAATGCACCAGCTCACAGGGCACTGCCTGTGAAGGAGTTTTTAGCCAGTAAACAAATAACTATATTGGAACACCCTCCCTACTCACCTGATCTGGCCCCCAGTGACTTCTTTCTTTACCCGAAGATAAAGGAAATATTGAAAGGAAGACATTTTGATGACATTCAGGACATCAAGGGTAATATGACGACAGTTCTGATGATCATTCCAGAAAAAGAGTTCCAAAATTGCTTTGAAGAGTGGACTAGGTGCTGGCATCAGTGCATAGCTTCCCAAGGGAGTACTTCAAAAGTGACCATAGGGATATTCAGCAATGAGGTGTGTAGCATTTTTTCTAGGATGAGCTCATGAACCCAATTGTCAGACCTCATACAATATAACATAACAAAAGCAAACAATCAGGGTCAGGGGACTGTAAACACAACTAGAAAATCCCAATCAGAAAGACATTCACATCCCGCAAAGTCATTATAGTTTGGCTCTCAGATTTGGCCCCAAACTTCCTGGAAGCCGAAGAGAAAAAGGAAGCTTCACAGATACACAAATAGCACCTCGGAACTGAAAGCTCACCAAGATACAAACCAGCGTTTTCAGGAATGTGCAGCTTCCCTACGCCCAGTTTCCAAAAACACGTCTAATGGGGTTCTTCACAAGCAGCAAAAACTACCGAGTGAGTGGATCCTGCCCCTTGCAGCTGTCTCTCAGTGAAACCAGTGGGAGAAAGAATCTGGCTTACTTTTGGACCGTTTCTTACAACGAATTGTGGTAGTCTGACTGTGGCTACAAAGTCAAGTGATAACCAGTGCTACAAATGAAAAGGAAGCAGTTTAAGAGGGGCAGTGAGCGGTGGGGTTGGCTAGGGGTGCTGTTTTCATAGAATAGGTAGGGGAGTCCTGTCTGGTTAGGTGCCATCTGAGCTAAGATCTGGAGGAAGTAAGTCAGTGAGCCTCCTACATCCCTGGGGAAGAGCACTGCAGGCAGAGATCAGCAGGTGCAAAGGCCCTGAGACCAACAAGTCTCGGTGTGTTTACAGAAAAGGAAGGTCAGTGTGACTGGAGTTGGGTAAGTGCAGGGAACCATAATGGGGAGATGGGATCAGACAGGAATAGTCTCAGGGACAGAGTGGAGGCTAGATGGGGTGTGGCCAGCAAGGACTTCACTATAGGTGAGATGGGAAGACAATGGAGGCTTTCGAGCAGAGCAAGACTGATGTATGTAGCCAGAAATAACCCCTACAGCTTCTTCCTCCTTCTGAAACACCCAGAAGCCATAAATAGAGCCAGGACCCCTCGTCTGCCATTACTGGGGTCTTCACTACCAATTTGAAAATTTGTTAAGGCAGGCATGTGTAGCCCTGAGAGTGAGCACTGCTTTCAATTTCGTCACACTTGCCTCATCATAGTCCCAGCCCTTAACCCCTAAGGCCAGAACCCCAAGAGAGCTAAGATAGTGGACTCCAATCTGTCTTTATTCCTTGTGGCCTGTAGGTTCTTCAGAGAAATCCTAGGAAAAATCGTCAGTGGGCTCTAAGCACCCCAACACTGCCTGCTTAAAGTGCATTTCTGTTTCCACTTGTGCCATAGCTTATATTTCCTATCTGAGTCCATTATCCCTTGAAAAGTATCTGCCTGGACAGAAGGATGGCAGGGCTACCCAGCAGACTGTTCTTGGTTATCAGGTGACCGTATGTGGATACTGGAAGTGGGATGGAGGCAGCCAGTGCTTGAAGGCAGAATTTATTCTTCTAAATTATTTCAACTGTGTCCAATAACCAGACACAAGTTTTGTTCATCTTTTAAAAATGTGATATGAAAAAATTAAAACCTGTACGGTTATTGGGAAATGCTGGGATGTGACCATTCTGAGGTGGTTTTTGGTGAGTACTGTTTAGTCTGGATAGAGAGGAGACAGCTGGGAGAGAAAAAGAGGGGTACTTTGTCTTGGTGGACACCCCAACACTTTCTAGATATAATCATAAGAAAAGGCAAACCTTGGTGAGTTCATTGAGTCTAGAGAAAGCATGTTGAACTGCATGGTCTTCTGCTGCAGACATATCAAGCAAAAACCAGAGTATTGAGATGACATCTCTATTAGTTTCCTTGGCCACTATAACAAATTGCCATAAACTCACTGTTTATTCTCTCTTGGTCCTGGAGGCTAGAGGTCTGAAATCAAGGTATCAGTAGAGCCGCACTCCCTCCAAAGACTTGAGGGAAGAACCCTTCCTTGCCTCTTTCAGGTTTGGTAGCTCCGGACGTTCCTTGGTTTGTGGTTCCAGTTTCTGCCTCCATCTTCACATAGCCTTCTCTTTCTCCCCGTGTCTCTACTGTGTGTCTTTTCGAAGGATCACTTGTTGTTGGATTTAGGACTCACCCTAAATCCAAGATGATCTCTGGAAAGCCTTCACTTAATTAGTTCTGCAAAGACTCTACAAATAAGGTCACATTCCGGGACATGACATATCTTTGGGGAAGCCACCATTTAACACCCCCAGGGGACACTTCTGGAAACAATAACAGCCCACAGTCAATGAGCCTCCCCCACTGGAGAGAAGCAGAAATGCAGCCATTCAGAACCAGGAAGGGGCACCAAGCCAGAAAGCAAGCAGCCAGATTGGGGCTTATGAAGCCATGGGAGCAGGTGTGACATGACCAGTGGGTCAAGGATAGAGCTGGCAGAGGGGAGGTGACGACTTGGTGCAGCCCAGCAGTTTGCGACCCTGGCTGCACATTAGAATCACCTGGGAGCTTTCAAAAATATATTAACACCCAGGCTCCTCCCTCAGATTTAATGGAGTTGGGGTGGTGCCAGGGCATTAGTATTTTTTAAAGGTCCCCAGGGGATTCTAACGTGTAGCTAAGGTGGAGAAACACCGGTAGCTGAAAAAGCACTGAGGAGTCAGAGACCTGGGTTCTCCTCCAGGCTCTGATGCTTGCACTGGACAAGCAAATTCCCATCTCCCGTGAGGATGTGGGTATGCGCTCAGAGATGATAGCCAAGGTTCCCTTTTATTGTGCTAGTTAAGCACCCCCTTCACACGATTGTCTTGGCTTTGCTGCTGCTGCCAGGCCAGTTGTGAGACCTTCCGTGAATACACACTTCTGATTTTATCTTCCATCTGCTTTGGCACAACATGAGGGATTGTGCGATCCTCGGGACTCAGGCCGACTAGCTGTTCAAATTATTACAAGGATAACAATGGAAAGCAACTTGTCTTGGGTCCTCAGCAAAGCCACGGTTCCATCTGATGTGCATATGTAAGGAGACCTGTGTTTTTTCGGAGCATTCTCCAAATGTCTGCTACAGTTTTTAAAGGACCACCACTCCATCCACGGCCTGGTGCTGTGGTTCTCTATCCCTCTACTCTGAGCACTCTCTCCTCTCGGGCCTGAACTCTGCTGCAATGACAGAAGCTCTTTCATTCTCTCAGTTTTTTGAAAGGAGAAAGACACACACTCGATGGCGCTTTTTTGTGTTGCAGTGGTTACTCATCCCTAGGCCTTAGAGTTTTATTACCTACCTAAAAGTATTATGGGTGGCTGTATAATAGCAGGAGATACTAAATTAAGTGCATTTTTAATTTTCTTCCCCCATTCAAGCACATAGCCAGTCTGTGTTCATCATGACAGTCAAGCCCTGGCTCCTCAGAGGGCAACTCAAATAGGGCACAGTCTCGAGTGTGCCCTCTGCTCCCCACAGGAAGCAAGAACGAGCCATCCCCAGCATCCTCTGCTGTGAGGTGACCCACTGAGTGCAGCCAAGGAGGTCTGCTATTGGGAAGTGTTCCTGCCGACTTGTTTAGACATTCGAAACACCATACCTGACCTGAAACACTGAGCTACCTTGGGAACTGAGAATTGACTAAAAACAAAAAATAAATGAATACTTCTTGGGATAGAGAAGTGGTAAAGGTAGGGATTTTCTGGGATTGGGATTGGCATAAGATTCCTGTGACATTTTTAAAAATGTTCTGACACGCCACAGTGAAATTTCCAGGTTTAAAGATAAGGCTAAACCTTCCTGGGAATGCAAGTAACAGAGACAGAAAACAAACAAATCTCCTAAGTTTCTGTGATAAGGTCGAAAAACATTGAACCAGGAGATGACATAGCTGGCTTTCAGCACTGACTTTGACCTTGAGTAAGATACATACCATTTTCAGGGTCCAAGTTTTCTCACCTGTAAATGAGGAAGTTGAATTACAGGGTTATTAAAAGGCTTTCTACATAAACCATAATGCAAATTCAGAGGAGAGAGCTAAAAATGAGAAGGGAGCTAATATTTATTTTTACATACTAAGGGCCAGGCATTGAGCTGGGTGTTTAATGAGATATGTTATCTCAATAAAAATTTTATAAGATATAATGTCATAGGTAGTTTCCCCATCCTCTCTACCCCCTTCTACAGCTGAGAAAACTGAGGTACCTTGGCTTAAACAATCTTTCCCAAAGTCACATAACTAGTAAGGGGTGAGGTTGGGATTGCCCACCTGGATTTATTTGACTCATAATCCAGTAAAACATGATTCCTCTATACTTGGAATTTTATTTTTGAGTTTTCATCATTAGTCGAAACCTAGCACAATCCATGAAAAACAGCTGGTGCTCAATACGTGGTCGTTGGATGAGTGGATATTGAATCTAAAATTCCTTATCAAACTTGCCGACACAATCCGCATCAAGGACTGTATACTCAGTCTTTCCTCTGAACTGAATCGTTGTTGAATTCCTTATGTCTTAGGTTGGATTTCCTGGGACAGGTTTCTGGGCTCCGATATGCGTGGGCCAGAGGTTTATGGGGCAGTGGTCACCAGAGTAACACCCAGGTGAGCGAGGCAGAGCAGGAGGCTTGACCGGGGAAGTGCTAGAGCTGAGATGGCCCCACAGAGCTGTCCCGTATTCAGGCTAGCAGGCTGAGGTTTTGTAAACCACCCCCTCTCGCAATGGAGCAAGGAAGCAGCTCACCTTTGTTAGGCAGCTTTCTTGAGCTGAGGTCAGTTCCCAAAGAGGGGCTTAGCTGTGAGTTAGCCCACACCCCTGGCAGCCTGGAGAATGAACGCCCCTTTCTGGAAGGGGCATCTGGGCAAAGCACAATAGCATCCACTCCACCTTGAGAGTCTCTGTTTTCACCAAATCAATTTGAAATTGGGTTTTGTTTTGTTGTGTTTTTGCTAAATCAATCAGAAGAAAAAAATCATCCTTTTTAGTCTGTGGGGAGGTCTTCTTTAGCTGTTTAAGAGCTTTAGCAAGCAAAGCTGAGTAAGAAACAAAAAAGAAAATTTGCCCTTGCTGGGTGATGAAAGAATTCTACAGCAACTGGCAAGAACACTGAGAAGCTAGTGTTTGGATATTAAAACAAAATCTCTAAGGTACTTACACAAAACACTGGCATTCATAATGGAGCCTCACACACATAGACAGGAAGGCTGACAGACTGACAGAAAGGCGAATAGTTCTCAAGGCAAACATCTTAAGTTACAGCAGCTCTTGGCTTATTTATTTTCCCCATTAGGTACTGCATTCAAAGGACCTTCATGTGGTACATTGAAGATCAAAGTCGATTTTTTTCAAAGGAGAAAAAAAACAGAAAGAACTAACTATTCCAAATGTACATATGTTCTGAGTTGTGAATATTTTCCATCCTTTGTTATAGGAAAATAAGTTGAAGACAGGAAAGAACTAGGTGATAGAATCAATTGTGTACATATCATTGTCAAGAGAGGACGCCAAATTCAACACAATGGTAGCCTGTCTGTAAGCCGAAGCTTTTGGAATTTAAAATAATCAATGCTATTATTACATTTGAGATATTTTAGAAGACAATTTTATTTTAAAGAAAACCTATTGTAGATTGAGACTTATAGATACCAAAGCATTTCCATGGTGAGTGTCACATTTGTTCTCTCTGCAGACAAGAGCTTTTCTCTTCAGAAAGTCCTATTTCAAATACAGTTTAGATGAAAGGAATCTTGCTACATTTTCCTAGTGCTTCTAAGAAAAGAAAAATCACACTGTATTTTCTTGAAGTTTCACCAGTAGAAAAGTATTCCAAATAGTACTCTAAAAATAGTACTCTAAAAGTATCCTAAATAGTATTGTAAATATTCAACAACACAGTTCAACTTGTATTGATTGTTAGCCTTCTGTGAGCCAGATATTGTGGTGGGCACTGAGGCTACACGCATAAGACACAGTTCTTGCTTTCCAAGTGTGAGGAAGACAGGCAATTCCAATGTTGGGCAGGAAATTCCAAGGTAGCATGTAAAGAGATGATCACACAGACACCTTGGAAACCACCTGCCTAGTTCTGGGGAGGGATTTAGAGGATGAGGGAAGGTTTCGTGGAAGAAATGACTCATGAGCCTAGTCTTACAGGAGGAGAGGGAGTTAGATGGGAAATGGTAACAACAGGCCACTGTGTGTTGCTGTATAGGAAGAAAGGACAGGGTGGGAGGTGATGATCTGGAGAGGTGGACAAAAGACAATCACAGAGGACTTTGGACAGCATATAAAGAACTTAGGGTCATTAAAGAGGAACATGGCCACATTTGCTTTTACACCAGTTATGCTGGTGGCTGCATGGAAAAGGGATTTAAAGGAAACAGGATGAACCAGATGAGGGGACAAGTGTGAGAACTATTTTAGAAGCAATAGGACTGGGCCACTGATAGGATTTAAGAGTGAGGGAGAGTGAGAAATTAAGTATGGTTCTCAGGTCTCTGGATTGGGCAATTGGCTAGATGGATGGATGCACAGACTGTTGGACAAAGAATTCAGGAGAGCAGGGATAGAATTAAAGGATAAGGAGTTTGATTTCAGATACCTTGAGTGTGAGAGACCCAAGGATTTGTTCAATGTAGATGTTTGAGTATAGATCTCTGAAGAGAGATCTGAGTTAAGCATGGACTTGGGAGTCATTAGCAACCTCCAGTATTATAAGGGTATGGATTTTTGTTTGTTTTTATGTGTTTTAGTCACTGCTATATATCCAGAACCTAGGACAGTGCACACTATAAATATGTTAGAGGAAAGTAGTTAAAATCATGGGAGTGAAGGAATTATCCAAGTAGAAATGTTGAATAAGAAGAAATGGTCAGAGGACACACAATAGCATGGAAATAGATAACTTGTTGGGCATCTCCATTGCTCTCAACACCAAACACCAAGTATCTATATTTCAAGTTTAATAAAAATTACAAAAGAATTCCTAGTTAATGTTACACATCATAATTTCAGTACTTAACTTCATGCAATTACCTCCAGAGTAATAGTAGATAAAAAGAGCATTTTCTTAATTTCCTATGGTGGGGAGAAAAGTCCAATTTATGCATTTTCAACATATTTTTATGAGCTAAAGTGAATATTGTAAATGGATGAGAAACACACTTATGCATGTACAAATACAAACCGTGCATATTTCATCTAGTTTTTAAAACTTGGAAAGAACAAATTATATAACAATAAAGGGGAAAATCTTGGTCTCTAGTTCTATATACTAGCTCCAACTCAACATCTCCATTTAAAAGACTCAAAGGCACTTCAAAATTATTATGTTGAAGAGCAAACTTACGATTTTCCCCCAACTCTTGGTGAATGGCACCACTCTCCATGCAGAGATACAAGTCAGAAAATGAGGAGTCACCTCTGACACCTCCCTCTCCCTGCTTTCTATAGCTAGGCTATCCCCAAGTCCTGTCAATTTCACATCCTACACAATTCTAGAATCTAGTCAATTTCTCTCCCCATCACCCCAACTTATCCAAGGAATTGCCACCTCTCCCCTGGACTTCTACTACAGACTACGAATTATCCATCCCTTCCCTTATCCTCTCTGGCCCTCCCCACAATGTGTTTGATGCTAACCTTATTTTTGTTTTTTCAAAGCACAAACCTGATCACATTTCCCTCTTATATGAAGCCCTTCATTGGTTTCCTATGACTATAGGTTAAAGACAGATCTCCTTAAAGGACCTAGAAAGCCTTCAGGATATGGCCTCAACCTCTCTCTAGTCTCATTTGGCCCACTGTCTCCTGCTTTCTCTTGGCTCGGACCTTTCTTCAGATCCTCACATATGTATGCTGTCTCCCTCCCACCCCAGGGTTATTGCACTTGCTATTCCTTCCACCTGGAACATTCTTATCACCAGCCCCCCACTCTCCAACCCAACTCATTTGGCTTAGGTAACCCTGCACATCCCTGATATCTCAGCACAAACATTCCTTCCAGCTTAGGTCAGATTCCCCTACTGGGTGACTTCATGAAACTCCACTGCTATTCCTTGGAGCACATATCTCACTTGATAATTGCACATTTGTGTAATTAAGTAAATAATATCTGTTGGCTAAGCCATAAATCCCGTATCCGTTGTGTGTTTCTTAATCACTATTCTATCCCCAGCTCTGTTCCTTGCACATAGCAGATACTCAATAAACATCTGCTAAAATAAAATGAGTGTGTATGTGTGTGTGTGTTTTAAAATATCTATTTAGTATACTTAGAAGGCTTTGGAATTATTAACCAAAAATAATCTCCCAAAATGTAACTACTATACGTTTTTGCTCCCACCTCTCAGTTATTACACAAGATTAAACAACACACGCCCACATATACTCCTTAGCAAAAATGTTTGCTTATTGCTGATTCATCTGATTTAACTTTTCGGGTTGAATTGAAAAACTAGAACAATACTCATGTAAAATTTCAGTCATAATTGCACTAAAAAAAGGAATCAACTAGCAATGGCAACTCAAAAGCTATTTCATTCTATGCTTTACCATAACATGTCATATGGACACTTTTTGAAATTAAAATTGAACAAAAATATTTCTTAAATATCATTGTGAACAATCCTATAGTTTTATGGAAAGTTGATCAGGATATTACTGATTAAATATCATAGAATTTCAGGTGTTAGACAAGCTTTGTGAATGTATTTTAAATAACTCATACCTACATTTCAGTTAGTGTTTCACATGGCTGCTTCCTCAACCATTGCACGAGCAGGTTGACTGACTTTTTTTTTGTCTCCAGGGCTCAGGCACACATGCTCACCACCCACCATCACTAAATGCTTCTGAAATAAATAACTGCCAGCTTCAAAACATTCGTGAAATGTTTCCTCTTTTTTTCAAAAATAACTAGAAGGCATCCAGTTCAAAACATTGTCCTAAGATTGAATCTCCAACGTTATAGGTATTATTGTTCTTTTGCCTCAAAAGAAAAGACACTTATGTTTAGTCAAAGAGAAAGTTTTGTTATTTCTTTCTCAATCTTCTAATATTAAGTCTGCGTAACAGACACTTCTGCTGAAAGTTGAAAAGAATGGCAAATCAAACGTCAGGAATTACTGCAGCAAAAGAAGCAAATCTATGTGAATGATGTTTAGCCTTTCTATGGCAGCAGCTCTTGGAGAGCTGCCCTGTGGATCAATTATTCTGATTAAGAAAAAAAAAAAAAGAAAAAAATGTTATGACTCAGTTGGTTAAAAGGCCTCAAATCTTGCTTGCAGGAAGATTCCTTGTAGGAATTTCAGGACTTGGACTCATACAAGTAGGCATGACTGAGTCCAACAATCATAATGAAAATTCTTTCCTCGTGCTCAAGGTGATTGTCTTAGTGCATGTTTTCCCAGAAGAAACCCTGAGGAAGGATTTGAATACAAGTAGTTTATTTGGGAGTGGCACGGTAGGGAAATGCGGAAGGGAGGAAGAGAAGGGAATGCAGCCAATAAAAGGTCCATGAACACGAAAGTCACCCTGTGAATAACTGGAGCTCAATCTCAGTGGGGAACTCTGGAACTAGAGTGGGTGTAAGGCACAGGATTCAGTTACTCCAATCAAGGGACAGGAGAGCTGGGGTATTTAGACAACAATCAGTTCTTTCTTCCCGAGTTGGGAAGGCTGCTTCCAGAGTTGTTCTTTCCTCAGCTCCTCCAGCTTGCTGCGTGAGGGCAGCAGAGCACGTTTGGTGGCCAGAAGGCCAAAGAAATGCAACCACAAAAAGCTGAAAGTGGGGCTGGCATGTGCTCCAGGGGTCGGGACAATAGCTGGGACACCAATAGCATCTGCCACCATGATGAACTGTACAGAAAGCATTGCCATTGATTGAGTGCCTGCTCTGTGCAAGAGCCCTTTACATTGATGCTTTCATTTTCCAACTCATAACAGCCCTGGGAGGTAGGCATTAGTACAATTTTACAGCTGAAAAGAGAGGGTGCTGAACTTCTCCAGGGTCATGCGCTACCGCACAGCACAATACATGATCTGCCTCCAAAGTCCAAGTTCTGAACCACTCCCCTGTACTGGAGGACTATCCCTGCATCTCCATAAATACAAGTATACGACCCACTGTACACACAGTGGAATTCACACAAGACCAGCAGATCCTCCCTGTGGGACATCGTACCCTTTGCCTTTACTGGTTCTTTCACGGTGGCATCAAGAGCTGTGCCAATTACTCAACAGTCAGTTGACCAAATACAGGACAACGTTGTGCAGGGTAGCAGAGCGCTATAGCCCTTTGACTGAAACTTCCAAATGAACATTCCATGTGTCCAAGTGCTCAGTGAGAAAGAAGGTCTAATGAATCTCCCCGGTGTATGCCTAAAAGCAGAGCCTGAGCTGCCCGAGCTTGAATGTAATTATCAGGGGATGTCCCAGTGCTCCAGGGTACAAAGTAACTGTTATCTGAAGCTGCAAAGGAATTTCCTGAAATAGCTGGTAATTGTACAATGAAGCACATCATAAAAGCTTGCTATCCCCCAGTGCCTGATCACAGGACAAAATTAGACCAGTTAGGGCATTGATCTAGATCATGAAATTATTTTCAGAGACTTTCCCTCTAACCGAGAAAAATCCACCTACCTAAAATAACCTCCCTTTAATAGACTGTTTCAATAATAAAGGGGTTTATTTGATGGAACTTCAAATAAACTTTATTCAAATAAACTTTTTTTCAAAGTGAATTTGAATATATTCAAAGTGAATATTCAAAGTGAATTTGAATGAGCCAGATTCCCATCCTTCTTTCAAGTATAGTAATGATCTCCTATATATTCATACATTAAAGTCACAGCACTTTAATTTGTCTTGAAAACAAATGAATTCTTTAAAGTTTACATTTCTAACTTCTCAAGGTCCTCATTTTTTTCGTGTATAATTATTCAAAGAAGCTCCCTAAGTTCTTTGATTCTATGGAAAGTCTACCTGCTAAAAAAAAAGTTATTTGTCCCATAATCCTTTTAAAAAATCTACAAAGCTATCAAAAGATATTCAAGAAATACTTGTACCAAATACAAGATGAAATGTTTGGGAAGATAACAGAAGCTAGGAGCTCAGCTGACACAAATCTTTCAGGTTCCGCCTGATTCTGGTAATTATCTCTATCCCGCAAAATTATTTACCTAGGTTTGCATTCTCTGGAGGAAAAAAAAAAAGTGTGTGAGCAGAGTCCACTGTCTGCAACAATTAAAGTAAGGAGAGCTACTGCAGAAAAGCATTTGAAACAACTTGACAATCAAATTAGAGCATGAAACATTAGGGTCTTCTGTATTTTAGCCAATAAGGAGACCCCTGATGTCGTCACCTCTTCTAGAAGGAATTTGGTTTCTTGTTCCCTTAACATAGACAATGTAAAAATGCCAATTTATATCATAGGATGAAAGAACATTTAAGGTACTCCTGAGAGGAAACCACCAAAAAGTGGCCCTGGGAATGATAGTTTTGTAAACCCAGTGACAGGGATTTCTGAGGTTTCTGCAGTGTCCTCCCCCACTTAAACGACCACCATCTTTTCTCCAGGTCACAGTGGACATTCCTTACAGATGGGCTCTTCTGAAGATGGACTCATATGCACTATGGTTAATGTGCATTTTTAAAGGATGCCCTTTCTCTACTAAACATTCTCATCCGTAAAGCAATGGAATAGCTCTAATTGTGAGATGAACTAGATAGAGTTTACATTAAATAATAACTCCTGGCTCATGAAGACTCAGTCGGAAGAAACGAATGTGCTGTGAGGAAAAGCTGAGCTGTTGCCACTGCCATATACATGCCACTATCTTTTTTTCCCCAAAGTTTATTGGGGTGACAATGTTAGTAAAATTACATAGATTTCAGGTGTACAATTCTGTATTACATCATCTATAAATCCCATTGTGTGTTCACCACCCAGAGTCAGTTCTCCTTCCATCACCATATATTTAAGATCCCCTTTACCCTCATCTCCCTCCCCCCACCCCCTTACCCTCTGGTAACCCCTAAACTATTGTCTGTGTCTATGAGTTTTTGTTTCTCATTTGTTTGTCTTGTTCTTTTGTTGTTTTTGGTTTATATACCACATATCAGTGAAATCATAGGGTTCTCTGCTTTTTCTGTCTGACTTATTTCGCTTAGCATCATACTCTCAAGATCCATCCATGTTGTCACAAATGCTCCTATATCATCTTTCCTTAACGCCGAATAGTATTCCATTGTGTATATATACCACAACTTCTTTATCCATTCATCTATCGAAGGACATTTTGGTTGTTTCCATGTCTTGGCCACCAAAAATAAAGCTGCAATGAACATTGAAGCACACGTGTCTTTATGTATAAATGTTTTCAGATTTTTGGGGTAGATACCCAGGAGAGGGATTGCTGGGCCATATGGTAATTCTATTCGTAATTTTTTGGGAAACCTCCACACTGCCTTCCATAGCGGCTGCACCAGTCTGTACATGTCACTATCTTGATGATGAATCTTGCCTACTAAGTGGCATCATGTGCTCAGGCCAGCACAGATTTGGCGAGGAAAGCACTAGACTGTGCTAAAAAGATGTTAAGAAATAAGAGACCTGATGTTTAAAACGAGGGGGAAGAGATAAGCTACTGTGGTTCATCTCAGACCTAAAGAAACAGGAATTCCCTATTTTCAACCTCGGCAGATAAAGGATAAGGCAAAAAATTAGAAATTATGTACAAATATATTGATATGGAAAAGTATATTTAAAAAAATGTTTAAGCAGAAGACAGAGCAGTAGTTTGACATGCTCCCTTTTATATATAAAAAAGGGGACATATATAGGCTTAATTATATGTAAAATAATCTTAAGAGATAAACAAAATCCCAAATGATGGTTGCCTCGGAGAAGATAATGGAGGATTTGAAGTCAAGAGTAGAATGAGGACACTTACGCTTCATTCTACACCCATTTGAAATACTGGCTTTTTTTTTTTTTATCATGTACATGTAGTTCTTCTTTTTAAATATGGAATATTTGGAAATGTATAGCCCATTTAGAAAACAGGAGAAAAGAAACAGAAATTCAAATGTGTAGTGATGGGCATGAGTGACAGTGATAGGAGAATGAAGGTTAATTCTGCAGGGAACCTCTGGGCACAAAACACAAGCCTCAGGAGTACCCCCCAGGATGAGGGAGCTGGGGTATTGATCGTCCACAGGTTAGACTCCTCTGCGAGCTGCTGGGAGTGGAACAGGTGTTGATTCCTGGACACTGCAGGGCAGTGTGGACTTGGCTGTTGGGAGGGCACAGCACCATCGTCTCTTTCTCTTCACGATACTGCTGACACCAAACGGGTGGGTCTTCCACACCAAGCAATTCTCTAGTTCTCCGTGGACACGAACTGGGTGCTCTACAATTTAATTTAATTCTCACACTCACTACCCCGAGTTAGCACAAACCCCACAGGTTAAGGGCTGAGTCCCACAAGACTGCTCCCCTCCCGCCCACTTCAGAAGTCCCCAGGTTACCTACACGTCTGTGCAACTGATTACAAATTGGAGGTCCCGACAACCCCCTCCTCAGGTTTGATAACTTGGTGTATCGGCTCACAGGGCTCAGGAAACTCCTTTACTTACCTGTTCCTATTTATTATAAAGGGTGCAAATGAACAGCCAAATGAAGAGGTACGTAAGGAGAGGTCTGGGAGGGTCCCAAGTGCAGAAGCTTATGTACCCATGGAGTTGGGGTGAGCCACATTCCTGGCACATGGATGTATTGACCAACCCAGAAGCTCCCCAAACCCTGACATTTAGGGGTTTTGCGGAGGTTCCATTATGGAGATATGTTTGATTAAATTATCGGCCATTCTACTCAATTCTCAGCCCTTCTTCCATCCCTGGAGATGGTGGGGAGAGGGGTTGAAAATTCCAACCCTCTAATCACGTGGCTGGTTCCTCTAACAAGTGGCCCCCATTCTAAAGCTCTCTAGGGGCCCAAGAGTCACATTAACATAAACTCAGGTGTGATTGAAAAGACACTAACATTGATGAACACATCAAATATCTTTTAACCCACAAAGAGATATTCGCACACCCACGTTCACAGAAGTGTTATTCTTAATAGCCAAAAGGTAGAAGCAACCCAAGTGTCCACCGATGGATGAATGGATACACAAAATGTGGTCTATCCATACAATGAAATACTATTCAGCTTATTATAGGACATTCTTCTCACCCCATCACTCAGGAAATTCCAAGGGTTTGGAAGCTCTTGCGTGAGGAACTGAGTTCAAAGACCAAATATATATTTCTTATTATATCACAATATCACACAGAGATGCAAAGTCTAGCAGCTAGCCGCCTGCCGATCACACTGGTGCGTCTGAGGTGTGGGGGGATGCTGACAGCATCCAGTGTAGGCCTCCTCTTTTGAGGTCAATATGAACTATCAACCATCGAGTGTCTCCAGCTAATCCCCTTGGAACAGCTTCTAACATTCCTAGGGCTTGAATCTGACGAGATAGTGCTTTGCTTTTGGTTTTACACATCCTCCTCCTCCTGACAGGGAGCTCTGTGGAAAGGACTGGAAAAGAGGGGGAGGGGGAGGCCAGAACAGAAGGGGCAAGCACAAACTCCACCCAAAGCAGACACTCCTACTCAGCCTTATCACAATTCCCTTTCAGCTGAAATGGTTCAAAATCGTCTTCAATCAGATGACTGGCAGCCAGTCTCAGGCTATCAAAATTACCTCTCGAAATGTCAACTATTTGTCATGTCTTTACAAAAGGGTACAAAAGGTTACAAAAGCCAGACTAGGAAATAACATTTTGAAATATGTTTTCTTTCTAAGCTCTGGTGTGTGGTCTCAGGGAACAGAAGGAAAGCAGGAAAGGAAGAGAAAGTTCCCTATGTGAGCTTCCTGTTGCTACTGTAACAAATTACCACAGACTCAGTGGCATAAAACAACACAGACATATTATCTTTCTGTTCTGCAGGTTAAAAGTCTAACACGGCTGTAGACTCTAGGGAAAATCCGTGTACTTGCCTTTCCAGTTTATAAAGGTTGCCTGTAATCCTTGGTTTATGGACCCTTCCTCCATCAAATATCACAATAGCAGGTGGCGTCCTCCTCACGTTGCATTCAACCTAACCTCTTCTGTACCCCTCTTCTACTTCTAAAGACTCTAGTTTGGACCCACCCACCCAAATAATCCAGGATAAACTCCCTACGTCAAGGTCCTTATTTTCATTGACAAAGTCTCTTTTTCCAGGTAACATACCTTTTTCACAGGTTCTTGAGAATAGGAGGTGGACATCTTTGGGGGGACCATTATTCTGCCTACCACAGCCCTTTAAAGATAGTGTTTTATCATTATTTCAATTTTTCCTAAAATGCATCCTGATTTTATGCCATCTCCCTTATTCTTCTTAACCTGTGTGATTTTTTTAACTCTAACATTCACAACGTGGCCTAAAACTTCTACCAAAATTGTTTCTGGGTGAGTAGGCAGAAGTATTCTAAAGGCTTGATTAGCTATACATTGTAAATACTAATTCCAATCGTAAAGTCATCTAAGTGTTCAAAGTAGACAGAACTTCCTCAAATATGCAGATTGGGTCAGAAGCTGTCTTCTAAAATTAGATATATTATGAAGGAGTTGGCACCAGCTAATACTGGCCTGACCAAAACTAACATTGATGACCACGTCAAATATCTTTTAACCCACAAAGAGATATTTGCACACCCACATTCATAGAAGTGTTTTTTGCAATAGCCAAAAGATAGAAGCAATCCAAGTGTCCACCGATGGATGAATGGATAAACACAATGTGGTCCATCCATACAATGGAATACTATTCAGCCTTAAAAAGGAAGGAAATTATCACACACGCTACAACGTGGATGAACATTGAGGATGTTATGTTAAGAGAAATAAGCCAATCACAAAAGAACAAATACTGCTTATTCCAGTTAGATGAGATACCTAGAATAGTCAAATTCATAGAGACAAAAAAGTAAAAGTGATTACTAGGGACTTGGATGAGAGGGGGATGGGGAGTTAGTGTTTCATGGGTACAGAGTTTCAGTTTTGCAAGATAAATACTGTGGATGAATGGTGGAGATGGATTCACAGGAAGTGTGAATGTACTTAATGCCACTGACATGAACACTTAAAAATGGCTAAAATGGTAACTTTCATGTTATGTGCATTTTACCATAATTTTTTTTTAACATTCTTTTTTCCCCCCTTTTTCCGCCTCCACCCTCCCCGCCCCCCCCACCTTGGTTCAAGCTGTTGTTTTCTCAGTCCAGTTGTGTAGGACACAGCTCCCTGGCCCATGCTGGTATTATGAGCCTTGCGCTGCCCCGAGCTGAGGCAGTCGGTCACTGGTCGTGGGTCCGCCACTCACAGCAGCTCACAGCAGCTCTTGGCTTGCGGGCCGCTCCCGATGGCTGCCAGCCACTCACGCAGGCCACTGGCCGCTCATGGCAGCCCACTGTAGAGCTGTTGTTCACTGTCTTAGCTGTAGAGGGTACAGCTCACTGGCCCATGTGGGAATCAAACCAGCAACCTCGGCGTTAGGAGCACGGCACTCCGACCACCTGAGCCTCCGGGCCGGCCCCATAATTTTTAAAATTAAGACTTAAGAAAAGTGTTTAAATATTTTGAGCCTAATTGTTTTAAAAGTTGTTTGCAGAACTACTGCAGAGTTATCATGTAATAATAGAATAATCTAGAAAATTTCTTTCTTACAAGGAGACACTTTCCGGCAATGCAGACACTAGAACGTGAGATACACATACACTTCCAATGCTGAACAATCTAGAGAGAAGCTACTATTAGTATTGCCTACATCAGCTCCTTTGTCCTTCACACAGAGGAAGTTGAGGAAGCCCCAGAAAGTCCTAGAGTTTGTTGCTCTGTGTTTTATTTTTTTTAACTCACAGATTGTGGTGCAAAACCCAGGCAGCAATTACTGGTTTCTGATGTGTCTCCCTGGAGGCAATGCAGGTAAAATGGGACTAAGAAAAGCAGAGAGAAGTGAGAAAAGTCCTGGAAAGAGATATCAATAAGTGTAATGCAATCAAACATATTTATTGAGCATCCTTTTAGAGCAAGATATTTTATAATTGGGGATCTATAGATAAACAAGATTGTCCATATCTATAAGTAACTTATAAACTAATAGGAGAATAACACATTATTCAAAACTTTTTAGATTGCAAATATTAGAAAGCCCATTTCTAACCAATTTAAACAAAACGGGCCATGTAAATTAAAAAATCAATGCCTGGCTCAGGGATTGAAACTATAATCAGGATGAGATTGCTCTCCATTTCTCTACTCTGTCTTCCATGATATTGGCTTTACTTCACTTTTTCTCAAGGCTCTAATTAGTATTTCAAGCAGCTTCAGACTTAGTCATTATTATAATTAGGGAATCTCAGTGAGAAAGGAAGACTATCTCTTTCTCCGTGGTCCCAGAGAATGTCTCTCTGTGTTTCATTAACTCTGATTGGCTCAAATGCCCTTTTCTGAACCAATCATTGTGGCCAGGGGAATGAGATGCTCCAATTGGCTAGGCCAGTCTTAAGACCTGTGCAGGAGTGTGGGATAAAGCCAATTCCTCCTAAAGCACTTAGGTGGGGCCAGGGATCCACCAGGAAGAAACTGAGGTGATGAGAGATAAAGACAGGGCAAAGGGAGGCTGGGTATAAAAAATAACAGCTGTCCACTAAGGCCTGTGCACAGAGAATAGAAAGTTGGATAAGTGAGTATTGTGGGAGGCAAGAGATAGAAAAGCTTATTTCAAATGGGAGACCAGGGAAGTCTTCTTGTGGCAAGTGACACATGAACTGAGTGGCAGGAGTTAGAGATGGGGATAGGATATTCCATATGAAGGAAATAGCACGAGCAAAGGTGAGAAAGTAGGTCACCTGTGGGGACAGAGCGCACCTCGGTTTGGTGTTTCCCCGTGAGTGAAGCGGAGCCAAGGTAGAGAGAGCTATTGATGGGAGGGTGCTGGCAGTCAGGCTAGGCAATCACCCTTCATAAACGATGGGGCGACATTGAAGTTTTCTGATCCAGGAGTTGATTACAAAGAGCTGTGCCTCAGGAATGGGACTTTGTCATGATGTATGGGAAGGATTGGGATGGTGAGGTGGAAAGCCGGGAACCACTTAAAAAACTAACAGTCGGTGTGAGAAGTCCTATGTGCCTGGGGCCAGAAAGCCTATGAGAATGAGGAAAGTGAATGAACATGGGAGAAATGACTGTGGAAGAATAAGCGGGATGGAGACAGGTTGGTGACCTCTTGAATGGAGGTAAAGCGTGAGCTGGGCAAGAGAAAAGAATAAGATATGTACATGGACATAAAGTGCCAGGTTTGAATGGATGTTGATGCCTCTGGGTGTGTGTGTGTAAAAAGAGGGAGAAGAGTGATATTGGGGTGAAATGATGATGATGTCCATTTGACATTTTGAGTTTAGGGTACCAGTAGACAGCTCAGGCAGAAATTATAAAACTTCTGAGTTATAAGGGAATTTAAGGACCAGAACATCTGGCCACACTGCGCCCACACCCTTGCCGGGCAACAATGTGTTTGCTGGCCTGAGTAGGTGCTGCCCCTCTAGACAGGGCTCTGTAGTTTGCCACACGGTCCAGTGCTCCCTAGTCTTTCCCCTCTATGAAGCTTGTATTTGTCTACTTACTTAATTTATTATATTTTTACCGTTCAAAAATGTTGACTTTTTAAAGTTAAATATGTCTTTCTTTTCTCTTATAGACTCTGAATTTTGTACCTCTGTTAAAAAGGCTTCCCCAGTCCCTATGCCATGTTTTATGTCTTCTAAATTATTGAATTTTTAATGTTTTACTTTTTTATATCTAAACACTCCAACTAGAACTTATTGTTTGCAAATATTTGAGGCAGGGATCCAACTATATTTTCTTCCAGGAAATATTCACTGGGTCATTATCAGATTTCCCGTTAAATCTTTCCCATTGAATTAAATTATCTCCTTTGTCAGATCTTAAACTCCTATATTCACTTGTTTCTATTTCCTATGTTCTGTATTCCATTTTACTAAACAATTTGACTTTTCTTATGATTAGGAGAAACAAGACAAAGCTCTAAAAGCAAGCTGTGTTTAGCTAACCTCTCTTTAGGTCATTTACAGGAAGGTAAGTAGGACGAAGGAGGGTCAGACACATGTGAAGAGTCTGGAGGTGGGAAAATATAGGCAGTTTTGGTGACATTGAGTTCTGTGTTTTTGGGAAGCAGCCATACGCTGCTGGCTAGTTTGCCATTGGATGAGCAGTCAGGAAAGGCAAATGATCAAATATTAGGCCAAAAATTAGAAACAAGGAAAGCCCTAGCAGTGAGATGAAAGAAAAAGTCTGAGCTATAAATACCAACTATCTATCCCATTTACAGAGCATTTTCTAGTCTTTCTCTGGGGAGGACCCAATCTCGGCATACCATATGTGTGAATCAGTTAGATGAGTGGCTGCAACTGGGAGAGACAAGAGAGACGTGCAGGTCTTTGACCAGAGGAAGCCCCACTTAGCTACCTATGAAGGCCAAATTCACAATGCAAATTCCATCTTTCCTTTCCCTTTGGGCCAGATCTAGACTAATGGCTCTCAAATTTTAGCAGGCACCAGAATCACCTGGAGGACTTGGTAAAACACAGATAGCTGGGCCCCATCCCCAGAGCTCTGTTCAGGATGTCTGGGGTGAGGCCTGAGAATTGGCATTTCCAACACATTTCCAGGTGATGCTGACGCTGCTGGCCCAGGCACCCCACTTTGAGAACCACTTCTCTAGACTTTAACACCAAAGTGAGTAATAATTATACTAATGACAAATAACTTCATCATGACTAATGATACTTGAGACATTTAAATTGCATGAGAGAAAACCTTACTTGTAAAGTTCCCTCTGCCTCCTTCATGCAGAGTTGATGCCATGTGTGTGCACCAATGAAGTGACATTTGAGTTGTATCTTGAAGGATGTATGTAAAGGTATAAGGTATAGGACGTATGTAGAGAGAAGAGGAAATACACAGACATAGAGGAGAGAGAAAATCAGAAAACAGCACAGAGTTGTGCTTGGCTAAGGAAGAGTGGCAGGGTCTGGAGATCCGGCTGGAGAGGAAGGTGACCAACAAATTCAGCAGGGGCCTTGTAAACCACACCAAGGAATGTGGACATATGCCTGATGAACGTCTGTGGGTAATCACAGGTGCTACTTAATTTCTGGCTGGCCAACTTGTGAATGGAAGAGTCATTAACTGAGTCACAAGAGCAGGTTTGGGGAATGCAGAGGGGACAAGGAACTCAGTTGGAGGATGTGGGCAGGAACATGTTCAAATTTAGGCGTAAGGTGTCCATGTCCAGGAGGCAGCTGGATGTAGAGTCTGAAGCTCAGGTAGGTGGCTGAGAAGGAGGTGTGAGTGCCCATGGGCTCGTTGTCCAACTTACAGGAGTAAAACAGTGAGCCAGTAAGAGGAACTGAAGTCAGCAATGGGCCCTGGGGAACACAGACCTTTCAAGAGTAGGTGGAAAAACAGGAACCAGCAAAGGAAACTGGGCAGGAATAGTCAGAGAAATAGATGGAGAACCGTGGCCAAGGCAGGAGTGGAGTGAGTGGAGTAGAGTGAAGTGAAGGGACTGGAGTGAGTGCAGTGAGTGGAGTAGAGTGGAGTGGAGTGAAGTGGAGGGAGTGAAATGAAGTGGAGGGAGTGGAGTGAGTGGAGGGAGTAGAGTGGAGGGAATGAAGTGGAGGCGGTGGAGGGATTGGTGTCAGACAGCGCAACGTGCCCTCAAGGTACCCTACAGAGTGGACAGCTTCAGTGCACACCATGAATAAGGCTCCTGAGTCAGCAGTGGGAGGTCATGTTTCAGGGGCTCAAAGTACAGCTTTTTGGTGTTGAAGGAGGGAGGCAGAAAACAAACTCCGAGAGTCCCAAATCTATATCTTTACAGATATTGAATGTGTCTCTCTCCCTTGCTGCTGGTGCATTATTTCAATGGTGTCCAAGAGGGCTCGGGGTGACTGTTCTAACCATGTATGCACACTGCAAATTAGAGCTTCCTTTGAATTGTGTCCCCCAAAAAAGATATGTTAAAGTCCTTATCCTGGCACCTCAGAATGTCACATTTAGAAAAGGGGTTAAGTAGAGGTCATACTCAAGTAGTGTGGGCCCCTAATCCAATATGACTGGTGTCCTTATAAGAAGAGAAGAGACACGGAGGTAGACTCACAAGGTGAGAACACCATGTGAAGATGAAAGCAGAAATTGGAGTGATGTATCTACAAATCAAGAAATGCAAAGGAATGACGGAGATCACCAGAAGCTAGGAGAGAGGCCTGGCGCAGATTCTCCCTCAGAATTCTCAGAAGGAACCAACCCTGCCAACACACTGATTTTGGATCTTTAGCCTCCAGAACTGTGAGAAATACATTTGTGTTATTTTAAGTCACCTTCTATATGGTACTTTCTTATGACAACCCTAGGAAACAAATACATGGAAAACCAGAAATACATTTGTATTATCATAAGACATTTCAATATGATATTTGTCAAAGCAAGAAAGGGAAATTTGTTTAACAGAATATGTTAGATTCTTTGAATATATTTCAACAGGTGTAAATTTTGGTGTTTTTCAACTTTATTGAGGTATTATTGATGAATAAAATGGTAAGATATTTAAAGTATTGTACATGATGATTTGATACATGGTAAAAAGATTCCCCCATCTAATTAATTACCACATCCATCACCTCACATGTTTACCTTTTGTGTCTGTGTGAGAATATTTAAGTTCTACTCTCTTAGCAAATTTCAGTTATACAATACAGTGTTATCAACTATAGTCACATTATACGTTAGATCCTAAGACCTCATTCATCTTATAACTGAAACTTTGTATCCTTTTACCAACCTCTCCCTATTTCTCCCACCTCCCTCCCCACCCCCAGCCCTGGCAACCACTTTCCTAATCTCAGTTCTGTGAGTTTGACTTTTTTCTTTTATTCCACATATAAGTGATACTATGCAGTATTTGTCTTTCTCTGTCTGCCTTATTTCACATATGCCCTCAAGTTCCATCCATGTTGTCACAAATGGCAGGATTTCCTTTTTTTCACGGCTCACTAATAGCCCATTTTATGTGTGTTTGTGTGTGTGTGTGTGTGTGTGTGTGTACATATATATCACATTTTCTTTATCCATTCATCCATTAGCACTTAGGTTGTTTCCATATGTCGGCTGTTGTGAATAATGCTTTGATGAAAGTTGTGTGTGTGTGAGGGGGGTGCAGATATCTCTTCAAGACAATGGTTTCATTTCTTTTGAATAAACACCCAGAAATGGAATTGGTGAGTCACATGGTAGTTCTGCTTTTAATTTCTTGAGGAACCTCCATACTGTTTTCCATAGTGGCTGCACCAGTTTACCTTCCCACCAACAATGCACAAGGGTTCCCTTTTCTCATATTTGTTATCTCTTGCCTTTTTGGTAAAAGCCATCCTAAGGTGTGAGGTAATCTCTCACTGTGGTTTTGATTTGCATTTCAACAGTTGTAAATTCCGAAAGGTTGGAAAATGGTTTTAAATTTTTATCACCTGCTCATGCAGTTTTAAATCTTGGCAACTAAAAAGAATTTTAAGACAGCATCATTTAAACATCTTGAAGAGATCATTATTAAAGTCTTACTCAGAGACTTTTTATTCAGAGTCACTTTAGGTATAAAAGCTGACATAAAAAAAATGGATATTTGGGCCAGCCCGGTGGCTCAGGTGATTGGAGTGCCATACTCCTAAAGCCAAGGTCGCCGGTTCGATTCATACATGGGCCAGTGAGCTGTGCCCTTTACAGCTTAGATTGTGAACAACAGCACCTCTGGAGCTGGACTGCCGTGGGCTGCTGTGGGCTGGTGTGAGGTGCCATGAGCTTCCGTGAGCTGCAGTGAGGGGCCAACTGCCTCAAGGGAGGTGAAGGGGTGAGAGAGCACAAGGCTCCCAATACCAGTATCGGCCAGGGAGCTGTGTCCTACACAACTAGACTGAGAAACAACGGTTTGAACCGGATGAGGGTTGAGGGGGCAGAAGAAGGGGGGAAAAATTTGATATTCATGGAAAAAAGTTCAGGTTTCTCAGTCAAAAACTTGAAAAGATTTTACTTGGAAGTTTCATACAAATTTCATATTTAATATTTTCCCTGATTTTAAAAGTTTATTTGTCTTATAATTTTATAATTATCTTATAATTTTAAAAGATGTAAAATTTCCACTAATTCCCCTCACAGATAGGTGACTTCAAATCTCCTCCAGTTTATTCCATTGTGTTGTGCCAATATTATCATTCTTTCTAAATAGGTATACCACAACATAAAATGTTGGAAAGCACTAGAAACACTAGAAGAGAGGGTACTAAGAAGTAATTAGTGGAGCCAAATAGAATGATAGGTCTGCAGAACGGGAGGGTGTGGAAATGAGTGGGCCACTCAGTAGAGGGTAGCTGTTTCAAATCATGAGGGTTAAACAGAAGAGTCCACCTGTGTAAGCAAATAATGAGCGGCAATTTGTAAGCTGCCTTCTCTTTCACTTTCTTCAGGCCAATGCCTATTTGTAACTGAATATTTCTTAAGCAGTCTGTCTGTCACTTTACCCATAGCTAAGTGACTTCATAATAAAACATCCTATCAACATGCAAATTCACAAGGGAAGAGACTTAAGGTCACTATATTTTACTATTGCTCACATTTATAACTCCTAGTAGTGTTTGTATTAAATAAAAAAATATCGCCTTATATTCACTGAACCACTGAAAGGTCATTATAAGATGCCCCTACAAATGGGTTAACTTATATAATGCACACATTTTTAAACCCAGGTTTTGAGCCCATAATGCTACCATTAGCATTTTACTAGACTTGCTTTAGGGGGATTCTTTTGAAATATATCAATTCCCCAGGGCTGAGATTCTGATTCTATAGGTCTGGGATGGGAGCAAAGAATCTATTTTTGTTTCTTCCTTTTTGTTTTTAAACTCCCCAGGTGATTCTGATGAACAGCCAGCCTTGGAAACCATTGCCTGAAGGAACTTACTGCAGTAAATAAAGAAGACAGATTTACAATTAACTTAGCAGTGCTCGTTCTTTGTGTAGAGGGTGGAGGGGAGTTCTACCGGGTGCCTACAGCCATTTTCTTAGACCACCAGCATTCCTAGGAAATATGTAACCCATTGTCAGTTTTGTGGCAGTATAGGCAGGTTCCTGGAATAGCAGGTCAGATCCTCTCAGCGCAGGAGCTGAGAAGGACTGAGCTCCAGTCTGTCTTGACTCCTTACAGGAGGTGTGGGGACAGAGCCCCAAAAAACAGTTTCCAGGCTCTCGGCCTCACAATAGAAAGGTGCTGGCTCGGGTAGTAAATGGCCATCAACTGTGATCAGATGGCCATCAGCTGTGGCTAGTTGGCCGTCAGCTGTAACCCATAAGCCATTGGCCACTAATATAATGGCTGTGGCTATGCTAGAAAAAAGAATTGGGGGCTAGCAAGAGTGGATTGCAGAGAGGCGGATGCCGCCGGTGAGAATATATTGGTTTGACTCCCCTACTTATGGCTCCATGGGTGTTCCTGTTTGGCCTTACCGTGTCCTGCATTCTTATGTGGGGAGCGGGAGCAGAGACCCTGCACGACAAATGGCACAGCGAGCAGGGTCCCCTGAGTGGCAGGAGGTCACAGGTAGAAACAGGAACTTACACTTCAGATCCAAAGCATGTCCTTTCAACATTTGGGTGTTGTGCTGCAATGAACTGTATCCCCCAAAATTCATATGTTGAAGTGATGGGGGAACTGACCTAAAATGGTGGCCCATGCGAAAAGGGAAGTCCCTAAGCCCCAACCCACTCACGCATAACCCCCTCCAAGCCACACTCCGAGCCAATCACCAGAAGATGCCTACCTCTTCCCCCAACTCCAGGAAGTCCCCAACCCATAAAAACCTGCTCAAAACCTTGCTAGGGGTTCAGTATTTGAGAAAGATCTCACTGAGCCCACCGGCGTAATAAAGCTGACCTTCCTAACTCTCTCAGTGCTGCTTGGGTTCTTTCCGGTCCTGGTATCCGTAACATTCTTGGTTCCCTGACCGGGAAACCCAACCGCGCTGGCCCCTTGAGCCACCAGTTTGGGTGGGAACAGGCCGTAGAGTGGCAGGAGAGCTGAGACGGGGCTAGGTGTGCCCTGCCGATTTCGGCAGGCCCAGGACCAGTGACCTCCCGCCGGCTCCGGCCCGTGACTACCTGCTAGACCCCAGTAGAGAGAAAGGACGGACAGTCAACCAGGACATCGGACATGGTAAGACCCCGGGTCCTGGACCCAGTTAGGCCTGATCACCTCCTGCTCAGTCCCACTTCGGATTCTAGTTAGGGCCGTTCTGGGGGACAGCGTCTTTCCTCACTGAATGAGTGTGTGTGTGCTTGGTCCCCAACGGGATTCTGTGTGGATCCACAGCCTGTCGGCTACGGAGCCCCAGTGAGCCCCAACCTGCGTTTCCGTGGTAGCGTCGTAAGGCATAACAGTGATTCGCACTCTCGGTGCGACCTGGCCTGGGGCTTATATGGGCACACCTTAGCCGTGACGTACCCAAAGTTCCCGGGAAGGACACAGCCAAGTGGGCACCTGATTAAGATCCTTCCCTTGTCTATACGACACCGAACATCATTGGAGGGAGTCACAGGAAGCCCACGGTTCTAGACTGCATGTTAAAGAGTTTCAGGAAGGGTTTCAGAGGTGACTACAGGGTCAAAATGACCCCCGGATGTCTCCACACTTTATGTGAACTGGAGTGGCCAAGTTTTGACGTGGGATAGCCCAGAAGGCACTCTTGACCTCCCCACGATTCGCCGAGTCTACATAGTTGTCACGGGGACCCCAGGACCTCCAGACCAGTTCCCTTACATGACTCGTGGTTGGAAATAGCCCGAACCCTTCCTCCTTAAGTACGGTTCTGCTCCAATAGTAAGGGACAGTCCATGGTCCTCATTGCATGGAGCCCACAAGGCCACACCCAAAAAGACATGACTAAGACCATTTACGAGGGAGACCCCAACGAAGAGTCGCCACCACCTCCCTATGCACCACGGCCAACAGCTGGCATGACCCCGCTGCTACCAGACATTCTGCTTCCAGCCTCGGCCTCCCCGTGGTCCCAACCCAACCAGCCCAGAGCCCGACTTCATAGGATTAGCGGGAATCGAGTCAGACTGAAAAGGACCGGGCTCGTTCAAACTGGGTCCCGATGAGCCCATGGTTGACTTAGATGTAAGAGGCCAAACAGTGACTTTTATGGTAGATACTGGAGCAGAACACTCAGTAGTCACCACACCGGTGGCACCACTCAGGGACCGCAGTCACCATAATGGGAGCCACGGGGGATCAAGCTAAGAGCCGACCATTCTGCCAGGCTCGAACTTGTAAATTGGGAGGACACACCGTGACTCATGAGTTCCTCTACTTACCAGACTGCCCAATCCTGCTCCTGGGACGCGACCTCCTTACCAAGTTAAGGGCGCAAATCTCCTTTGAACCATCAGGCCAAGCCACCATGTCACTGCAGCCCCCATCAGAGGGACTTATTCTGTCTATCACCACCCCGAGGGAAGAAGAATGGAGGCTCTACGGGACCAGCAGTGTAGAACAGAACCCAGAAGCCTACAGGGCCGATTTCCCGGAGGTTTGGGCTGAAGATAACCCTCCTGGGCTAGCAAAACATAAGCCCCCAGTTTTGGTGGAACTGAGACCCAGAGCTCAAACCCAACGGCTACACCAATACCCCATCTCCAGGGAAGCTCAGGCAGGGATTCAAAAGCACCTCGCCCGTCTCAGAGCAGCAGGGATACTCGTAGTGCCAGTCTCCATGGAATATGCCCCTCCTGCTGGTAAGAAAGCCTAATGGAGAATACTGGCCAGTACAAGATTTGAAAGCGGTAAACCAAGCCACAGTCTCCCTACACCCCGTAGTCCCAAATCCATATACTATACTCTCCTCAGTCAGCTGTTCCCGGAGGCCAGATGGTCCATCTGCCTGGATCTAAGAGATGCATTCTTCTGCATTCGGTTGGCACCCCAGAGCTAATCACTGTTCGCCTTCAAATGGACTGATCCTGATACGGGCCGCAGCTGACATAGACCTGGCTCCCACAGGGCTTCAAAAACTCCCAACCCTCTTTGGGGAAGCGCTAGCCTCAGATTTAGCCACCTTCCCTCGGGAAGAATATCGCTGCACTCTATTGCAATATGTGGATGATCTGCTCTTAGTCTGTGCCACCGAGACCGAATGGCAAACCTGGACATGGGCACTCCTGTCCCACTTAGCCTAGATGGGGTACAGAGTCTCCTGGAAGAAAGCCCAGCTCTGCAGAGAACAAGTACAATACTTGGGCTTTGTCATCTCCGAAGGACAGCGGACCCTCAGCACTGAGTGGAAGAAAGTCATCACTTCCCTCCCTTGGCCCCACCAACTGGAGAGTGCTCCGTGAGTTCCTCGGGGCCGCTGGCTTCTGCTGGATCTGGATCCCTGGCTTTTCGGCAATAGCCCAGCACTTATGTGAGGCTCTAACTGGACAAGAAAAGGCCCCCATGCTATGGACAGAAGATCAAGAACACGTCTTCCAGCAGCCCAAGAGCTCACTTGGACAGGCTCCAGCCCTCGGGCTACCTGATGCTGAGAGGCCATTCCACTTATTCATCCATGAAAGAGACAACACAGCCTTAGGACTGCTGGCTCAAACAGTTGGACCATGGCTCCGTCCCATCACCTACCTCTCAAAGAAACTAGACCCGGTAGCAGTGGGTTGGCCACCAGGCCTACGGGCCCTAGCAGCCACTGTGATTCTCATCAAAGTGGCAGATAAGCTCACCTTAGGCCAGAGACTAATAGTTAAAGTACCCCACTTGGTCACCACCTTAATGAACAGTCAAGGACCCGGATGGCTGTCGAATGCACGGCTGCCTCAGTATCAGGGGCTACTCCTGGAAAACCCTCGGATCTCATTAGAAACTGTACGCACCCTGAACCCAGCCACTTTCCTGCCAACCGAGGAAGGGGATCCAGAACATGACTGTGTAGAAGTTATCAACAAGGTCTATACCTCCAGACCCAACCTCCGGGAAGGCCCACATCCTAACCTGGACATTACTCTGTATACTGATGGCAGCCGCTTCCTGAGGGACGGAAAACGTCACGCGGGGTATGCGGTAACTACCACAGATGAGGTACTCGAGGCAGGGGCACTTCCAGCAGGATGGTCGGCCCAACGGGCAGAACTATGGGCACTAATAAGAGCCCTCACTCTATCTGAGGGCCGAAAAGTCAACAACTATACAGACTCTCAGTATGCCTTTGCTACCGTCTATTATCCATGGGGCTATATACAAAGAAAGAAGCATTCTGACCGCGGAGGGAAAAACTATTAAAACTAAACAAGAAATCCTTAAGCTCCTGCAAGCCATTCGGCTTCCCCAGCAGGTTGCAGTTATCCATTGTTGAGGCCACCAGAGGGGCAACTAGCCCTCAGCAGTTGGGAACAGGCTCGCTAACACCATGGCCAAATCAGCGGTGATGGGAAGCTCTAGTGAACTACTCTTGGTCACTAAGACTACCACCACGTCCCTCCCGCAGTACACAAAAGAAGAACTCAGATGGGCAAAGTCAGAAGGGACACCAGATTGCCACAAGGGTGGTGGCAACTGCCCAACAAAAGACTCTTCATCCAAGCCCTGCTGGGTCCTCAAGTAACCGCTGCATATCACAAGTTAACCCACTTAGGGAAAACTGCTCTTGAAGGCCTCCTAGCCAAAAACTTCTACGTTAGCCAGCTGTCAGCTCTTTGCAAGTCCATCGGAGAACGCTGCCTCACTTGTGCAAAGAACAATCCCAAGTCCGGCCCCAGCCCCATCCCCGGGATTCAGAGAAGCAGTACCTCACCTTTTGAGGACCTCGAAGTCGACCTCACTGACATGACAAACTGCCGCCGTGCTAAGTACTTGCTGGTCCTGGTCTGTACCTACTCCGGGTGGGTCGAAGCCTTCCCCACTCGGACTGAGAAAAGCTGTGAAGTAGCCAAGGTCCTCCATAGGGAGATTATCCCCCGCTACGGGATTCCACTTTCTATCCACAGTGACAATGGAGCAGCTTTCATAGCAGAACTCCTCCAGATGGTGACCAGAGCCATGGGCATCAACTGGAGACTCCATACAGCATACCGACCACAAAGCTCAGGGAAAGTTGAACGCATGAACCGTACCTTCAAGGAGACATTGGCTAAACTCCACCAGGAGACCTCCCTAGGGTGGGTGGACCTCCTACCACTAGCCATCCTTCAGGCGCTCTGTACCCCTGGCAAATCTGGATTCTCTCCCTTCGAAATTATGTTTGGGAGGTCCCCTCCCCTGCTAACCAGCCTCCCTGGCGATATTCACCAGCTGGGGTTCTCCAGCCTCCAAAACCAGATGGCCACTCTAGGCAAGGTCCTCACAGATGTACGTGCTTACATTCTGGAAAGGGCCCCCATTTCCCGTGAGGCCCTGGTACACCCCTTTACCCCGGGAGATCAAGTCTGGGTGACAGATTGGAAGTGCGAGCCCCTCCGACCCTGGTGGACAGGCCCTCACACTGTCATACTTGTTACTCCCACCGCTCTTAAAGTTTCAGGCATCACTCCGTGGATCCATCACACTCGTGTTAAAAGAGCCCAGCCGGAGGTCGACGCCTGGATCTCCCAATCTGACCCGGCCGGTCCACTCCGTCTGACCCTCAAGAAACAGCCCAGATGAGCCTTGCCGACGTCTGTCCGCCTCCATCTTCGCTGTCATTGGACTCCTGCTATTTCTAGCCTTTGCTGGTCTCATTGCATCCTCCTCCTTGCTACCATCGGGCCACGCATAGTTAACGCTGTCACATGTTTCATAGAGACCTCTGTCACCCGTTGGGCTACAGCCCGGATCCTTGCCGTATGGGGTTGTCGTCCTCTTAGCCAATATGATGATCTCCAAGTTGTTACCACTTAAGATCATCAACAGGAAGGACATGATGGGGGAATTGACCTAAAATGGTGGCCTGAGCGAAAAGGGAAGTCCCTAAGTCCCAGCCTACTTCCGCGTAACCCCCTCCAAGCCACACCCTGAGCCAATCACCAGATGACACCTACCCCATCCCCAACTCCAGGAAGTCCCCAACCCATAAAAACCTGCTCAAAACCTTGTTAGGGGCTCAGTATTTGGGAAAGATCCCGCTGATCCCGCCGGCGTAATAAAGCTGACCTTCCTAACTCACTGAGTGCTGCTTGGGTTCTTTCTGGTCCTGGTATCCGTAACAGAAGCCTCAGAATGTGGCTGTATTTGGTGGTAAGGTCATTAAAGAGATAATTAAGTTAAAATGAGGTTCTGTGGTGGGCTCAATCCAATATGACTGGTGTCCCTACAAAAAGAGGAAATTTGGACACAGGCATATATAGAGGGACAACAGTGTGAAGAA
Organism: Rhinolophus hipposideros; assembly: GCF_964194185.1. Lineage (NCBI taxonomy): Eukaryota > Metazoa > Chordata > Mammalia > Chiroptera > Rhinolophidae > Rhinolophus > Rhinolophus hipposideros. The sequence goes on along the minus strand of NC_138057.1, from coordinate 7,731,931 downwards.
ACAAAGAAAAGGCAGCCATCTAAAAGCCAAAGACAAACGCCTCAGAAGAAACCAACCCTGAAAACACCTTGATCTTGGATTTCGAGGCTCCAGGTCAGCGAGAAAATTAATTTCTGTTGTTGAAGCTGCCCGCCGTACTTTGTTATGGCAGCTCCAACAAACTGATACAGATACAGAAGAGATGGCACAAGCCTGGAGTCAGATGGCAGAACAGGCAGACCCAGGCTCCCACCTCCCTGACATCCCCCCAAACAGGCTTCCATCCACAACGAGATGCCAGGGAAGTGCCCACCCCACGGGGACTGCTATTGGGAAACAGAGGCAGACATCCTTTCCAGGCCTTGTGCCTCACCAACATGGGACTGGCACTGTCTGTACAGATGCGGGTTTTCAGAGCCACCAGCAGGCCGTACCGGCTGCCGAGTAGCCTAAGGACACAGCATAAACAGGGCTACAGGCTGCTTCAGCTTCCCCCTCACACTTCAAACCTTCCCCCGAAAATCTCACCCACCTGTAATTTTGCTAACAATTGTCACCCCAATAATAATAAAAAAAAAGTTAAGCCAACCAAAACAATAAAAAAAAAAATCTCACCCACCTGGAGCCTTTGCTTCACAGCCTCTTTCACTCACAGAATGGAAATGACATTTGGCTCACTCCTCCGTTTGTAATCACGCAGCTTTAGTAAAGGAAGTTCCGTTCTGCACCTTTCCCACTGATCTTAAGACAAATGAAGTCTGAGTAGCAACAACGCCAATTGTGTAAAACAGCACTTTTTGTCAGACAGAAGCTGTTTTTCATATTTGCTACACTTAATCGTTTTTTCAGTCCTGTTAGGTACAGTTAGAACTTTGTGATACTTTTTTTGACCTGCGTGATGACAATAAGCTGTTTCTCCTGGCCGTAACCCACCATATCACCATGACTGCCAGCCAGCCTGGCCACACCTTCCTCTCACAGTTTAGAAATCTTTGGCATTTTGTTTCTTGCCACATGCTTCATTGGCAAGGCTGCCCTGAATGTCTCCTACATAGGGCATTCATCTCTTCAGAGGGGTTCCTCTGTGGACATCAGTTGCAAGAGTAAGAAACTTGGTAAGTTGCATTTTTTGAGGTAGGGCGTTCCAAAGTTCTCTCTCTCCTTGTTTCTTCTTGTCCTGAGATTGTCGTCCCATTTTTGAATACTACATTGCCTCCTTGGGTCTTCCAACTTGGTAATGGGCTTCCGTAGAGCCTTTGGTTTATGACATTCCAGGTTTCAGTTCACCCTTTTGATTTCCAAGCCGTTTGTTCAGGTTCTCATGTTCTACAATCCTGATTTAGTTCTTGTTGTTTAAACAATTTTCCTTGCACTGTTTTCAGCACTTTTTACCATTGTAGTTCAATTGTTCGTTCAGTCTCCTACTTGCAACCTACCACCTTAAATATTTCTTACCCCATCCAGACCTCCAAGCCCTAATTCCACAAGCTGGTTTGGCTTGTGTTATATCTTCCTGACAGGAAGGACGCAGGGGGTGGGTGTTGGTACTCATCTTAGATTTGGAGTCCCTACATTGAGCAACATTGCTTTTTAAAGCTTGATCTGTCTGATCCATTATCAAAGACTAGTCACAGCGAAGGTGACTGACCTTGTGCAAGAGCAGCATTCATCCTGAGGTGGAAAGCTTCTTAAACGCGGACAAACGTTTCTTCTGAACACTCAGTTATTGTTTGAAGCCTTCCAGTTGCCAGAGGTTGCTGTGGGGCAGGGGATGAATTAAAGTACTTAAGCACCTCACTTTTAGTGGTAGCCAGAAAGGAAGGGATTCTAGAATGAATGTGTGTGTGTGTGTGTGTGTGTAACAGGGATAACAATGGTATCTCAAGTAGCAACAGATATTCAGAAAGACAAGCAGAGCCGGGAATGACCTTCTTTGCCCATTAACCGACTTGATCATGCTCACGTGGTCTGTTCTCAGACCTGTTTCAAAAGGTCCCCCTATTGTCCCCTCCTCCAATGCCCCAAATGTCTCCATCTGGCCCTTCCTTAGTCCCTGAAATCTCCAACTTTGGAATTATTCATCTGGGCATGGCTCTAAAAGTCCAAGTTAACTTGCAGAAGTATCTTCTAGTACAGGGGTGTCCAAACTGCCGGCCCGCGATCCACTGTTAATTGGCTCGCAGCAAATTCCAAAAATACATTTAGTTTACTTAAATAAACCAGGTGAGGCAATACGTACTTCACCTCGAGTGAGTGGCCCGGCTGTTTGTGTATTTTACCGCATATGGCCCTTGGTGAAAAACGTTGAAAAAAGTTTGGACACCCCAGCTCTAGTAGCCTCCTCAGCCATTAACACCTTGATGCCAATTGGCTTATCAGACTGGGCAGGCTGGAGTTGAGCTCTGTTCCCGGAAGCCTTGTCAGTCACTGACACCTTCACGCCAAGTAGGTTATCAAACTGGGCAGCACTGGGGCCGGTGTTGCAGGAAGGGATGAGACACAAGCAACTTTAGAAGGGTGGAGGCAGCTATTTAATGAGAAAGAGCCCACCCTGGTGGGGAGTCTCAGAGAAATACCAGACGGTAACGACATATGGGGCTCTGTGCCCTGGAGAACATCTATCTCCTACTTGACAATTTAACCTTCTAGCATCTAAGAGTGGAGGGAAGAGAGGCACAGCGCTGAGATCCTTTTTAGAGACTGAGTTCCTAAAGGAGTCTTTTCGTCCCAAACTGCATAAGCGTCTGGCCCCACCAACCCTGGATCTGCTCCTGAGTATCAGTCTTGGCCATACTCAAGGAGCACGGAGCCAAGGGTGCTTGCATGAGGGTCTTCATTTTAATTAGGAAAAGCAAACTCCACAAGTTCTGCTGCAATTTCCCCACAAAATTACCATACCTACTGAAGGGAAACAGAGTTTGCCACCCCAAAATATGTCACTTTGGGATATTGATTATTTTAGGCTGGCTAATTTTAAGAAACAGCGCAACTGGGAGAAGCTCTGAAAAACCAAGTGGAAGTTCCCGCTTTGTAAAGGACATTTACATTTGTAAGGGAAATCTCCATCTGTAAGGGTGTTTCGCTCCTTTACCTGGCCTGCTTTCACTATCAATAAAGAAGGCACAGACTAAATCTGCATAACACTCTTAACCTTGTTTACCGGACTTTTCCTGGTATCCTCCCATAACTGACTCTCTACCCCCAGCATCTTTAGTGTTCAGTTGAAGGAGGTATTTATGGTGATGGCTTCCGCCATTTTGGCAAGTTACTCAGTGTTCTTGGGTTTCTCCCATTTATACAGCAGGTAAACATGTTATTAAACTTTGTTTTTTCTCCTGCTAATCTGTCTCTTGTTAATTTGATTATTAATTCAGCCAAAAGAGCCTTAAAGAGTAGAGGATAATTCTTCCTCCCAGACACTAGCAACTTTATACTGTAGGCCATTTAAATGTCCTTTTGCTGTTTATCTTTTTTCTTGCCCCCTATTCTCTTTCATATTTTAGACTACACTATTTTGGAGATACATTTATTTATACCTTCTTCCTCACCCCACTCAAGCTCATAGCAGAGTATGAATTGAGTCCTTTGATATGATACCAAATGTAATATTTCCGAGGGAAATATTGTTGGGTTTGTTTTTCCAATTATTATGACTCTTAGGATCCATGCTCAGCTAATATTCATTTGTAACTATTTTTCACTAAAGTCAATTGGTATGAAATGACTTTCTGGGCCAGCCTAATTCACAGGGCTGCCCAGAATTCCAATGTTTAATTACTTAATATGACTCAAACACTGTGGAAACTTAAATGACCCTATTAAAGGATGATATATTGGCTTCGAGGGAGGGAGATAAATTGCGACACCTAGGGCTTTAAAAAAAAATAACTCGTGTACACACACACACACACACACACACACACACACCCCTAATCACACTGTCAGCCCAGAATGAGGTGAAAAAAGGCTGGCTTTACATGAGGACCAGCTACTAGTTAACTCTTGATAGTTGATAGTTTCAATACATTACCTTACCCTTTCTCTTGTAATTTATTTTTATTCATAATGTTGTCCATTTAAAATAGCACCTTTCAGGTGTGCTAAAATAGTCTGCCCTGCCATTTGAGCAGATAAAATGTTAAATAAGCTCTCTCCTGGATAGGACTTTCATTTAGGGCAAGATCTGAGCGCGGATGTGCGCAGACCCACCGCCCTTCGGTCTAACCCAATCACCCAAGCTTGCCTCATTTGGGAAGGCAGCGTGGGTGGGAGCATTTGGGTGGCATACCCCCAAAACCACAGTAATTGGAAGGGGGTAAAAAGCAAATATCAATTAGTGACTCCCCGGCCATCTACCAATCTTGGTTTCTAAGGGACTCCACCTTAGTCTCTTCAGAAGTAACGGCTTCCTAGGGACCTCCGACTGAGACGACACGAATCCACAAACATCTTGGTGCGTTGAACATTTCCCCGGGGAGGCTCTTGTTATCTGCCCGGCTTCCCTGGCTCTCTGCCTCCCTGTCAGCCTGTGGGCCTGTCAACTAGAATGTTCCCAGCTTCTCAGGGCTTCCGTGGGAATGCGAGCAGACAGGGCTTTGAGAATTGACGACAGGAACGATGGTGTTCCTTTGCAGAGCTCTGGGCACCCCGCATTTCCCGGAGTAGTGGGGATGCTGAAATGAGGTTCCCTGCTCCCCAGCACCCCCAACTCCGGGGGTCGGGCGAGTGTCTAAATGGTAGCAAATAATGTGCGTGGGGTGGGGGAGCACAAGGTGGGGAAGGCGAGGTGGTGGGGAGACCCCCCGCCCAGCGGCCCCCCGCAGACGCGGCCGCGGGGGACGGGGAGGGGGCGACTGGGGCTCGCGGGAGCTCGCTGGGTTGGGCGCCTCCCAGGAAGGCGGGGAGGGGAGCGCCTGTTTACCCAGGAGGGCTGTGCTGATAGCACGTTCCTCGAGTTTACTTTGCTTTCCTTGAGTTTATTGTAAAGGGGTAAAGTTTTCGGATCTGTCACGTGACCCTGACAGGTCCTGCCTATGGCGCGGCAGACCACCCACGCCGAGGGCCATGGAACTGCTTAATAGAAACAGGCTTGTAATTGTGAGTCCGCGCTGCACTCCGCCGAAAGCCTCCGGCGGCCCAGCGCGCCGGGGTTTTTACACTTTCCGTTCCTTTTGTAAAGACGGAGGAGGAGGAGAAGACGAAGACCAAGACGAAGAAAAAGACAACGACACGGAAGACAAAGAGAAGTGCGGCGACCAGGCTAGGGGTAGACGAAGGAAGACGGGGAGCAGACGGAGGAGCGGAGCACCAGGAAAGGGGGGCACGGGGCAAAAAGAAATTGATGTGAAATCCAAGCCCTGCGTCCGCGCCATCGGCACCCGCGCTCCGGGCAGGGCTTGACGGCCGGCTATGGTGAGTGCAGCCGCCGCCGCCGCCACCTCGCCCTCGCGCGGCGCGCGCCCCGGGGACGCGGGGCTGCGGGAACCGGCGCCCCGCGCGGCGGACCGAGGGCCCGGCGGGCGGCGCGCCGGGGCCGGGGGGCTGGGTGGGCTGCGTCTCCGGGGAGCGGGAGCCGGCCCCGCGTCTCCACGCTTGCTTGCTGGCTCGCACGCTCCGGGCCCCCGCCCTCCCCCCTCCTCGAGGCGGCCCGGCGGGGCGGGGAGGGGGCTGGCGGCGGCGGGCCGGGTGGGGGAACGGCTCCGCGGGCGATTCTCACGGAGGGGGTCGCCCGGGATCCCATTTGCACGCTTGAAAGGGTCGCCCCCTTGGTTTCCTCTCCTCAGCCTGGTGGTGGATACTGAGTCGCCAGTGAAGGCAGAACTGGGATGGAAAGGCTGGTGCAGAGTGACAGCACCCGAGGGGAGGGCACGGGCTGAGCGCGCGCGCACCCGAGCGAGTGCTCTGGTCTCGGGGGAGCTGGTGACCTGCAGGCCGATCTGGAGGGTTTGGGCACACGCTGTTGGCACCCTGGTCCGGACCCCAGGGCTAGGAGAGAGAGGCACCTTACCGAAACCTGGAGCTCAAACCTACTCTTCCCCGCCCTTGGTGGGAGAAATGGCCAGAGGGGCTTTTCTGAGTTCATGAAGGGGCCACGGGTGGGAGAGGGGTCTGTGTTGACCTTGCGCCCACGGACTCGGGCGTTCTGGTGCCTGCCATCCATTAAAGAGGTGGGCGGCTTGCCCAGGGCTGAGTGCAGCCTGAGGGGAGCCCTGAGGTGGCTGAACTGATCCAAACTCCTTTAGATCCGGTGCCAACTCTGGAACCACAGGATCTGCAGAGACTATACCTCTGGAGTGACATGTGCTATGTCTCAGGGATTTAAGTTCAGGTTTAAAATGACTCCTGGTGTATGGATAACCAGTAACTCCAACGTTTTCAGGTCTTATTTTCTGTCACCTAAGAACCATATGGTTTGTTGTCTTTGGAAGACACCCAGAGAGGGCTGTTTTCCCTTTTTATCCTTCTTTTCTCTCTGGGGAGGGGAAATATATAAATAATAAAGACCCACATGGGTGGCTCTAAATATTTAATAATTGGATAACTGAGGTCTTGAACGACAATAGTCCCTTTTCAACATTTTGTGGTATTCAATTTTTTACTTTTTTTTTGGTTTTGGCTCCAGTTGTTCAACATGCAATTAATTGCCTCCACAAAGAAAGACAATGTTTTTTAGTGTCATCCGTTGTTGCTGTAACTTATTATTTCTGGGTGGCACCTCAGGATAAATTTTTGCCTCAGGTGCATTGTGTACCCATGTTGTAAAACACGGGGCTTTCAATTGTGATGTTGTGTGTGTTCCAGTTGTCACCAGCTTCCTTCCACAAGACTGTAAAATGCCTTTGAGTTTTTGTATTAAAATGTTGAATCAAGGTGGACACCAATAGGCCTATTCTCAATTTGGGGTATTACCTTCATTTCAAATTCACTAAGTGTATCAAATTTCTGGTTACAATCTAGTCATAATCTAGCAAGTTATTTGAATAGGGGTTAGCACCATTTGGAGTTATTTTGTAGGGAAAAAAAAGAAGGCTCTTTTTACCAAATTGTCTTCAACTTTCTACAGATAGAAAAACTGATGAGGCAAATCAATGTGGATTAAAATATCTGTCTTCCCTGTTTTCTCTCTCTCTCTCTCTCTCTCATACACACACACACACACACACACACACACACACACACACACCTCTTATTTTCTCCCGCCTCTGCCACAGTGTATAAAGCCCTATTGAGACATGTAGGCGTGATGTGTAAACCGGATTAGCAGTGTGAAAGAAAGACACACAATAAGCTGGAATTGTTTTACTTCCCTTTCATTTCTCATGCCTATATCTCTAATAAATTTGTTGCTCCAGCAGTGGGTCAAAGGGATCATGTTGCTCAGCTTCTTTTTCATGCAATACCCAATGACACAGATCACTGAAATGAATGGTGTGCCTTCTGCTAAATACAAAGCTTGATATAGATATATTAGATGGGCAAAGAGAGATGAGGCAAGACAGAGATGGAGAAAGAAATGTTCAGTGTGTGTCTTTCCAGAATACATTTCCATCCATTAGAGTAAAGTAATGTGGCTAAGAAGATATTGAGAGAAGAGAGGAAATCAATATAAGGATCAATGCTATGTTTTCTTTCAAGTTCATTGTAGTCTCTGAACATTTTCTCTGCACTTGGTGACATTCCCAGCAAGAAAATATCAATAGCTTTGGCACTGCATAAAGTCTAATTCCCCTTTTCAAGCTATTATTTGAACCTGGACTAATAAATGTGGAGATTTCCAGGACCTTCTTAGGACATCTCCCCTCTGCCACACACCCCTTCCCAGCTCACTATAAGCTCAAAAAATGCCAGTGCTCCCTGGTTTGTGCTGTAGACCCCTCATTTACTCCTTTCTGGAATTGGGAGCAACTTCCCATTAAAGGAGATCAGGGGTAATTAGCAGCATTATTTTGACAAGTTGGCTAGAGCTATTCCCTTTCCTCCCGTCCTGGGGAGGGGAAATAGGGGAGGAAACAGAAGGTGGAAGGGAGAAGGGGAGGGGAGTCATGCTTAGGGATTTTACATTCTGTGGCTGCTGAATCTCCATCTCCATCCCTCCCCCGCAACCTTTTAGACTCACTTTCCTTTTAGACTCATTTTCTACCATCACCTTTTAAGTAAATACAAAAGCTGCCAATGACAAATAATAAGGCATTCTTAGGGAGCCAAAAAAATGTGGATGATGGCATACTGGCTTGAATTGAGTCAAGACTCAACTCTTACTCAAGGTACCTGCTTTGAACTGCTCGGGCTCTGGCCCATCCTGTACGCTGGGGTCTCCATCCACAAACAGAATATACATCAAATCCCCAATTCCTCTCCCTACCCCACCTTCTCAACAGGAATACTATGGAACTTAATGTAATGTTTGCAATTCTTTGCATTTGTGGAACAAGTATTAAAGTAGGTAGACAAAATTATAACATGATCCAAGAGTCAAATTACTAGAATACATTTACCCCTTTATTCATTTGTACTCTGCAAAAATGAGCTAAATTGTGTTAGATTTTAAAAAGACCCATTTGTTTGGATCTGAGAAACTAGTGAAAAGTTAAATCTCACTGTGGTTTTTCATTACTCCACCAATTCCAGCTCCCACAATTACTTATCGTTGGAATGTCCAAACATAAAGGGCAGATGTTCTATTTCAGGGTCATCATTTGAATAATCGGATGTCATTTTTGAGATGTGTGTGTCATGGCCATGGATATTTGAAATATTGGAGCAGAGAATGGAGAAGATATGAGTGAATCATATTTTAAGAGTTTAAGGAATCTGTTTTTTAAACGACAGACTCCAATAAAGTCTTAGATCATGATTGGGAGACCAAAATGACATTTGATGCACTGAGATGAACTTTACTTGGAAAGGGGAAATGGAACACTCAACTGTTGCTCCAAAGAGGGCCAGCAGCTTCAGCTGGTTAAAAAGGTCACAAGCCCTCACTTACTTGGTTACTCTCAGGAGGGGAACCATGCTGCAGAAAGGCCATTAAATGGACTGTCTGTCTTCCTAACAGACACCTTTGCGGGCCTGGCTCCTGCACTTAGCCTCATCTCAGGTCTGGGGAATCCTTGTGGTTAGTTGAAGTTAACAAACCCGGTGTGGCTCAGCGGTCCCCTGCACTGGGCATGCATATTAAAGGCGACAATGCTTACAAATGTAAATAAGGGCAGATTGGTTAGGAACAACATTATTGCTGGGAATGTCGCACTCGCATGCATCAGCAATGAGGCAAATTGGGGGCAGCCTCAGCCCTGACCACCCAAGTCGAGCAGGCTTTTACACTGCCTCTTCCCTTTCTTAAAACGTTACAGAAACTAGGCCAATTAGATCCTCAAAGTAATTCATCTCTGTGTATGAAAAAAGCAGACCACAGGGAAAGCGGCGGGTGGGGGTGGGGAGATTAAGATAGCGCTTGTTAGAGCCCAGGTTGGGGACCGCGTCCTGAAACTGATTGGTGGAATTTTCAGGCCGCGACCATTGTCTGAGATGCTGAAAAGTTAACCTATCAAACAGCGGGTGAGGGGGCTCAGGGCGCTGAAAACCCCGGAGATCAATGTTCAAAACGTTTACGAATTAAGTCAAACCGAGGGAAATGAGCCCGAGTGGAATAGGCTTTGCCATTGAAATGGTGCACATGTAGCAGCAGCCAGAAAGAGAGGATATGTAGCTGCGTGCCGAGAGTAATGGGGAACCGAGATGTGTGCACATAGCCTATAATTTCATTTCAGAATTCCATAATCCAAGAAGTTATACTGAAATTGCTATAAATAAAACATTGGGAGGAAGAACTTATATTTTGATCTAAAACGTTGTAAAGAAATTTGAAAAGACAAACATAGCAAACTGTCTATGGCTACATGGTTCCCTTGCCATAAAGCACACATCAAATATAAAAAGACTGACACGTCTTTTTAATTTCCAGCAGCAAGCACTAAATGGTTTGACTTGAAACGTCTGTAGAACTATTCAGTAAAACAAAACAAACAAAAAACAGAACATTCAATCACCTTCCTGATTTCTGCTATTTATCAAACAATAAAGATCAGAATTTTGCTCAAAGATTAAACTTGCTATGTGTCGGGCCCAATTTTCCTGCAATGTTATTTATCAATGTACGTAGTACCATGTTCATTGGACGGTGCTCGTCTTCCCTTCTCGATTTTAGCAGCCTGTCCCAGAGCCGCGCACAAAATCACGTGCTCCTTCGGAGTTTTGAATTTCCGCGCTGGCTGGGTACTCCGGTCCTGACCTCCTGCACACCCTTAGACACTTACTCTCTGCCTCTGTGTTCTCTGGGACACCCTACCCCGCCGCGGGGTACTGCACAACGTGTTGCGGGTTAGGGATTCAGGGGGTAGGGTCTCCCCGTGAGACCAGAAAGGAGGAAAAGCTGGAGAGGGAAGGTGGCGAGGCTGGGTAGGGAGGAGAGAGATCCGGGAGGAGGAGAAAGGGGTGAAAGGGAGAGGGAAAAAAAGAGGGAGGGGAACCGAAGAGGAAGGAAGAGGGCGGGCTGACCGACAGACCCCCCACGGGAGCCGCGTGGGCCGACCCGGTGGCGGGCGGGCGGCGCTGCAGTCTCTCTCCTGCGGCGGCCGCGGCCGCAGGGCCGCTGAATGGAAAGGGATCCGTGCGCTCACCCATTGGTCAGTCAGGGGGAGGCCGCGCGGCCATTGGCCAACGTAAGGGGGCCGGACCGCCTTCAGGAATGTACTACGGCGCGTCCGGCACGTCCGTCCGCGCCGGCGGGGCGCGCGCCTCCCCTGGGCTCCTGGGAGGCAGCGCTGGAGATGTGGAGACCGCCGGGCACGAGCAGAGCGCACCGACTTCCCTACCTCCTTGACCGGGGCCGCGCGGACGCGGGGAGTCCCGGAACTCGGGCGCGCGCGAATAGGCCTCCGGGCCAACGAGCGCGCGCCGGCCCGGCCCTGGGTCACGTGGCCGCGTGGGCTCCACCCTCTAACCCGCTCCTCCCCCTTTCCATCTGGGTTTCTTTCTTTCCTTTCTTTCTTCTTTTTTTTTTTCAATGAACACACACCGTGTGCATCTTAAAGCCACACGGCCCCATTTCACGGCTTCAGTCGGCTTCTTGCTGCCGTGGGTCCCTCTGCAGTTCAACGCCGTTTTTAAAAAAAGAAGTAAAAAACAAATACTAAAATAATGCAGAATCGAGGGTTCATGGGTCTGGATCCTATCTCAAGGAAGAACTTAACTTGCAAATGTAAGAAAAACAAAATTCCACGGTCCAAAAAATTATTTTTAAATAAAAAGTGAAGCTATGCAGACAGTTTAATTTGACTATGGCCTCAGGACCCACCTCAAAGAGTCGCGTGTTTTCTTCCCCTACGGGAAGTGAAGCCCCGGGATGTCTCGGTGACACTGGCCACAGTGTCCAGACAAGTCCTCGCAATCAGCGCACAATTTGTTTCGATGAATCCAACATCAAAGCCTTTATTCTCCCCTACGTCATGCTATTATTAAATATAACAGGATGCGTACCAGTTTTTGAAAAAGTTTGAAAGACGTTTTGTTTTTTAAATAAGGACGTGGTTAATAAAAAAAGGGGGGGTTCTAAGCCCAAATAAATCCAATAGTCAAGAAAACTCTTTCTCAAGGAAACAATTTCGGTTCTCCGGGTTGTTAAAAGGATTCTGCAGTTTCTCTTTTACATATGTCACATTAAAGATTCAAATAAAAACTCCTCTGCCTCCATGAGAATGCTTCGGTGTCTGGATTCCACGTTTATAAAACACTGCCTTCTTCAAACCAGGACTGTGCTGCCGTGGGGTTTGTGGGGGAGCAGGGGGGGGGATGGATTTTAAGAGAGGGTTGCTTTTCCCAACGTCCTTACTTTCCTCTTTAACTTTCTATTTTGTTTATCTTAATGCTGGGCGTTGTTCCCTGCGAGAGCCTAAGTCTTCTCTTTAGTTATAAAAGAGGAGGGGAAAAAAAATCTGGCACATACTGGCGCACTATCCACCACCCTGTCATTATTGGTGCAGGCCTGGGAATTCAAGCCGGACCTCCCAGTATTTGCTGCAGCTTGAGGCCAAGGTGCCTCTGAAAGGGTTTTCTTTGAGGAATTTCAGAAATTGTTTAAGCGTTTAAAAAAATATTACATTTTCCCCCGTGCCTATCGCGAGGCAAATGCTCGTGGGTGTTTATGTGTGTGTGAGTGTGTGTGCGCGCTCAAAAAGCGTCTACAAAAAGAAGACACTGATGAAAAGAAAAGGAATAAAAAAGAAAGGGAGGGAGAGAGCATTCCTTAATGGAAGTATTGCATGCGAGAAGGTTGGCGCTCTCGGAGGCTCCCCCCGAAGCCGGGGATGCACTCACTGGGGTTGCCTACCTGGGTGGTCTCTCTACTTTGGTGAGCTGTTGCTAAGCAGCTAATAATAGTCATGTTTGCTGAGTAATTTCTGCCCTCCGTGAGCCAATCGCGTCGCAGAAACCCAAGCCATCTGACAGCCCCAGGGGCGGGAGCTCCAGCCTTTTTCTCTTTCGCTCGCTCTCTCCCCCTCCACCCCCTCCCCTCCTCCTCCTCCTCTTTCTCCAAATGGAGAGAGTTCTTTTTTTTCTTCTTCCATCTCATCTATTGAATCAAGGAGCTGCTGCGGCCGCTGCCCGCTGCACACACACAGAGCGGAGTCCCCAGGTCCCGGGAGCGAGAGAGGCGCGCTGCACGGGGGCAGAATGGTCCAGCGGGTTGGCGAGGAGCACAAGAAAGCAGAGTCCGGGATCGAGCAGCCACCGCGAGCCCAGCAGCCAGAGCCCGAGCAGCCCAAGCAGCAACTTCAGGAGCCGCCACCGCCAGCAGCAGCCGCCGCGGGAGCAGCGGCGGCTGCCCCGGCCCGGCAGCGCTGAGACCCACCGGGCACCCACGGACCCTGCGGCAGCGGCTCTGCGCTTGTCCTCCGCGACTGCTCGGGCGACCCGGGAGGCGCCGAGAGAGCCAGCGAGGCCGGCGGGAGCGGCGGGGATTTGCTGGCGTTTTCTGCAGTGAAGGGGTCGCGGAGCGGGGCGGGGGGCGGGTAGGGGGAGTCGGGGACCTCGAGGAGCGCCGAGCGAGCGCCCGAAGGACAGGCTGGCTCTGCGCGCCGGTTCTCGCGCTCCCGAGAACTGGATGTGGGCAGCGGCGGCCGCAGAGACCTCGGGACCCCCGCGCAATGTGGCAATGGAAGGCGCAGGGTCTGACTCCCCGGCAGCGGCCGCGGCCGCAGCGGCAGCAGCGCCCGCCGTGTGAGCAGCAGCAGCAGCGGCAGCAGCAGCAGCAGCAGGTCTGTCAACCGGAGCCCCAGCCCGAACTGCCGGCGGCCAGCAGCGTCCTCGCGAGCCCAGCGCCGGGGCGCGCAGGGAGCCCGCGGCGGCGGCAACAGCGCGCCGGGCCGCCCGGGAAACCTCGGTTCCCGCGGCGGCGGCGGCGGCGGCAACATGGCCTCGGCTGATAACGCCGCGGAACCCCAGGACCACGGCGGCGGCGGCAGCTGCAGCGGGGCCCCGAGCCGGCCGGCCGGCGGCGGGAGGCGCAGACGGACCGGGGGACTGCGCCGCCACGCCGCGCCGGACCGGGACTATCTGCACCGGCCCAGCTACTGCGACGCCGCCTTCGCTCTGGAGCAGATTTCCAAGGTGCATTTCAGACTCTCTCCTCTCCTCCCACTCTCTCCTCCCTCCTCTTCCTCTTTGGGGTAGCCCCGCCACACACACACACACACACACACACACACACACACACACACACACCTCTTCAGGAAAAGAAGCAGACAAGCGGGGATTGAAAAATTCAAACCCACCCTCAGGTCCTGGAAGGAAAGGGCTGTCTGAGGTCCGCAGGGGGTGGAGGGTGTGTGTGTGTGTGTGTGTGTGTGTGTGTGTGTGTGTGTGTGTGTGTGCGCGCGCGCGCGCGCCCTCCCCAGCGTGCCTTTTCCGGAGCACTGGAAAGCGGTCCACAGTGGACCACCTCGAGGGCGGCCGCAGCGCGGCACTGCCCGGCGCCCCCTCCTCCCGGGCCCCTGCCCCTATTTGCAGCCCAGACCCCTGTAATGCTGCCACATTTCTTAACATCGTGGAGGGGGAGGCGGAGTACTGAGAGGCGGAGAGAAGGGGGGAGGGAGCCGAAATAAAGGTGGTTTCCTTTTTTGGCAGCCGGTTTTGCTTTTGTTGAGCATAAAATCTCTGCTCCCTTAAAAACTATCCTCGGAAGAGGGCATCTCCCCTCTTCTTTTCCAGTTTTTGAGCCAGTTCTTCTCAGATCCTAGGGGTAAAGGGAAAGTTGTAAACAAATTGCCACCTTAAATCCTTGGTCCGGGTCTGCGGAGCGGAGGGGTTCATTGTGTTTACGAGGCTCGCTGAAATGTGTGGAATCCGGAGAAGGCGAGCACCCAGACGGGGGCCCGCCGGGGCCGCGGCCAGCGCCGGGGAAACACCGCCGCCGGGAGCAGCCAGCGCCCAGCCAGGACCCCCGCCTGCGCCGGCCTGGGCCCTTCCCCTGTGCACTCCGCTGCTTTTAACATTTAAACCGAAGGGAAGGGAGAGGAGGGAAAGATCCATGTGGCTGCCCTCTTCCGATCACAAATATTGTCGTAAGTTGCAGATGGCTGCCCCACTTCCTAATTCAGCTCACACAGCGTCTCCCAACGCTATGGAAATGGATTCCGAGTTAGCTCCGGTGGCCGCGCTCACCACGTGGATCCCCTTACTTCCACGCCGGGAGGGATCAGGATGGGGGATCCTGCACTACATTGTTCCCAAAGCGCGCTCACCCCTCAGCCCGCGTCCCCTCCAGGGTACCCGGAGAGGGGTGAAGGGTGGGGCAGGATTTGCGGGGAAGGGAGCGGTGCTTTGCTGGTTCAGAGAAGTTGTGCTCCATCACAGGACTACGCAGCCCCTCCCCTATCAAGTCCCGCGTGGCTATTGCCTGTGTTGAATGACTTCTGTGTTCCGTGCCTCATCTTACCCTTCACGTGTTCTTGCAGCCCCTCCCCCCAGGTCCCCATGTTGCATTCAGGGATGCTGCGCAGGCCACGCGTGGGGGCGCCCCTGCTGTCGCCAAGGTGCAACTCCCACGCTGCAGCCCGCTTTTTATTTCAGCAGCCGCCCCCCCGCCGCCCCCCGCCCCCAAGCCGCTCGCGTTCTCTCGTGCCGGCCAGGGTTCCAGCCTCCTGGGTACTGTCCACCGCTGTCGCAGGATCCGCGGGCGGGTGCGCGCAAGCGAGCGTGGGCGCGCGGGCTGTGACTCCCCGACGCTTACCACTCCTTTCTGCTTCATCCTCAGGGGAAAGCTACTGGCCGGAAAGCGCCGCTGTGGCTGAGAGCGAAGTTTCAGAGACTCTTATTTAAACTGGGTTGTTACATTCAAAAAAACTGCGGCAAATTCTTGGTTGTGGGCCTCCTCATATTTGGGGCCTTCGCTGTGGGATTAAAGGCAGCTAATCTGGAGACCAACGTGGAGGAACTGTGGGTGGAAGGTAAGAGACCCAGCGCCCGGTGCGGCGCCCTCCAGTCCCCCACCCGGGCTCCTAGTACCCTTTCTTCCAATTGATAAAGATATTTGCCAGCGTATACCTAGAGCCTTTCGGTGGCGAGCGAAAACCCCTGCCTGCACCAGGGGGAATTGTTTATTGTTTGGGCGCCTGGACCCGAGCCAGGCCCGTCCGACAAAGGCCGCGCTGTAATCTACTCCGGGCGCAGCGCTGTGCTAGGTGTTGTGGGAGAGAGCGGCGGGGGCGGGCCGGCGGGGGCGCGGGGCCCCTCCGCGGAACGGACCACTGCACGGCCGGGGGCCTCGGGGCCTGCAGCCGCCGCCGCCGCCGCCCGCCTCCGCCGCGCCCAGGGACGCGGCCACAGGCAGGCCACTCGGCTCCTGGCTCTGGTCCTCGGCTTCCGTCCCCCCACCCCCACCCACCGCGTCCAAAGAGAAAGAAGGGGGAAGGCAGGGAAAGGCCACCCCTCCGGCTGGAGGGAGTGTGCGCGCCCCCGGCGGCCGCGGCCGCCGCGCTGGGGAGGGCGGGGGGAGGGAGCAGCGCGGGCCTGCGGAGGCGGCGGCGTGTGTGGTCCTGGTTTTGGACAGCTTTCAACTCGCGGGAAAAAAACATTTGTCTCAAGGTACAAAAAAAAAAAAAAAGGGTGGGGGGATGGGGGAAGGAGTTAAAAAAAACAGTAAAGGACTGACTGGAACGCATGTTTGCAAAGTAGATTAATGTTTCCTCGCGGGTGGGGGCTTTATAAATGGAATTATTCTGGGGAAAGGCTGCGTTTTGCAGGCTGAATGCAGAACTGTGTTTTAAGAACACAGGTTTGGAGGGAAGGGCCACAGGAGCTCTCCACGGCGTTCTGCCAGTCTTTTATCTGCATTCCTCAGTTTTGGGGGGGGGGGGGTTCTTGACTTTTTTTTTAAAGCAGTTGTAAATTTAAAGTAGATCCTCCTCCCCCCACAAACATTTTACATTGTTTTGGTGATACGGGTTTTTTTGTTTGTTTTTGTTTGGGTTTTGTTTTCTGTTGGTTGTCTTTTAATTCTTTTTGGAAAGTGACAGTCTTGCGATTTGGAAGCATTTTAACCTCTAAACCCTGCCTTGAGTCTCTCTTAAAATGGGATGGGAGGGAGGAGGTAATTATGTAGATATTTCAAACCAGAAATGTGGAGCATTCCTAATGAAAGCTACCTAAGACAAAACGTGGAAGCCTAAGTTACAAGCATAATTGATTCCTTTCAGAATGCTGTTGGAGAACTACCCTTGGAGAATATTTTTTGTTGGTTTTGCTTTGTGAAGATTCAGCTTTCAGTGTTTTGCAAGCATATGGTAGAGTCTTTAGTTGAGAAATGACAATTAAAATAATAGTGCAAATAATTCAAACCAGAAAACATTCTTGCCTTAAGTAGCTTGGTAATTAATACAAAAGTGTTATTTGGATAGAATCCATGGGGGTTAAATTTACCTCAGTTCAGCACTTCATGGTTGTTGGTAGATAAAAGAAGGGTTTTAGTCACCATGTATGGTGTCTTAGCAGGAAATTTACTGGGCACCTGTACCATCCCTAGCAACGTGCCAGGCACTGTAAGGGACCCCAGATCGTGGGAGGCATTCCCTGAGCACAATAAATTCATGGACTTAAAACTACTCGAGTTAGATGGACTTGCACTAAATCTGAGCTCACAGAAAGTGGGCTGAGAAAGTTAAATGGAAAACAGTGAAAAAAGAAAAGCTTTCTTGGAGGTGGTAAGGCAAAGTAGGGTGACCTGGAGAGAGGGAGAGAGAGAGAGAGAAGGGAGGAGGGAGTGGGCGTTCTAGGAAGAAGCTCAAAAAAGGAGGTCGGGCAAAGGCCCAAGCTGAAAGCCCAAGCTGAGCAGACTCCCCAGTAGTAATGAGGTGCAGTGGCTCAGGTGGCCCTGGACAGCAGGGCTGCAGTTTGGAAATGATGTGATTGGCTAGGCTGTGGGGAGCTACGATAAGTTCTAGGACAGAGCAAGGGATGAAATGAGCAGAGGGAGCCCCTAGGTCTGTTCACATATTCGCTTTACACTATGTGGTCCAACAAATTTGTTGGGTTTTGGTGATGATGATGACAAGATCATTTGTTGTTGTTTTGAGGAAGACCTTTCAGTAGACCTTTAAGAGTTGAAAGAGAAGTACTGTGATTTTATTTTCTTGACATTGTATATTTCTAGAAGTAACTATGTTTCTGCATTATACAACCCATTTCAATTCCTGGAAGGAGAAAATGCTCCCACAGGGCTTCATCTTAGTAAGAGAATATTAGGGAATGACACACCTGAGATGACACTCATTTTGCCTGCTTTTGTCCTCTGAGCTGTTTTCCTCGCTATTTCTGTTTTGGCGGTTTCAGTGTACCTCACTGCTTCTTCAGCCAAATATGAATCTTATCTACTCAATACTATCACTTGTTGAGCAACTACCATTACCATTCATTACTTATTGTCACAAGCCTTACAACTCAAGAAAGTAGCTATTATCTTTATTTTTATAACATGATAGCTTACGTAATATTTATATATAACTGAATTATTGTCCCATTTTATATGATAAACTATGGATCTATGTCACCGTGATCACCATGACTACTGATGACTTAAGCCAGCTTGGTCTCCTGTTGACTTTAATTTGCCATCATTCATTCATTCATTCACTGTGTGGGAGATTCTTCCCCTGTACAAGCAGTAACATTTTCATAAATGCAAGTAAACCCCACCAGGGAGGCCACCATTCCATTCTATAATTTTAAGAGGTTTTGTTGATGATATATTAAATTTAGTGTTCATGTCAGCAGTAAGGAGTGTGAGCATTTGTTTTGAGGAATAAGAATTCCCCTGCTGCCTTAGACTGTAGTAGAGTAAAATGAGTAGTAACTCAGAATTTAGGTTAATTTTGCACTTTAATCTCTTAGATAAATTCATCATCATTTATCAGCAAAGAAGTCTGTTAGATGGTGATTTCTTAATAGGGACTGTAAATGTTCTGGCTGTAAACAGGGTACTTGCTACTACACTAAATAAATGAATGGGGTGAATGGAGGTTGCATATTTCCCTAGTTAAAAAGCAACAGAAGAAAAGAAAGCATAAGAGATCTTAAGGCAAGAGGAATGCTGAGGCACAGTTTGGGAAAATGCTGTTTTTCTTGTGATTTAAAAAAATTACATGTATATGCAAATTTATACACTAATGTAAGCAACTGAAAACATTATGTTATACTATATACACGAATACATACGTACTTATACATAAATATATATATCTATCTACTTGCTTATGTGATTGTGTATGCACATAGACTTACTATATGCATCCTCGTATCTACCAAAATAATGTTATCTTTTTAATATAGCCAGCAAATGAAAGATATCCTTTGATTTGACTTTCATGCCTTGTTCAATGTGCTGGGGAACTGTGGCTTTATAAATACGCTGGCCATAATGTGCAGACCAATATAAGCTAGATAAGGAAGATTGTCTCATTTTTTTATGGCATTGGTGATAAGAATTTGATTCCGTTGTTAAAATGTTTATACAATGATTGCCTTTTCAAAAACTGTCAATGTACATTAGATGCTAGCTTGGGTCTTAGGGCATGTCAAAAATGTCAAATCTAGCTCACTTGTGAATGGAATCCTGAAGTTTGGTAGAAGGAAATGTGGAATGATGTCGTGGATATTTGCTGTTACTCAAACACACACCAATGGCAGCAAGGCCTGGGAGAGACTAGTTGTTATTTAAAAGTAAAAATATTCAGGCAGCACCTAATCTCAGTGCCTGCTCTGCGCTAGGCACTGCCTGAACCTGCAGAGAGATGGTGGTGAAAGGCCATCACCCCTGCCCTTAGGGAACTTCACCCAGCAGGCACACAGACCACTGACTGGATGGCAGCGACTGCCCCAAGGAGGGGGGCCTGGGCCAAGCACCAGGCTGGGGGTCATGGGACATTCCATGCTGAAGGAATGGCATGGTTAAAGGCTCAGAGGATGGGTGTGGCCTCCAGGGAGACTCCCAGCGCTTGCCTTTGGTTGGAATCTCAGGTTTGAGGTAGGGAGCGCTGAGGTTTGAACATGGCAAGAAGGTCTCTGATGCGGGGCTTTTGGCTGGGGGGTTGCCAGCTTTTTTTTTTTTTTTAGCCAATCTTTGTCTCATGATTTGCACTAGCGTTTTTGGCCTCTGGTGCCCTCCCTGGTATCATAGCACTTTGCCTGTATCTCACCTTTCTAGGCACAGAAGGGAAATAAATGCTTTATTTTTAGTCTTGCCTATTTCCCTGTTGGCTTTCTTTTTTGCTTAGCACTTTTTCCCTCCTGTCTCCCTTAATATTGACCCCCCCACACACTCCAACCCTCTCTGACACAAGTTTGTTTTCCGTTGTCCCAGTGACAGAACGTTCCTTTATCTCAGAGGCTTTTGGTTTTTTCCTCAAAGCTCACATAGCTCCTGGCTTCCTTTACGGCAGAGGAGCCTTGACATGAATCCGTATCACCTCTTTATTAACATCGCTGGAGGCCAGTATCAGCGCAGGACACAAGTTGTGGCTTTGATTATTTTTTTTAAAAGGGGGAAATAGAATTTTGTTTAAAAGCCTGCTTGATGTTTACAAGTGCTCTCCAGTTTGTACTACAGCATTGCCAGCATTATGCTTTCGTTGTCCTTGGTAGGACAACAAAATAGGAGATAATTAAGCTTCACCTTTCATCCTTTCAGTTTAGAGCAAATTTTCTCACTGTTGACATTTGGGGCTGGATAGTTCTCCACTGTGCAGCTGTCCTGTGCATTGTGGGATATTTAGCAGCATCCCTGCCCTCTACCCACTAGATGCCAGTACACCCTCCCACTGTGACAACCAAAAATGTTTCTAGTCATTGCCAAACGTGTGTGTGTGTGTGGGGGGGGGTGGTATGCACAAAATTGCCCAATTTAGAACCACTGGTTTAGATACTAGATTCCGATTGGCAGACCCATGCAGTGCTGTGACTGCACATATTGCTGTGAATGCAAAAGAGATGTGTTCTTTAAGATAACTCTCCTACCCCATCCCCATATTTACTGGCTTAATTAACTAATTTTTCCCCATTCCAATTTAAATTTTTAATTTTTTTTGAGAATTGCATAAAAAAATCAAATAGACACCATGACAAGTTGGGATGGGGGGCAGGCCATAGAAGAAAGAAAAAAAAAAGCTTTATATTCAAATAAATTTTTTCCCTCAGGTAAAAATCTCCCTTAATTTTGCAGATAGACCTTGTTGTATTTCAACTATAGTAGGCTGAGGGTTTCTTAGCATGAAGGTAACTTTGTAAAAAGCAATGAAAGACACCACTGGATTATGTTTGTATTGAAATCACAGCTCTTTTCGGAAGCTCACAAAGCACATTAATAGCTCTTTGGTGGTCTAGTTCTCTTCCAGGTGTTTCTGTCACTAACTACTTTTCCCCAGGTGCCCTTATGCAGCAGGACCAAAGGGACAGCCGGGGACTGAGGCATGTCAGCCAGGAAGAAGAGAGATGGGCTCTGCTTTTACTGCTCTTTCCAAGATTATCACCCAGTTTCTGCTCTCAGGGCTGTTAGTTTGGGTGCATTTCACAAGGGACAGAAAAACCGTGCAATGCAGCTCCGTCCTGCTCCTCGGTTCCCTGTTGCACTTTTAAAAATTAAGAGTCTGTTTATTGGATGGGTATTGATTAGATTTCAGTCATGGGCACACACACGCAGCTGGAAGCAGTTGTGGTATTTCTTTCATAGCTGGAGAAAAATGATCTAAAAAATGAACACCCAGCAATAATCGCTTTAAAAATAACAAATAGCCTCAGGTGCCTTCTCAGGGCAGCTGACCCTGAGTCCTCTGTACCGCTGTGCTGCTTGCCTCTCTCACCCTCCAACAAGTTGAGAAGCCAGATTGGGCGATGGGGTGTTTCAGATGCTCGCAGCGCCGCTTGGAGGCCCCAGAAGATGACAGCTTCCAGATGTATGAACCGCCGATCCTGGTGTTTGGATTACGCACCACAGCTGATGGCGAGATTAACGCTGGCTGGACAAACTATGGGAGATTTGTCTGGTTTCCACAATGCCATGTTTATGTTTCATAGGGATTTCTCCTTCAAAGCTGACCTCCCCATGACCCCAGGGTTCTGTCCACTCTAGCTGAGCTGTAACTTGTCTGCCCTTCTTCTTGAGTTGGGGTGGGGTGGGGGGAGGTCACAGTTCTGCAGCAGAAGGGGCTGCTTTCATGGCTGCCCCCACTTGGTGACAGCAGTCTGTCCAGATTTAGCCACTGAAGGGTAGTCTCCTCTCCTGGGGCGGAGTGTGTGTGTGTGATTTTAAAAGTATTTCTAGCTTGTAAAACAAGTATGGAAATATCTTTAAAGTATTTTAAAGGGGACCAGATTTTAATAGAGGCCATTTTACAGAAATAGAGTATTTTGACTCAGCACTATTTTGACAACATTTTGACAAAAAGTTGAAGGAGTTCCAGCTATGTGAGACCCCTAAAGAATTGTTGTACGCGTGAGATTCTATTAGAATACTATCTCCTTTGCCCCTCACTGATTCCCAGGACCCCTTATGCTTCCTCCCTCCTCCATTGTTTTTCACCCCTGATCCCTTTGCTCATCTTCCCCTCTTCCTTCTATTCTCTCTCTCTCCCTCCCGCCCTTCCTTCTACCCACCGACTCCTGAACTGCCCAACTCATTGCCTCCCAGTGGATCTCTGGATTGACCAGGGTGTAATCTAAAATGGTAGTAAATCTGGTTAATCACAAACTGACAGGAGGGAATTAGAAAATGTCTTATTTGAAACCTACTAGATGCAGAGCTGCCATTTGCATTCTTGGGGTTCTTATCTTGGTGAGGCTTGGCTCCAAGACCGTATTCTTTGATGGGGTCCTATCAGCAGAGACGTGCTTCCCCTGTTGAAGAGTCATAGCATTTTACTGGACTTTTGAGGTAACTGTAGAATTCATTGACAAGTGAAGTGTGAAGTAAATCTCAGTCCCCTGTACTTTATGTGTTGTATGAAATGATGGAAGAATTGGGTCCCGTAGCATATCTGAGATGCTAAGTGAAATGGAAACCATGACGTTCCGACCCAGGTGCCCTCCTTCAGGCTTTCCCTGGATGGAATTCCCACCAAAGGGAATGGAAGAGGACAGATTTCATTCTCCAACTTGTGGCCCTCTCTCGGAGCCTTAGATGGTCCATCCCCGTCTGAGTCCTGGAAAGCAGAGGGCTTTGCTTATGACTGCACTTCTGGCAGTTCAGGAGGAGGGAGCCCGTGGGACTTTTCTCAGTGGGAACCTTCCTTGACCACATATACATCATCAGGATCATCAAAATAGAAATACTTTTTTTTACTTGTTCTTGGCTTCCAAACTCTGAATTTGGGTGTTTGATGATAACACTGACTGGATTTCCCGCCCCCTCCCCTCCCTCTTAAATTGGATATAGGGTTGCTTTCTTCTTTACACTGCAGTTTCTGCACGTATCTTTAGGCTTGACAGAAATAATGAGCCTTCCAGGACAGAATGCTGCCGTTAAGAAACTGCTTAACTATTGTGGAGGTTTTTAGGAAGGAGTTTGATGTACAGAAAGATACAGCCCGTCCTCAGTCCCTTCAAGACTAGGACTATTTTCTTCTATTTGGGTTTAGAGTGTAGTTGGAAAAACAGCTGTCATGTGTTAGGGAAACTATCTCTTTGGGCAGTCAGGTACTTGCTAATGAATGACAAGTTTGTTGTTGGCAAGATTTATAATGTGGAGTCAGGACCTTATTTCTACTCCAGAAACCCAGGTGTGAGTTGGCCCATACAGTCCACACTGCCTGCGGGCCCCAAAGCCCCAGTGTCTGTGCTGGTGCAAGTCTCTGCCAAAGCACAAGATTGATTTATTATTGTTCGTTAGGCTAAATGAACAGAAACAGTAGATTCCCCAATTTATCAGCAAGACAGTTTTCAGTTATTGATGAAACGTGTTACAAAAGTAAGCAAAAGGAACTGGATGTGGGCTTTGTTAAGCCAATGTGCATGATTTTTTTCCCCCTTAAATCATTGCTTAAGGGCTTCTGGCCCCTAGCTCAGGAATCCTGCCCAAAAATGCCAGATGTATTACACAGTCAAGTACTGCAATGTAAACACTGCTCTGTGCCATGAGGCAGGGTGGTCCATCTCCTGTTTAAGAAGAGCGAGAGATTGGGAGGGAATGAGGGGTAAGCCCTCTGCTCTGCAGCGAGCAAGCAAGTGGTCCTGTCGTTTGTGTTGTTGGCTGCATAGTCAAGATTTGGAACTACAGATGAATTAATGCTTTGGACTGGCAAAGAAAAGCAGCTTGAATAGGGATGTCAAAGAGCAAGATGTGGCTTGGATAATGTTGCTTCACTGGGTTGGAGAAGTTTATCAAATGTTGAACAGAACGGGGCAGGGGGTGCTGATAGCGAGAAAGCTATTGACTTCATAGCTGCGTCTGTGAGCATCACCGTTTTCCTCTGCTGTGAGTTAAATGGAAAGGTGAGCAAAGCAAGGAAAGGCGAGGTCAGCTTCGTTCACGCACCCCCCCCCTCGGCCCCCCTTCCCAGGGTCTGAGAGAGCCTGCTGCGTTGGTGCACCTTCTGTGTGTAAACCTAAGATAAATCACATTGCTGTTCTGTTGTTTTGTAGCACTGGGGGGTAGGCCAAGATATGTTGCAAAATAAATGGCCTTCCAGTTTCAAAATTTAAATAGATAATCTAATAATGATCATTTAGAGGTGAGAAAGAAATTGGGCCACCCCTGCAGGCAAGTCAAGGAAACTGGGCTGCCTAGACATTCTCTGTACATCCAGATAATCTGATGTAATACTAAGCAGTCTCGAGACGGACTAAATTTGGGGTTTTAAAAAATTACTATGAAGATACTTTGTGAGGTAGGAGGAAAAGGGGCTTCAGTTTTGAATTTGGGGAATTCTTAAGACAACCTGCAATATTATCCCGATTTAAGAAATCAATGCTGTAGAGTGATCAAGAAAAGTTAATTTAAGAAACAGTGATTGAAAAAAGCAGGACTTTTAGGATTAAGGAAAAGGTAGGCTTCTTGACTCTCCCTTCCCCAGCACTTTTTTTTCTTTTTTGAATTCTCCCATCTTCCCCACCCCTGTTCCCTGATTTCCTTTGCTGCTTTAGTGAGGAAACCAGAAAACTTCCCAAAAATACATGTAAATATCACTCAGGGTCTTTTTAAATAGAGGCTTTCTAAGAGAGAAAATAACAAGAATTTTTCCTAGCTACCTAAGAAATTCTTTCCTCTTACCTGATTTCCCCCCGTGAGGTTTATACTTTGCTGTAGTGAGTTTTAAAAATGATAAATATGGTACCGTCATTTCAGTCCACACATGATGCAGAAAAATAAATTGCACATGTTTAATACCTTGCTTAATTGCAAACAAAGCTTGCAATTTGAAGGATTTGGGATTAGGACTAAATGTCTATTAACTGCTCTTTCCAGAGATTTGGGGAATAGGATGACCCTTTCCCCCCCCCTCCCTTTTTTTTTAATAGGCTACAGTTTCACATGGCTCCCAAAAGAAATCTCTCTCCCTTTTTGTTTCTCACACCAATTGATTTATCATTTTGCTTGCAAGCAGATCCAGAATGTTAGGGCAAGAACACACTCACTTTTTTCTCGTAACTTTTTTGTTGCGGACCGAAACCAGTTGACTTGAATAAATTTTTCTGAGGCCTGAATGTAGCCAGCAACGTGGAAAAATCTTGCCATTCAGGGCCGTCTGAATGTACATTTCAGCCACACAGTAAGCTGCATTGGTAGGCACTGGACTGCTAAATACAACCATTTTTCGCAGCAGCGAGTTAGACAGGTGATTAGCATAATTAGCACCGAGCAGCTATACATATGGTAATGCTGAGTGTGTAAATGCCAGCTGCGGTGTAAAATTTATGTCAGGGGTCGGCAGGGCTGTGTGAAAGTATTGTGTTCCAGCTGCAGGTCAGGGCTGCGAAAGCTTACCTCCTTTTCTCTTGTTGGTGAATACGCCAAACAGAAGAGAAAGACAGAAATATAACAGATACGGCTTTGATGGAACAGCCCAGTTCTGTGCAAGAGGGACTGTTTTATAAAACACACACACACACACACACACACACACTTGCACACACCCCATTACTTTCTCTACAAGTTGTGTTTACTTCATGCAGAACGCACATGAGCAGTGGCCAGGATGGGGCTTTGGGTGGGTGAATGGGCCAGATGATTTCCTGGGAGGAAAACTTTCAGTGAATTTTTAAAAGGAGTTAAGAATTGTGCTTCTGTTTTTCTCCCCATTCTCTTGCCCTCCTCCTCCATTTCTCCCCTACTCCTGCCCATATTGTTTTCCTTCAGATTAAAGGGGGGGGGGGAATTACCATTGGGTGTATGGGTAGTGTTTGTCCTGTAGAAGAATGGGAGTGAGCGTCATGGAGGTGTTAGCTGACCTTGAACATAATCTAAGCTTCCAACAGTGCTACTCTTCCTATCCAGCTTTACTAGTTTTAGGGAAGTGCTAGAAGTTGCTTTGTGGCAGCTATTATTCCACCTACCACTGCTATAGACCCATTAGATAAGGATCGTGTAGGTTTCTTGTTTGAAAGGACAGTCTTGAATGGCTCACACCCTTGGAAAGGCACAATGGGGGGATTTATTGCTGTGACCAGTTCATGTATTTTTGCACTTGAAGCATTTTTTTCCCCCTGCCATCTTCCCTCCCCCCATTTGCTTGGTGGCAGTATAGTTCACACCAAGCTGACCTGGTGATGAAACCTTCTCATGGCACCAGGGGGTCCTTATGTATGAGCCCCTAATCCAGCTAATCCTGATGGCAACAAAATCAGGAAAGTGGCCCCCCATGATGGGCATCTCCCCATGCAGATGGAGAGAGGAGGATTGGAGTGGGAGAGAAGTTGGGCCATCTTGGTGTTCCCTAGGGGCGGGACTCACATGTCCTCTCCTCCATGCTGTTCAAGTAGGAAGCCAGTGAAAAGAGCCAGGGCAAAACAATGGCAGAAAGACTGTTGGAACCCAGAGGAGACGTGATGCCAGCCCCCCAGAAGCTGGGAGAAGTTGAGCTGGGGGTAATGTGACACACCAGCCTGCATGCTGTGCTAGAGAGAGCCCGCTGCCTTGCAAGCGAGTGGGTCTCATTATTGTTGGCTTGTTTTCTGCTTTTATTTTTTTAATGAAGACTTTAGGAGTCCTTCAGTAAAACCTTCAAACTTGATAACAACACGCTCTTTGGTCTCTGGGTTCTGCTTCCTCGTCCAGCATTGCCTGTGAGGGACCCCGCTGCTGTGTGTCAGATGCTTCTGGGCTTGCTTAGCTCCTGGGGAAGGAAGGACAGGCGGGGTCTGCACCTGCTTGCTGGGAGCGCTGGAGCATTCAGGTGAAATCATGGTAGGACCTGGGACAGTTCACAGCTGCGCAGGTAGACGGGGCGGGATAGAACAGAGCTCTCCTCTGTTATGTCTTGTGCGTAGCCAGGAACACCCACGGGCCTGCAGCCTGTGACTTCACGGGGCCTGTCTGAGATGGGGTCGACTGCAGCCCTCACTTGCACAGCAAGTGACCAATGGAGAATGGGCCTCCTGACAGATGCAGTGTCATCTTGGAGCGGGTGGCCCTGTAAAAAATACTGGAGGGTTGGGGGGACGGTGGCAGGCAGCAGGTCTAGTTGGGGCAGAGTGCTGGGGTGACCTGATCGTGTGCGACAGAGCGAGCGGGCGGCTTCAGGGAAGGCCATTCAGAGGAAGCAGCCCGCGCTGTAACAGATGGCACCACAAACAGCTGGTGGTGGTGTGGGGGGCTTAGAGCAGGCCGCATGCTCCAAACCAGCCTACAGCTACTTCTCCTGCACTCCCCCCACTGTCTCTGGGGAGGGGTAGGATGCTTCCTGCTCTTGTCTTGTTTGTGTGGTTTTCACCTCACCGGGCTCCCTTGTGAAGGCAAATTCCCTTTGGGGGATCTGATTCTAGCATTTTCCCATGGCAACACCCAAGGGCACAATCCCACAAGGAAAAAAACAGCCCAGAAGCTTAAGCAGCAGTTGGCTAGTCATGAATAAAAGAGATGGGTGGAAGAGTGACTAAAACTCACAGCCCAGGAGTTTTCAGCCAATTGCTCAAATTATTGAATCTTCCATTTTTTTTCCATTTGTAAAGTAAGCCGGTGTTAATAATTTTGCAGTTACATCCTTTCAGAGGTTTGTACTTTTTTCACCCTCACGATAACTAATCACAACATTGAAAGAAGGCCCTGAAGTAACTAAAGGAGGGGGAATCTCTCCAGCATCTGTTAGATAATTCATGGGATTAATCAAATGCAAA
The DNA here is from genome assembly GCF_964194185.1 of Rhinolophus hipposideros. Classification (NCBI taxonomy): domain Eukaryota; kingdom Metazoa; phylum Chordata; class Mammalia; order Chiroptera; family Rhinolophidae; genus Rhinolophus; species Rhinolophus hipposideros. The sequence continues at coordinate 7,704,079 of NC_138057.1, read as the reverse complement.
TGCTGCGCTTGCATATACACAGACCCCGTTTTCCTAATTGGACTCTGAGTGGGTACTTTTCAGGCTGAAAGGGTCATTTGTTTTGACTGATTGACTTTTTGAGGCTTTGGGGAGAATTAATATCTTATACAGATGACTGCCTGTTCCCAAGGCTCTGTATTGAGGTTGCTCGTTCATTTATTCATCCAACACACTGAGTGTGTGCCATGAGCCTGGTGCGCAGAGGTGAGTGGGCAGCAGACAGTGTCTCCCTGAAAAGACTTGGGATTTAGTGGGAAAAACACTTCGATTGGTCCCTCAGATTATCTTTTTGTGGATCACAATAAGCTTTTGCGAAAGGCTTTTTGCCTGAATGCCGTAGGCGTGTATTAAGCTCTGTGCAAAAACCTGGGCTGAAGAATTATACGGCAGGAGAACATTATGGGGGCAAGGATGGGGGTTGTCTCTTGTCTGCCGTGGGTTGGAATGGCAGCGCTGGCCCAGCCTGTGGACCTGCGCATGGAACGGTTTCTCACCTGTGCTGGCCCTTCTTCACCTGGGAAAGCCATACTTGGTGTGATCTGAGGAACAGATCAGCAGCGCCTCATCCAAAACTTCTTTGCAGAAGTGATGCTCCTTACCTCACCTCTCTCAAAGAATTGGCTTAAGCCTCAGATATCTGGAGAATAAGATGCGGAATTTGCAGGTAAAGAGGCTTAGGGCTGCTTGTTCTCCACGCCCCTTCATCTCTCTGCCCCTCTGGGAACCAGAAAGAAAACGGGGCCTGTCCACTGACTGCCACCCATCGGGCTCCCTACTGACAAAACTATCTCCTCACTGGCAGTAAAAAATCTGGATGCAACATTGTTGTCCTTCAGAGAGTGATTATTTGTCCCGTGTAATACTTTAATGCATTATAAAAGCTCCAGCTGGTATATGGGATTTGGTGCTCCAAGACTCATATTCTCAGCTGGTGCTCAGAAGCCACGAGGCTTGCAGGGCAGTTGGACTTGGGATTAAAGGGTGGGTTCTGCCTCCTTTTAGCTGCGTAGCCCTGGGCCAGTCACCCAACTCTGCAGCTATGTTTTCTCCTCTATAAAGTTAGGGTACTGATACATGCCCTGTGATAAATGAACAAATGGACGGACACCTGCTGAGCTACGGGTTCCAGTGTCGGCCGTAGGAGGTTAGCAGTAGCATTTTTATCCCATTTTCACAGAGGATACTGCAGCTTACCTGCAGCAGGGACTTGTCCATATCTTTGTGCCGCAAGTGGCAGCGTGGGACTGAGAACCCAGTCTCCTGATACCTATTCTCATGGTCTGTCCAGTTCGTCTTGTCCCAACTTGATGGGGGATTGGCATCAAGCAAAATATTTCTAAATAAGTAAATAATGAGTGTGAAAAGGCTTTGCAAGCGGAAAGCACCACACAATTATAAAGGTCCTAGCATCCTGAGGTAACCTTTTCTGAGTCTTGTTCAGAGGTTGGTTGTTATTTTACTGTTAAAGTTGTTGTGTGTAGGAGAAGGAAAAGAATGTGAGGACTTCAGTATGTGATCAAGATGGCATGTTATTTTTGCATTGAGCTTGTTTTTAATTCAGATCCCTACCAAGTAGCTTTCATATTTATTTTTTTTGTCACATGGAAGTCTTTAATTATACGTGTTCATTGCAGAAATATTAAGAAATAGAGGTAAACCCCCCAAAGGGAAGCGGCGGCAGATTATCTATAAACCACCACATAGCAGTAAGAGCCACTGACATGGCTGTCAGTGTCCCTACAGCTACCGCACAGAGAGTGGGTCTTACGGTTCATTCTGCTCAGTATTCAAACGTGACTGTGCAGTATTTCATGAACATTCAATTATTTAGAAAATAAGAAAGAGGGACTTTGACCTTGAAACTGGGAAAGAGAAGGAAGAAAACCGTGTCCCCGACATCACAGCTGCAACTTCAGACACTTGAGATGGGTTCTGTGGGGCTTCCTGAGAGCCACGCCTCACACCGGCAGGTTAGAGAACAGCTCTGGTTGTCACTCAGCTGTGATTTAGAGCAGCGAGTCACACGAGTCCATAAAACTGCTGTCCACAGGGGTTTCTGTTTCTGGTGGCTTGTCCAGAGCGCCTTAGGAGAACACTAATGTAAGACCCCGTGAGTGCTGTGTGCTGTGTGACACCGGTACGCCCAGTGCAGCACGTGAATGGCATCGTTGTGGTGTCCCCAGGCTCCTTTCTCTCCCTGGAGAAGCCACACCTGAGGCTGTTGTGGTTGCTGGTTCCTCTGCCCAGAGCAGTTACCCAGCTCTTCGAAGTTACTTCCTTTTAGGTCTCCCCTGGCCGCTCTTTTCCAAGTGGTCTTGCCCTGCGCCACCCCCCACTCACTCACATGGCATCACCATCTTTATTTCCTCTGTGGGACTTGTTGTGCCATGAAAGATCTTACTGGTTTGCTTGTCTGTTGCCTGTTTTGCTTTACTGGCCGGTGAGCCTTTTGGGATCAGAGAACACATTGGTCTCATCGACCCTGGCACCCCATAGCTTAGCACGCATCCCCAAATGCACCCCAAATGCACCCCAAATGCACCCCAGCAGGGTGAACGAATTGGGTTACAACCAGCTGTCAAGTAAAGTGGATGTCAGCTAAGCTTTTTAAAAAGTACTGAATAGTTTTGCAAAAACATTCATATGTGGTTAAATATAAGATCACATGTTACATAAAATATGGCCTTGTATCATGAAAAATAAGAATTTAACAATACTCAAAAGTTAACCACAGCATAGGTGGTTGAGGAAATTTAGGATTCAGCATCTTTCAACTCGATGATAATCTTGGTCCCCCTTTGATAACAGTCTTGTTCTGGTTGACACTGGTTGTCACATTAGCAAATATTCATACTTATTACTAGAACAAAGAGATGGAATAGCAAAGATATTGAAATGTTTCAATGGCAGAGACCTGAAAATACACACCTTCTGTATGTGTTTGTTTAAATATACATCTTAAAACATCCAAAAAGGCGACATTATGGAGCCACTGGTGCCATTTTTAATATCTTGTAGGAAACAGCATCATGTCTGAAAACCCCTGTGATACAATAATTGGTCCATTATGAGATTGGTCTGGAAGCGTGCAATCCAAGTTCTCAGCAGCAGGAACCTTGCCTCTGATTTTTCTTGTGTGTACTCATCCCTTGGGTCATCCCTTTCCTTGTTGGTCATAGTTACAGGCAGCTGCTCTGCTAAAGTTTGGCGGGGTGGGGGTGTCTGTGTCCCGTTCTGTTGTTGGTTTTTACCTCATGGTCTTAATTCACCCGAAGTTTTAAGCTTCTGTGAAGGAGAAAGGAAGTGTGACTTTTTGTAAGCAGAATGAGAAATCTTGTTCTAGCCAAGGTTTGAGGAGGCAGGTGGAAATATATTATAAATGATTTATAGGTGTGGAGCATTGATGTCATAGCAGTCAGAAAAAAGGAAGAGGTTGAGCTTTTTTTTCAAAAACGCTATTTGGAGCTCCTTGGAGTGCAGCTCTGTAGCTTTTCAGAAGTGACCTCTGAGCTAATAATTGGCTTTTTAGCCTTAAACAGCCTTTCTGTCTCTACAGAAGGTGGATTGAGTGTAATTCAGCTCACTTGATAATTGGTTGAAGTAAAGCAGGGTGGTTTCTGCCCAAAGGACCCAGGCCCTGCCTGCAGGCAGCTTTAGTGGGGCACCCTGAATAGGCCTGCAGTATTATGTAAATTCATCCTCCTTTGCAAGTTGTTTCCGACGTTTTCCTGAGATTTTTCTTGAACTTCAAATTGATTGCAAGGTCCTCCCGAATTCCCCAGGGCATTTGTCGAAGTTTTCTGCTGGAGGAGTCTTAATAGTTTCTGAAACCTACTGATAATTTCCATCTCTTCCCCCCTTCCTCTCCTCCCCTCCCCCTTCCTTGCCTCTCACTGACTGACACACCGACAGTCTGTTCAGCCCCACCTCACGGAGTTCCGAGGTGGTCTGGGCCATCTGTGTGAACCTGGGCAGATGATCCTGCCAGGCTGTGAATCCGGACTCGTTTTCCTAATGAAGGCATTATTTGCTTTTTAGCCTGCCCCTTGTTTATAAAATATGCCAAGAGAACTAAACAAGCCGCTGTTCCCAGTACTTATTTACTTGCCCAAACCAAATGTTTATGTCCATGAATATTAAACTTGACAAAGGATTCCGCCCCTGAGAAAGCTGCAGTGATCACTGGGGCCCTTCCTAAATAATAGCTGAAGGCCTGCTTCTCAGCAGACGTTCACTATCAGCACCTAGGACCGTTCAGACTCTCTGTGAGCCCTGCAGTGTGTGTGCAGAGAACTCAAGGATTCTCTGCTGCCCTTCCAGCCCCTGAACTTCACTGAAAGGGATCAAAACCCCCTCCAGCCCTTCATCCCCACGCCCCTTCACACCATACCTGCCAGCCATGGGCAGCATTCTGAGTTTGGCTTGTTCTAAAACCATGCTTGAAATACAGCCTTAGGACCTGAGGAAGGAAGAAGACAAAAACCAGTTAGCAGCAACAACGTCACAGGTGCCTGAGGTACCTCGTTGCTCTGACTTCTAGCATGGCCAGGCTGCTGGAGGGCCAGGTTGGTGCGGGGGCCGGTTCTGAGTCACCTGGGAACTCCTGGAACACAGGCTGCCCGCCTCCAGGCAGCTCAGAACCTGGCACCTGTGTTTTCTGGAGGCTGACCAGGTGAGTCTGATAGAACCAGGTTCCAGGGCCTTCCAATGACAGCCGCAGCGCGGCTGATACATTTGGTCCCTCTCCAGTGGGGTTTCCCGTGTACATCTGATACGAATGCCATTATTCATCTTCTCCTGGCAGGTTTTGTGCTGAAAACATGTTTGTCACCTTGTTTCTTTTTCCACAAGGAGAAACATGTCCTTGTTACGTTTGCTAGATTATTTAGGAGAAGAGTGTAAATTGAAGCCATTTATCTTGAAATGTGCTGGAGGGGCATATTGTTTATACAAATGAAAGAAATTGCAACAGAGGTATTTGGTCTGGTCTGCGAGGAAAAGGTGTCTCAAGTTTTCCTGCCCCTCCCCGCTTTCTACATACGTTAGTTAAAAGGTGTATAAAGCACAAATGCGCTAGGTTTGCGTGTGTGGAAGGCAGGGCAGTCGTTAATGGGTTTTGTGAGTATTTTTTATGTTTATTATCAGCAAAGTTAACGATATCGATAACAATAATACGAATGTTACTCCTTAGACATCAGTCATACGTTGTCTTGACCAGAGTGTATTATCATGTATCCTGCGCTTCTTAGTGAGATAACACATGGATTGTGAATTTGTGCTGATTTTGCTGTTCTAATTGAAACCTGTCCATGTTTGTCAGTTGGTGGACGAGTCAGTCGCGAATTAAATTATACTCGCCAGAAGATTGGAGAAGAGGCTATGTTTAATCCTCAGCTCATGATTCAGACCCCGAAAGAAGAAGGTACCAACGTTCTGACCACAGAAGCGCTCCGCCAGCACCTGGACTCGGCGCTCAAGGCCAGCCGGGTCCACGTATATATGTATAACAGGTGAGCTGGCCGGAACGGAAGGGAAGGGGCTGCTGGCTAAGGCCCATTGTTTTAGTAAATAAGGTTGCCCTGGAAAGACACCTGGGTGTTAGTTCAAATAGTTTTGTAATGACTTGGCTTTTTAAAAACCATGATTTGTTTCCAGAGTGTAGTAGTCAAATACATTACGTTATATTGTATTTTCAGTAAGTCTCTTGTCAGTATACCCAAATGAGTAGGCTCCTGCAAGCCGCCATTTGGGTGGCTATAGACCCATTCTGTAGGTGTTTCATTACTTAAGATGTTTTTAGAACAGTTAGATGTTGCATTGTCTTTAGTCAACTTTCAAGGAATAAGAATACTTAATCACTTTGTGTTCACTGTAGATATTGACAGTTGTTGGTATGTATCACAAAGCACATAGGAAGTTCAGCCATTATGGTGACTTCCTGCTGACTGGTAGGTAGAATAAGGTGGACTCACACAGCTTTACAAAATATTACCCTTTCACTTCATAGCTATTGTAAAAACGCTGTGGGTATAGCAAACACATAGGAAGAGTTCTGTAGCATAACTAACAGCACTTTTTCTTATTTGTCTAAACTGTGAGTTATTCAGGGCAGGGACCATATCTTGTCCATTCTTGTACAGCGTGTAGATAAGGGCAGACACCTGGAGTTTGTTGATTGACCAACTGCCTGAATTGATTAATTTAAACTGGATCTTTTCCCTGACCTCAACCCCATTTCCGCGGGACCACTGAGTTGACATTTAGTAGATAACTCCATCCCGTAGACGTTCATCATCTCTTAACTTAGTGGTTGGCAAGTATGATTTATTTTTCACAGGGGAGGTGAGGAAGTGGCAATGTGGACGTACTCGTGGCCAGAGAGAATGAGGGAGAGAATAAAATGAAAATCTGCATTTGTCCCTGCTGTAACGTCCACTCTGGACTTAATTGGATCTGCTGTAAGACCCATCTAGCTGGAGACAGGATCTAGGGCCCAGCATGACCTGGGACAAGTCACATATCTTGGGCATACTCTCGTTTCCTAATCTGTAAACTGATTTATGATCATGTTTGCTCTGTTATTGTCAGGAGGTTCCCAGAACAAGATCAGGTTTATGTACATATGAAAGGGCTTTGGAAACTGTAAGGAGGTGCTGTAGCACTTTTTGTCAGGCAGACTTGGTGGGAGAGAGAGCACATCCTGGTTCTGACCAGCACAGCCCTCCCAGTCTGTCAGGAGTGCTGTGGGGCAAGCAACTAAACTGCGCAGTGCAGTTTTGCAAAGTTTGCAAGTGGAAATGGGTGTTCCATTTCCTGGATGCATTCTTAATACAACGGGAACCTACCTTGAGGGGGCTTGTCACTTACATACTTAAGGAGAAGATGTGAGCATCTGTACTACGAAATTACACTCAAACTGAGGGAACCCGAGAGCTTTTCTGCATTGGAATGAACTTCAAAGAACGCCTAGTTTAACCTATCTAACTTTTTAGGTGAGAAAATTGGGAATTAGATTGTGTAACTAGACAATGGGTTTTCTAATGCACAGCCATGCCCTTCTAAATCAAGTGTAAATAAGAGTTAATTGCTCAAGTGATACTAAGCGAGAACCTACTCATGCTGGATACACTGTGGAGATGCTACGTGGCATTAAAATATAAACATATACATAGGTGGGTGGTGGAGGGGTGGATAACTTGGGTCCTACTCTCGGGAGCTGACAGTCTAGCTAAGGAGAAGGAAGACATCAATACAGGTAAGCATGTACAAAGCAGTCCCCTGCAGGCCCCACTGTAGGTGCTCCAGGCGTCCAGCAGAGATCCGACCAGTCAGTGCTCTAAAGTTCAAGAGAAAGGGGTCATTTAATTGCACTGCTCAAAGAACCAGGAAGGTGGCATTTTAGTGGGGTGCTGAGGGGTGGATGAGCAGGTTCCGCAGGAAAGAGGGCAAAGTCCAGAACACTCCTTTGGGTGACCAATACAATAGTGCAGTTTGGAGGGAGTTCTTTATTTTCAGTTTTTCTTCTCTTGGATTTTCCATCCCACCGTTTCCAAATGGCCTTTTTTCAAGTTACACTTAATCTCCCTAAAGGTGTGGGCTTTATATACAAGTATAGCACTCTAATAGGAATAACAGAACTCTATAACAATACATAGATGAAAGATAAAAGAGGTAATTGTTGATCAGTGTATTTACTATCATTTCTGTAGGACAAGAAGGAGACTGTAAAGTGGGAAATTGATCCACTTGGCAATGTTCACAGCATTCATGGTTAACAGCGGGAAAGTTCATTTTGAACACTCTCTGTTAATAATTACATTATCTGCCAGTAAAAATAAGCCGGTCATGTTTTCTCACCTGAATATATGTTAATACGTTATAAACCTTACTGATTTAGTCCGCACTTATTTTGAATTTGTGACAATTCAGCTCTGAATTATCTGCCCTGAAGTTGTTTAATGTATGTAGAGAAGCAGATTAATGGTGTAAACAAGATTATTGGGAGAACACTTAAGGAAACAAGAATTCTCAAGTACTTTGGTAGCATTCATTTACATAAACACCCCACACGTTAATTACAACTGAGTATTATCTATTCATTAAAGCAAGCTTGTTGGGTCTCTGCTTGGCAAAAGTTCTGCTCAATTTGACAGGTACTTAAAAGTGATCAAAACCGCAGTTCTTTCTATATACGTTCTATAATTCTGACTTTGTACTGATTTCTTTGGTTACAATGAGAAATTGTTTTCTCTACTCTTTAATAGGCAGTGGAAATTGGAACATTTGTGTTACAAATCTGGAGAACTTATCACAGAAACAGGTTACATGGATCAGGTATACTTTCTTTTTGTTTGCAAAAAGAATTCTCAAAAATTCTCAAAAACACCCCAGTGGTTATGTGTTAGCCTAATGCATGGCCTTTTCTTTTTAACTTTGACAGATAATAGAATATCTTTACCCTTGTTTAATTATTACACCTTTGGACTGCTTCTGGGAAGGGGCCAAATTACAGCCTGGGACAGCATACCTACTGTAAGTGAATGATCTTATTTTCCGTTGTCTGATTTCTAAGCTCTAGAATGTTTCTGATGTTACTTTATCATTGTTTATTCTATTTCAGTGTTGAACATGAAATAAAAACATTGAAATTCCATGCACATTTTTTTGAGTGAATAGTTGGGGGAGATGGGACTTAAGCAGAATATTTTTTCTCTTTTCAAAAAAAAGTTCTGTAGGCATCATTAAATTTCATTCACTTTTACCAGCCCATTTATATGCAAATAAAATGCAAATGATTTTGGAGTATGTGTGATTTTTAACTCTTTAAAATGTTTGCAGTCTTGCAGACCAGGCACTCAATCAAGTTGGTTTAGCTTATCTTTTAAGGAGAAAATTTATTAGTGGGTACACGTCAGAACTAAATATTTTCAGTTAAAGTTCAAGGTCTTCCTGTGAAGCAAAATGCTAATCTTCCTTTGGGCCACATTAATGACACTGAAGGGGAAATCTGCTATCTTTGAAGGCACTGGGAGGGGATGCTTCACAATTTAGCAGTTGCATATTATATACACCGCATCATTTAAAGAATAATTGTTAATCAGTGTCGACATTTTCAGTTAATTATGCAAGAGTTAGTGCTTGGGTTATTGTTTCTGCCCTAGCTTGCACCTATCTGCAAAAGCAATTTGCAGTGGCCATACTCTGACCTTCAGTGTACAGTTTTAGATGGGAAATAAGGGGTTTTGTGTTTTCTGGTTGGGAGATTCTGAATAATGACTTCAGCCTGGTTAAGCAGCTACAGTGTGGTTTGTACCACATAACAGGCAGCCAAAAGCCTTTCTGGTCTGTCAACAGCACAAATTCAAAAGTGAGTGTGGGGGGAAGTGGCCTTGATGATGGCTGTGATGGCAGAGGCAGCAGGGGGCTTCTGGGGTTGACTGCCAGGCTGTCAGAGAGCGCTCATAAGTATGGGATTATTACAGGTAATGGAGATCAAATATTTGGATTGGTGACATTTACAAAGCATTTCTTAGGCTGGCAAGTGCTAATTTGACATTTTGATTCCCTCTTTGTTTTTTTTGTTGTTTTTTGGGGTCTTAATTTTGAATCTCAGTCTTCTGATTAGAGGTACCCACTGGCTAATTTTGGTTTTGGGTATTAAATACAATAGATCAGCCAGTAAAGATTCTTTGTACCTTCATTCATTTATCAGCTCTCTGTTTGCCATCTCCATTCATGAATTGTTTTCCTGGCTTAGGTCTGCATGCAGATAGACCGGAAAGGAGCTTTTTTTTTTAATGCCACTGCCCCAGAATGGCAGCATTACCAAAAGCCTTGTGCAATCGGATGCAGTATGTGCAATATATGTAGTCCTGTTACTTTACTAAGGGTGTGGAAGCCTCTTTTCATTGTCTTGCCTCCTAATTTTTTTCAGAGGTAAGGCTCCTTTGCAGTGGACAAACTTTGACCCTTTGGAATTCCTAGAAGAGTTAAAGAAAATAAACTATCAAGTGGACAGCTGGGAGGAAATGCTGAATAAGGCGGAAGTTGGTCATGGTTACATGGACCGGCCCTGCCTCAATCCGGCTGATCCTGACTGCCCCGCCACAGCCCCCAACAAAAATACAACCAAAGTGAGTACAGGCAGTAAGTCTTCTTAGGACGGGCAGAGCGAAAAATTTGATATTTCCCCCCATTCTTTGTTCTGTTATTTTCATTTTTAAGATTTCATTCTCCACTATTTGTTGTTGTTTTTTTTGTCTGTGGGACTAAGTTTGTTTATAGAGAGAAATTTTGCTGTAAGATTTGCCATACGCCTCTCATTAGCCTTGATTTTAATGTTCTCTCTGAAACAAACAAGCCCGGAATGCACTGGATTTTAACAAGGCATGTGACCTGCCTGCTAATTCCCGTAATTACGTAGCTGTCTTTCTATTTTAGCCTCTTGATATGGCCCTTGTTTTGAATGGCGGATGTCATGGGTTATCCAGGAAGTATATGCACTGGCAGGAGGAGCTGATTGTGGGTGGCGCCATCAAGAACAGCACTGGGAAGCTTGTCAGGTAATCCTGCACACAGAGGGAAAGCCCAGCCATCTTGTTTTGGTCCTGTCCTGAGAAACCACTTCCCTTCTGACATCTGCACGTGTAACTGTATTCATACTTGACTGATAACCTAGCTAGCTATCTGGTGTAATATTAATAGAATATTAGGAAATATTAGCAGACCAGACCAGCTCAAAAGGCACCGTATAGGGAATTTTTCGAGAGATGTGTCATTTTCATTGAGACTGTAGGTTGTGACTGTAGGGTGTTAGATCTGCCCATTTTGTAGAAAATCGGGGCAAGCGTAAAGCAAGCAAGAGACATTGGTCATAGCATAGAGAGTTAAGTGGTATGAGCTAGACTCTGTCATAGCTTGTTAAAGGACAAGACCAGCAAATGACGCTAACCAAGAATTAGCCTCTGCACTTGACTCTGTTCCATCAAGTGTCAGGTACTCTGAGATTTTACCCTCGGGAAGGCTGTCGTCTGGGATTTCTGCACGAGCAAGCGTGCAGGAATGAGCCGAGCATATCTGGTCTAGCTAGCTATCCCTCTACCCTTCCTGTCGCGTTGAGTAGAAACAGAAAGGAAATTGCCTATTAATTTAATTTTGGGGCCTATCTGTAAAAGGTTCGTAAGGTTACACCTTTAATGTGGTACATCAATCTATTAAATACAATAACCATCCCGGTCCTATTTTAATGGAAACATGTGCTCATGTAGAAGAGTAGACTGAGTGCAGGTGAGTTGGGGGCGCTCGTTTGGGATTTGTCATAGAGCTGCTTCCCTAATCTGTGCCTTCTCACCCTTTCCTACCCCACTGCAGTGCCCGTGCCTTGCAGACCATGTTTCAGTTAATGACTCCAAAGCAGATGTACGAACACTTCAAGGGATACGAGGATGTGTCACACATCAACTGGAATGAGGACAAGGCAGCGGCCATCCTGGAGGCCTGGCAGAGGACCTACGTGGAGGTGAGTCTCCGGCATGCTGGCCCACCTTGGAAGATGGGTACAAGCCCCTGAGTGACTAAATACTTCATTTGAATGACATTTTAGAACTTTGTTTTTCATTAGAATTTATTTTCAAAACATTATAATTCTGGGAACGTGGGGGTGGAGGATGAAAAGTTTTTTTCACTTTTCTTGATATTGGAAATCTTAGTATCTGGGCGATGCCCTGATTGGAGGGTGCCCTGAAACATTTTGAGTAACCATTTGTGAACTCCAGAGCTAAGGCATAATAGTGTTTAAAAAACACTCAGTTAACAAGAAAAGGTGTCTGGAAAACATTAGCAGGCATAGAATCTGTTCACAGCTGCAGTCCCCTTGGTTAGGTCATGTGACAGGAGCTGGCCTTTGTTTCCCAAGCAGTGACCTCTACGGAGCTGCATGTGACCTTTTAAAAGTGGCCAGCAAATGAAGGGGGGAGGAGTGCCCATAGGAATGAGTTGGTTTGGATTAAGGGGGAACTGCTGGAGAGGGGAATACAGCCTTGGAGAGCTCTGGACAGGGGACTATAGTCTTCCATGTAAAGAGCCCAGAGGGACCTTCAGTGGCCGGCTCACCTCAGCACCACTTCTTACTTGATTAGCGGTCACCTTCACTGTCCCAGGCCCAGGGTCATTTAATGTTAGTCTCAGTTCAAACCTGAATCATGTAGAATTCTTTAGAATGCATCAGAAAAAAAGTTGGGGTTAGGTAGAGGGGACACGCGTCCCCCAACATCTGTGCTGTGAAAGCTTGTTGAAGCTTTCATTTTGTCTCGGACTTTTATGTTGTGACCACAGGTGATTCATCAAAGTGTCGCCCAGAACTCCACGCAGAAGGTGCTTTCCTTTACCACAACCACCCTGGATGACATCCTCAAGTCCTTCTCGGATGTCAGTGTCATCCGAGTGGCCAGTGGCTACTTACTGATGGTAACGATCAATTCAGTTCTCCTGGGGGGTTGGGGGTTTGTTTTGGTTTTTGGTTTTTACCTTTCCATGACGGCTCCTGCTTTTTAACTGCTCTTAACACACATGTGCATCTGAGAGAGCCAGAGAGCTCGGGCTTCATAACAGTTTGAAAAGTGGTTGTGTAAAGCATTTTTTCCCATTTGCAGTTTGCCCATCTTTGACTCGTATCATTTCCTGTGATGTCTGTAATGTAAATTTTTGTTGTTGGGTTTCATAAGTTCTACCTTTTGATTTGGGGTGATGGGTGGGGGAAAACATTAGAATCCTCACACATTCTAATGTTTGGCTTTTGTTTTGTGTCTCCCCCTCCTCCTTTCCCCTCCCCACTCCTCCCATTCCCCTTCATTCCTTCACCTGCCCACCCCCACCCCCACCCCCACCCGTGGTTCTGCTTGCAGCTTGCCTATGCCTGTTTAACCATGCTGCGCTGGGACTGCTCCAAGTCCCAGGGTGCCGTGGGGCTGGCTGGCGTCCTGTTGGTTGCACTGTCAGTAGCTGCAGGATTGGGCCTGTGCTCATTGATCGGGATTTCCTTTAACGCTGCAACAACTCAGGTACTAAAGGAGCCATCCGTCCACTTTGTTGACCAACATCTCTCCCCGGGCTCCTTTTATGTGGCCTTTCATGTGTCCATGTCACCGAAAGGGTCTTTCAACCTTTTCCACTAGAATGCCACCTTCTTGGCTGTTGTGTCTGTACATGGACCACTCCCCCTCGGCAGTGAGCAGATCTGAATGGGCTTACTGATTAGTCGAAATGTTTCACTTAGGGAATTTAGATCATTCATTAGAGCAGTGGCTTTCAGACTTCAGTGTGCTTTAGAATTACCTAGAGGGGTTGCAAAAAGTTGAGATTGCTGGGCCCCACCCCCAGAGATTCTAACTCAGCTGGTCTGGGATGGGGGAGGAGAATTTGCATTTTTAACCGGTTCCAATGATGCTGGTGCAGGGATCATGCTCTGAGAATCACTGCTTCAGATGAGTTACAATCCTTCCCTATTTAAAACACTGGTGACAGTGTTTTAAATAGCCTTAGGATTATCAGAACCGGACCTCACATGTCTAATGCCCTGTCCTCTGTTTTCACTATAGGTTTTGCCATTTCTTGCTCTTGGCGTTGGTGTGGATGATGTTTTCCTTCTGGCACATGCATTTAGTGAAACAGGACAGAATAAAAGAATCCCTTTCGAGGTAATCGAAAAACAAAAGAAGAAAGCTTTGGGCACAGCCAAAGCCCCCTCCATTCCTCAGTATTTGTCCTTTCATTTTTCTCAATCTGGCCCAATAAATAATTTAGTCCCAAGGCAGGTGACAGATTATTGGCTCTAAATAAGTAAGTTAGAAGAATCTCAGGAAATGTATTCCATACTGCACATTTGTCACTTTGTCCTCACCCCACCCCTTTTAAATCATATTAAATATGTACTTAAATCCATCTATTGCAGCTTGGTGTTTTAGATGGTACTAACTATGAACATTCATGACTGTGTGAATAGTACTGAAGATGTTTTCAGTGCCTGTGTTAGGGGGCAGGCAGAGACACTCCTCCCTTATCCCCTAATGTCAGCACAGTAAACCGCCAGTTGCCCTGTTAGGCTCGGTATTGGACTTGTTCACGCAGCCTGTGCTGTAAAGGAGCCCTGCCCTTCCGGCTCTCACTCAGCACTGTGGTTTCTCACCCCCAGGACAGGACCGGGGAGTGCCTGAAGCGCACGGGCGCCAGCGTGGCCCTCACCTCCATCAGCAACGTCACAGCCTTCTTCATGGCCGCACTCATCCCAATTCCCGCTCTACGGGCCTTCTCCCTCCAGGTGCGTTTCCAAGGATTAAATCTGTGTGAGCACGGCACTGCCACTGACCATCTCCACCACTGGGCTGGCGGTACCGTGGCCATGAAGTGACACAGCACAACAGCATTTGGGACTCTTTCTTCTGGGCAGATGCTTCTTTAAGCAGGAACCCTGACATTCCCTCTAAAAAGGTTCAGGGTCCTTTCCTTCTTTGTAAGCCCGGAGCCCTGATGCCCATGGCCTGGGTATCGTCAGGACCTGGTGCCTTACGGACTTGGCCTTGCCTTCATTGTCCAACTGAAATGGTCCCAGGGCCACTCCCTGTGGGACAACAAGAAGCCCTATTCCAGATGGCAGGAGGCCTCTGACTTGTCCACAGCACAACCCTCTTCTTGTCCATTCCTGCCTTAAAAGCCCCCTGCGTTTCTGCGTTCCCTCCTCAGGCATGCCACCGTCTCCGCAGTTCCTTAAAGCAGCCTCAACACAAGGCAGCTGTGTAGAGCAGACCTCACTGACAAGAGGAGGCTGCCGTGTAGCCTAGGCGAGGCGACAGCTTAAACTTGAATATTAGATGCCACTGTGAGAACGTACGGGCCGGTTTCGCCTGCAGAAGGGTTTGTTGGGGCTCTCACCACCTCCTTTCCTTACTTAGTTTCCATAGACTCTCCTTTCTCCTCTTCTCTTTCCTTTTGGTCCCAGACTCCCCTCTCAGGCTGCCCAAGAAAACCCCCAATTCCTCTCCCTGCTTTATGCAGAGCAGTTTGGCTCCTGCATTGTTCCGCTCTCTCCTTCCAAACCAGCGCCTTTCACACCGAGAGGCTATCAAGATATTTTTTTAAACAAAGAGCCAGCTTATGTGAATTGTAAGTATGGAGACTTCTTAAGACTGGGGCTGCAGCCTTGGTCAGTCTGTGCTTGGCCTAAAGCACTGGCATGGCTCGCAGCTGCCGGAAACCTGCAGGAACCCAGACATCCATCAGGGCAGAAGATAAGGACCGCTACTTGGCCACTTTGTGGTCGTCCTGCGCCTGAGATGGTTTAGGATTTTGATATCTCACAGATGGTATTGAAGTTTTGTGAACTAAATTCAAATTTGAAAGCTTCCACTGTTTTCCAAGACATAGTAACGGAGCAGTGGCATTCCCTTTCTTCGTTTCTTTTTCTTTTACAATATGATATGTAATTCATGAGATGGTCAGCTTTTTAAAGGAAACTACTTTTGATGTCACTTTTTAAACTGTTACCCCACTCAGCTTACTTATACTACTCTCTTTAATCATGGTGACCTTGAAGAGAAATTGACAAATTGTAGATTAGGCTTCTGTTTTTATTTTTGTCAACCTATTTAGTCTTCATATTTGAATTCCATTTTGCTAATTGCTGATAAAAGACCTAAGCAACTAATGATCCTACTGTGGCTGGGACACTAGACTTGTTTAATATTTAGTGTTAGATATAACATGAAAAAAGATTCTGTACCAATCACTGCAACCACCAGCTCCCCAAAGAAGAAATACTAAAAAAAAAAAAAAAAAAAAAAAAGTTTATTTTTGTTACATATATAAATATAAATAGAAAAAGTAAATGAATAAGTGGATGAAGTTAAACCTGAAACTGGGATGGAAGCTCAAGAAAATGAAAAGAGGTCTAACTGCTTAATAATACGGAAGATAATGAAAAGATGACTGCTGAATTAATTGGTACAGCTGAAGCTTTAGAATGCCATTTTACATGGGCACGTATCTGCACAGCTCCCTTTGATGTCTTGTTCTTGTTTCATCTGCAGCAGATTCTGACACTGAGAAGTTGTTCTAGAGTCTCCTAGCAGTGGGACACTTGCTCCTGCCTCTCTCCTTCCTGCTCACCTTTCCCCTCACTGTTCTTTGTCTGCTCTGCCTCACACTCCTTCTTTTCTTCTTGTCCTCTCTCATTTTCTCTCGTCCTCTCTCAGTACACACTGATGATTCATCAAGGCATACTCTCCTTTAATGGTATCCTATGGTGTGGTGGTCTGAAACGCTACATGAGTTTTCCTTGCGTCTTTTAGAAAATCCAGTACGCTAAGTTCTCTCAAGGTAAGTACCTGACGGAGATGAAATGAGTACTGTCTGTCTTGCATTTCTATTCCAAGGCTCTGCAGTGTCACTTTAGAAAGTTGCTTCTGTGGCTTCCAGGAGTCCTCATTTATTAAAGAATAGCTTCCCATGACACTGCTCATTCTCTGTCAAAGAAACAAACCCCCCACCCCCCAAAAAGAAGAAAGTGCAAGAAAAAAAAAGAGAATGCACCATGAGTTTGGCAGTAGTTATCAGATATTTTAATGCTTTGAAATGTATTGACAGTCGAAATTGACCATTACATAGCTTCTCTTACCTTTAGTGAACTGTGTTAAGTTGTGATTCTGGTTATTCACTTGTGTTTGTATTTTCAGGATGCTACAGAGTAAGCATCAAAAGAGAAAGACCCAAAGAGGTTCTATCCGATAATGAACCTATGTGAATTTAGGAATTTTCCCTGTGGAACTTTTCCAATTTTGTAGCCTTACCAAAATATATAGAATTTTTCCCCACAAAGAAACTGCCCCACACCTCTTTGTCATTCTCCATCCATCTGTCCAAATGCCACCTCTGTACCAGAAAGCATGGCACTACTGTGATTCTTTGGGAACTGATGGTAACTGAATGGTGTTTGTTCTTCAGTGAAACTCCCGGAACAGAATGCCTTATTGTTCCAAATGGCCAGAGGCTTTAGATGAGGGCCCCTCTAGGCAGGGCCAGTGCGTCTCTGTGCTCTGCAAGTATCTCAGTGGGGCCACCTTAGGTGCTTAGCAGGGAGTGGGACGTTTCCTTTAAGCATAGCAATTAGAACTGATTGACAGTGCACAACCCTCCCCGTCATCCTTTCAGATTTCCTTACAATTTCTTAAACTCTCCTTTGCTCCACTTCTTCTGTACTGAGAATTTCTTGCTGTTTGTTTTTACTATTTGGGTGCACTTTAGGGGGTGTTGAAGTTCTGCTGTTTTCTCGTCAGAAAAGGTCCTCTCTGTGTATGTATTACGTCATTTGTCAGTGAGTTTAGTTAGATGGGACACTGCTTTGGTCTGCTGCTCTCATTGCTCCATTTCCACCAAGACAGAGCAAAAAAGAGGCCCATCAGACTTGTTCGTTGGATAAGGCTGGTATCAGACACATTCCCCAACCCTTATGGAAAGTATCGGTGTCTGTCTCGCCAGTGTATGTCCACCTGTGTGCTTGTCTTTTCAGTCTCTGCCCTCGTCCTTAGGAACTGTTGTTCAAACCGAGATGCCCAGAGTTTGTCTGAGCATTACGCTCCTGAATTCTAGACATGACTAGTAAAGAAAGAGCTAAAAGGATTCGATCCCAAGGATTAAGCTTTCCTGGAAAATCAGACACAGCATCCCTATTGTCTGCTTGGTCACGAGTCCTAACCCAGCCTATGTCCCTCCCCTCAGGAGGTGACTGGATCTAACAGGTCTCAGTCTGGCTGAGGCTTTAGGCATCGGACCTGAGTTTGAATCCCGTTGACGGGGTAACCTCACCTCCCGCAGGTGACCCTCCTTTGCACCACGAGGTCTTTATCAGGTCATAGAATATCTGCCTCCTGGTTGCCGTAGGACTTAAATATATCATCTGTAGCCACCTGATCTCCCATGGCTCCTCCTTTCTCCTTGGCTCCACCTTTCTCCTTGCTCGTCCCTGAATAGAGTGTTAAATCCAGCAGTGCCAGGTGTGTCCCTCAGACACTGCCTTTTGGCCTGCCCGAGTCTCCTTTTGTCTTCTGCGTCTCCCTGAGGAAGCTTCCCGCCACTGTCCTCACCCCCACACCCACCCCCCCATGCACCTCCACCTGTGGAACCCTGTGCATGCTTTTATTATTACATTTATCAGCCTGAATTGTCATCTGTTTAGGGGTCTGGCTGTGTCAGTTGCTAAGGGCAGAATTTTGTCGTATTTATCTGTCTCTAGTACCCAGCACGATGCCCTGGCTTTTCTTTTTCTTTTCTTTTAATTTTTATTGGGGGAATATTGGGGAACAGTGTGTTTTTCCAGGACCCATCAGCTCCAAGGCAAGCCGTTGTTTTCACTCTAGTTGTGGAGGGTGCAGCTCACTGGTCCATGTGGGAATGGAACCGGTGACCTTGGAGTTACGAGCACTGTGCTCTAACCACTGAACAAACCGGCTGCCCCTTGTCTTTTTAAAGTATTTGTATCTTAGATGAATCCTCTAATCAAAAGAGTGATTTGCTTATTAATATAAGCCCCATTGGGTAGGATTTTAAAGTACCTTATTAACGTTAGGGTGGTAAGTGAACACATTCATATATTTTGACTTGATGAGGAATTTCCATGGCAGACTTTTTAAGAAGGGAGGGGTCAGGCCATTTTTCGAAAGAACCTTTTGGTTATTTTTTGGTTTTGTAGACTTGACAGAGAACCAATTATTGAAAGGCATCTCTCCAGAACTCAGGTTTGCAATTTCACCTTGAGCATAAAGGCACAATTACTATCCAAAGCGCTTTGCAAAGTTTTCCTCCGATTTTATGTGTCAGTTATGATCAGGTTTTCTTCTCTCACCCTGAGACATGTACCCGGTTTAAGAAGGTTTTAGAACTAAACAGTTCTTTGAAAAACCTCACAAGAGGTTTGAATTTTCAAAAAAAAAAAAAAATTCTGGTGGTTTCTTGGTTCCTTAGCATTCCAGTTGCACTTTTTTATTGTGCTGCTTCTCTCCATGCTTTTGTGAACGGGAGAGCTCTTTCAACTGTCTTCTATTGGCTTTCTCCTATTAACAGCCCAATTGTGTAATTTTTACTGGGTCAGCAGGAGATTTGCCAAGGCACCACAGAATCTAGCCTGTGTTTACTCTAGGTTATGGAGTGACTTTTGAATCTGTACTTATTTATTCTGCATACTATAATCACACACAGGAATTTCTTTCTGCTTAACTCTCCTTGACCTTTTATGTGACTGCACTCACATACCCCACAAGCTGCTCCAGAGGCTATTTGGAATGTGCCTATTAAAAACCTCAGGGGATGTGTTTGAAATTTTATTTCATGTTTTAAAGGTGACATTTTGATACACTCGATCTACTCTACATAGACATTTTCTGAGTTTAAAACCAAGGCAACACGAACTCTTAGACATGTTCTGAGAGGGAAACGTTCCTTTTTGTTTTAAATTAAAACATCTCAAGTATCTTCTCTGTTCTGCTTTTGTAGATTTGGTCTGGTTAGGTTGCTAGCAAGATGCCAGCTTAGTTCCTGTATTTGTACCTTACAGGTTCATGGGATGATTAGCCATGGAAAGGACCGGAATGATGGTCCAGTCAAAGGGTCTCTTAATGATGAAAGAGAAGCAAAGCGATGAGAGACTTTGACATCTATTTCAAGTTTAAACAGTTCAGTAGGAAAGTGAAAGAAAAATGTTTAAAATATCTTTATTTTCAAAGCAATCCTCTGACTGGGATGCGACGTATCGGTGACCTGTACTTTCTGTGTGTTTCTCCCTGTCCCAGGCGGCTGTAGTTGTGGTGTTCAATTTTGCTATGGTTCTGCTCATTTTTCCTGCAATTCTCAGCATGGATCTGTATCGGCGTGAGGACAGGAGATTGGATATTTTCTGCTGTTTTACAAGGTACGTTTTCTGGCTGCGGTGGCCCTTATTTGTTGGTGCAGAGTGGTAGTGTTTTGAGAACACTGTAGTCTGTGGACTTGGAAAGAAATGCACTTAACAGGCCTTGTACCAGTGTGATGGACGTAGGGGAGAAAATGGACAGAGGTTACTTCCTTGGGGGGCATGTCAGAATTACTGGGGTTCTCTGTACCCCTAAGCGAAACATTCTCACAGACTTGAGGTGGTGATACACGTGATTATTTCTATCATGAACTGTTATTGTTCATGGTTGGGAGTGTCATATCTGTAGATAAGGGCAGAACAAAGGTTCAAAACTACCCACCTGGAATAAATACAGCCCTTGGGGTGGTTTTTTTTTGTGTGTGTGTTTTGTTTGTTTGTTTGTTTTAAGGAATTACGCTTTGAAGGGGTTCATCAGCATGGAACTTGATTTTGTAAGCCAAATTCAGGGTCAGCCATTCATTTGACCTCCTTTGACTTATTCATGTCTGTGTCCGGATAGAGAATTCAGGTGATATTTGCGGAGTTCAGTGGTATGCCGTTTCTCTCCTAAATCAGAGCTGTGTAACATGGGTATTATCAGTCACTGGCCAAAGTGACAGCACCCTTCCCTGTTTCACAGCGACACGTTTATTTCCCCCTCTTTCAGCCCCTGTGTAGGCAGGGTGATTCAGGTGGAGCCCCAGGCCTACTCGGAAACTCACGCTAGCGCCCGCGGCAGCCCTCCGCCGCCCTACAGCAGCCACAGCTTTGCCCATGAGACCCAGATCACCATGCAGTCGACCGTGCAGCTCCGCACGGAGTACGACCCGCATACGCACGTGTACTACACCACCGCCGAGCCGCGCTCCGAGATCTCCGTGCAGCCCGTCACACTGACGCAAGACACACTCAGCTGCCAGAGCCCTGAGAGCACCAGTTCCACGAGGGACCTGCTGTCCCAGTTCTCCGACTCCAGCCTGCACTGCCTTGAGCCCCCTTGTACCAAGTGGACGCTCTCCTCGTTTGCCGAGAGGCACTATGCTCCTTTCCTCTTGAAACCAAAAGCCAAGGTAATGTACCCAAGCAGAATGCTCTTCCTGATTCCATGTAGGGAGAGAACTGGCTCCTTGGGAATAATCAGGTGGGATCTATTTCATGCCTCCGAAAGAGTCGGTCCATTGGCAGCAGAGGAGCCTTGCAGTGAGCCCGCCTTCTACGGGAGTGAATCTCTGTACAGCAAGTGTTTCTATGAGTATAGATCAACTCTTTACATTTTAAATATTGTATTCTTCTGGAGGTTGTTTAACATGTGATGACTGATTTTTATGGTTTTCCCTCTGGGAGAACGACCCCTCCGTGCTGCGGCAGTGTGGAGTTAAAAGTGACGCATACACCAAACAGCAGCTTCTTCTTGTCGAGGGAGAGTGAGTTATGTCCGTCGGTCTGACCTCAAGCCTCTTCTTCTGTTGCAGGTCGTGGTGATCCTTCTTTTCCTGGGCTTGCTAGGGGTCAGCCTTTATGGGACCACCCGAGTTCGCGATGGGCTGGACCTCACAGACATTGTGCCTCGGGAAACCAGAGAATATGACTTCATTGCTGCACAGTTCAAATACTTTTCTTTCTACAACATGTACATAGTCACCCAGAAAGCGGACTACCCGAATATCCAGCACTTACTTTACGACCTTCACAAGAGTTTCAGTAACGTGAAGTATGTCATGTTGGAGGAAAACAAACAGCTTCCCAAAATGTGGCTACACTACTTCAGAGACTGGCTTCAAGGTAAGATGCTGCGAGAGGGTGCTCGTCCTTTGTAAGCATTCACCGTTTGGTCTTTGGTGTGTTCAGCTCCCACAAGTCCCATTTGTTCCCTTTATTCAAATGTTACATTAGAATGGAACACTGGCATGTTTCGTGGACTTCTAAGTCATGCTTAAAGTGCTTCTTATGTAGACTAGTTTTGGGGCAGCCTCCCCAAAACTGGCTTTTTACCTCTAAAACAATGCCAACAATTCGTCGGGTGATTCAGGAACTTCGGTAAGAATTTATGAGTGCACAATTAAGAAATGGGAAAGCATGTTATAAAATACGGAGCTGGATAATTCCAGTGCTCTTTTTGAGAGGATGGTGTCTAGTTTGGTGACTAAGTGAAAGAAAGTGTTGATGGAATTTCTAGGCTGGTTCATTGCCAAATTACATCGTACTACAACCACTAGATTTTGCATCATTGGTGAATATAATTTAAAATTCCATATTTTGACTATCTTTTGATTTTGCTTAAAATGCCATGAAGTAAACTTAAAATGCTTAATTTTAATCACATCTCACAGTATTTTATAAAGAATCAAATCCTGCTTTAAAATGCCTTTTTAGCTTCTTACCTTGCTCTTCGAAATATCTCTACGAACAAGAGTAGTCAGCTGGAGAAAAAAAAAGATCGGCATTTGCTCCTAACTGCTGACTGAATATGAATGTATTCAGTGATTCCAAGAACATCTGTTCATTTATTCTGTGTTGACACATGCAAAGTGAAGTGGAGAATCATGATAATTATCCACAATTCAAGCAAAAATGCTATTACTGAAATATCCAAATAATTACGGTTCCCAACATTTTTTGGATTAAGTTATCCAAATGATGGTCTTAATTTCTCACTTAATTAGACTTGTTTAAACACAGATTTAAGTGCCTTTTTTGGTCTTAAGTCAATACACATGTATGTAAAGATTAAGTAGCCAGTTTATGAGTTTGAATGACACGGTAAACAACTTGAGTGTGATATTAAAAATTGTTCAATACAGTTTCTGGCTTTGACTTGTGTTCCTAGAATTTTGTTCATTGTATGATTTGATCTCTTTTTGAGGAAGGCAAAGAGAACTACATGATATTAGTATTATTTCTGACATGCTCGGGAGAGTAGCTTGAATTTTTTCCAAGTCTTATTTTTCACAGTGGTTTGGGAAGCAGTGATTTTTTTGGATAATAATGTCAAAGAGAACCAGACAGTCGAGAGAGTCCCTGCTTTTCACCCCCCTCCCCCATTGGCCAAAGACATGCAAATAACTCGCCACAAATGACAAAGAGATCTGCAGTGCACTGCCACTATCAGAGCAAAGGAGGGTTATTGTAGAATTGATTTCAGCGTCTTCAGCCATTCCTTAGGATGCTCAGTATGGCATGTTAGGCGGAGCTGGGGAAGCGGGTGGAGGGGTATTGTCTCCAGGCAGTGCAGAGGCTAACTTTTTTATAGCGGATTGTAAATTATCCTTACACTTCATCTCTCTAAAGACCTGAAGCGATGGACTTGAGACTCTTTTTAAAACATGCATTTCAATCATGCTTCGGTTGCTAAAGTGGACACACAGTACCCCGCGAGACCCAAGTCCGGGTCCCAAGTCCGGGTCCCAACCAGCCTTAGAACTAACTGCATCTGACTCTTAGGAGGTCTGGCAGAATGGCCACACACTGGGACTGTTGGCTGCCTAGAGGTATTTCAGGCCTATTGAGTAGTTCCTTTGGTCCTTGAACATTTCCTGCAAGGAAGCAGTTATCCTTGAATCAGCTTTCCTTCTAAACACTTTGTGTGGTTGTTAAGTGATGGGACCCTCATTGTTTTTTTTTGATGGAATGACCATTTAAAACCATGTCGCCCCACTGGTCTTTATCAACATTTCAATAGTTGGGAGGTTTTAAACTCCTAAAAATATAAAATGGCAATATGGAAATTGTCCCACATGTCATCTTTAAACACATGTAGATAAAGTTGGAAATAAACAGCACCCTGTGCATTATGTACAAATGGTGTTCATTTATATTTCACACTGAATTATGCAAATCACATTTAAATTAATGTTTTCTTTTCTGGGTCCCCTATCAAACAAAAATTGGCAATTGGGATAGTTAGCTCAGAATTTTTCACCAGGAAATAATTTTTAGTATAAAATATTTAAAATGAGGAGAGTTCTACAAAAACTCTTCATGTTTTGCTGTAAAAGAGATAAAAAGTCACAGTTCTTTACTACAGGGTACATGTGTTGGAATATAAAATGTTGGCCAGGGCGCAGTGGATCAAATCCTTGTCCCTTGTTTCGTGTCCAGAATCATATTATGTGTGCCAGCCCACTGTTACTTGAGCTTTTGGTAATTAGTCAGAAAATAATATGCTAATTATAAGGACTTAACTTCTCCTGTAAAGTCAGTGACTATTTCTCGTTCATCTTTGTATTCCAAGTAGAATGTCCCTGGGGGCCTGCAGCATGGATGATGAATTGACCTGAATTGCCAGGAAGGTGCACCTCCCAAATTGGATCTTTCTATCTTTGTTTCACTCTAGGGTGTCCCAAAATTCTTAGTGCACAAGTATATTAAAACTGCACGCAGAGTTGTGAGACCCACGGTTTGCCACTAGACATCGTTGGTTCTCAAGTTAATTCTGCTCATCTTGTGTCTTCCACAAATCCTTCCTCGGCACCATAGTGTGTTCGGGGCAATTTAGAGCATCAGTGGTTCAGGCCAACTCTGCAATCAGGCTGCCTGAGCGGAAGCTCACCTCCAACACTTGCCTCCTAGTGGCCCTCATCCAGTGACTTGACCTTTCCAAGCCTCAGTTTCCTCATCTGTAACAAGCGAACACTGGTACTAGCAGGGCCATCTCACAAGGTTGTTGTAGGAATTAAGTGAGGGGTAATTGGAGTAAAATGCTTAGACAGCCCAGTGCACGCTTAGCACAAGCAGCTCCTTAGGATCAACAGATCAAGAGGGAAAGGGTTAAAGGGCCACAGAAGCCATGACGTGATGAAAATTCTATTATGGGGAGGAAAACAGACCAGGCCTCCTTTTTTAGGGGAGTGGGGTTGTTTTTCCCCTCCTGTTTATTTTTTTCAAAAACAAAAAAAAGGCTTTAGGTAATAAAATAACATCTGTTCAATACAGCTTGTGTGCCTGCATTGCTATGAAAAACAGTCTGTGTGAGCATTGGGGGTGCACCGTCCTGGTGGTCTCCCTGCCTGCCGCCCCCCACTCTCACCCCCTAACAGGCCCTTCTTTTACCACTGAGCCCACAGACCTCACCCCCAAATTGTTCATATAA
This sequence comes from Rhinolophus hipposideros, assembly GCF_964194185.1. NCBI lineage: Eukaryota > Metazoa > Chordata > Mammalia > Chiroptera > Rhinolophidae > Rhinolophus > Rhinolophus hipposideros. The sequence goes on along the minus strand of NC_138057.1, from coordinate 7,679,036 downwards.
AAACAATGCCCACAGCCATGTCGAAAGGAAGGTTTCGTTTAAAGGGGGGGCAGGATCCTGTGCTTCACGGCTCCCCCTCCCGTCCCCCCCTTACTGCGAACCCCAGGAGCTTAACCATTTCCACTAATGGAACCCATTTTGGGGGAAAAGGGGGAGTCTTTGAAGTCACTCAAGGCATATCGCGAAATGAAATAAACCCTTCTCCTTACTGGCCACGTATGACCCATGCATGCGCAGCTTGTTCAAAAGATGTGGTCTCCTGAGCTGCTGGGGCTCAGGAGCTCTACTTGGGAGGTGATTTGGGGGAAGGAGGGCAATGGAAAGAGGGTGGGGGTGTCAGAGGAGAGTGTGTGCACACTGGGATGGCTCAGACCCCAAGGCCAGGTCACCAGGGCCCTGTTTTCTCTTCCACACGCTTATCTCCTTACAGCTGTAGCCAAACCGTCAGGTCTGTAATGATGGTTTTGATTACAGAGGCCAAGCACAGCTGTGTGTGGTGGGCTGGTGGGCTCGCCCATCCCCCAAACCCAGAAAGCTCTTTCCTTTCCCTCCCCGGGCTTGCGGTTTGTCATCTGTTCTCACAGAGCCCCCTTGTATTGGCCTGTGGCTTCCTGTTCTCAATCTGATCCAAATTTACCCTGTGAGGTATTTCCCTCTGCACACACGCGCGCACAAGCTCCCTGCCTGCCCTCTCCTCCACACCCCCTCTTCTAAGGAAGGGTGGCAAAGAGGAAGAGAACAGTCGAGAGTGAATAGGTGTTGGCTGTGATCTTTACACAACCTGGCAGCAGATCCCACAACTTGTATTAGCTCCACAAGTTGAACAGATGGAACAAATTGACAGAATCGTGTTCACTCACCCTGGGCTTGAAGCAGCTGAGTTGCTGTTTGAAGTTGGGAATTTGAATGTGTTTTTCCCCTCCCGGTGGAATTTCTGGATGTATTGAAGAATCCATGGCTCAGCACCCGACAGTGGCATGAAACAGTTAATGAGCCTGGTGTCTTCCTTGCCAGCCAGCCAGCTCTCTCGTGCTCTGTCTCTTGCTTTGTTTTGGAATAGTCATGGAGGAAAAGGAGTGTTTTTTAAGGTAAAACGTGTATTTGTTTCCTAGAAATAAATATTCTCCTCTTCCACCTTTGAAGGAATGGTTAGTAGCTATCTGAAGTTCATTCATGAAAAATCTAATGTTATCACCTGAAGTGGAATACAAGTAGAACACACAATGATCTGGGTGGATGTCCCACACAGCCGTGTGCTATTCTTGGTCCTCAGCCACCCTGGGAGGACGAGGATCGTTCCCGTGAAGAGTTATAACGTATTACACACACTTTTCTTTTTCAGGACTTCAGGATGCATTCGACAGTGACTGGGAAACTGGGAAAATCATGCCAAACAATTACAAGAATGGATCCGATGATGGAGTCCTTGCTTACAAACTCCTGGTGCAGACTGGCAGCCGCGATAAACCCATTGACATCAGTCAGGTACTCTCACTGCCCTACACGGTGAGGTTCCCAAGGGCACTGGTGAGAGCTGTGGGCCCAGCAGCTGCCATACTGATCTTAGCCTATGCTTTCTGGAGACCTGACCCATTGGGCTGGAAGAAATTGAATTGGCTCTAATTCACTTCATCCCACCAGCTAATTGTGTGGCCTCAGGCAACTGGAAAGCCTCACTTTGCCCATCTGTCAAATGGGGACAAGTGTGTTGCCTACCTTCAGCGCAGTTGTCAGAACAAAGTGCAGTCGAGGCTTCTTTCCATGTTAGAAATGCTGTGTTGTATTGTTCTTTTTGAATTCTAATACTTGTTACCGCCTTGGTCTTGATTGTATCAAATTTGAAAAGATGGAGTCATTGGGTAGCAGTCATTTGAGTGAGCAGAAATTGGGGTGGATAGAATAGGAGATCAGAGAGGTTACTAGAAGAATGGGAGGATTTGCTGCATTTGATTCATTTGGGTCATCCTGGCTCTAGGAATAGAGAAGGAGAACACAAAACATACGGAAATGCAAATCCTTGGAATCTGAGCAGACTCACAGTTCTGCTCACACCCCTTAGTAACAAGAGCTGTTCCTATTTGGTAGTTAAACTCCAACTGCATGTGTACCTTCACTGTGACACTTTGATTCCAGCATATCCCTTTTGATTCCTTAGGCGTGTTGGTGAGTGTGTTTGGACCCTTCAGATTTCAAATGAGTCCAACACTACTACTGGCTTTCCCAGATCCTGTTTCCTCTGCTCTTTGTAGCTTGCTCGCTTCACCTTCAGGCAGAAAACCGTCATGCTAATGATCTTCCCAGCAGCTCTGTTTATTGTCTCCCCTTTTTTGCTGGCATTAAAGGTGACAGATTTACAAAGTACATTGTTCAGAGTTATTATGGAGTGTGAACTCGGTTCTTTACGGCAGCATGCAGCATGCTGTCACTTTTGACAAGGATGTGGGCAGATATCCCCTGAGAGATAGCAGGGGATGCCCGGGGGCTGGGTTGGGCTTCAGGGGCCAGGGATGCCATGGGAGAAAAGTGATTGATTGGGCCAGCACCCCCCCACACACACACCCGTCATTTCCTCTGCCTGGGAGGGAGAAAAGGGTGCTGCATGCACGGAGGCCATGAGCTGTACTATGTAATTCCAGAGACGGCTTGAAGACATACAGTTGTTACATATCCTGTGGATTAATTGAATCCAGATCTCTGAAATTTAGTTCTCTCCTCCTCTCTTTCTTCCTTCACTCTTTCTCTGTTAACTGCTGTCACTGGTGTTTTTCATTTTGTTAAAAAAGACCAAAACCATTGGAACCAGGCCTGAATGTAAACAGGAAAAAAAATATACGTGTGTGTGTACCTGTCTCAGTGTTTTTCACCTATACGGAGCCCTCCAGACCTACTTGAGAGGGAGCTAGTATTTGGTCAGCATAGGATGTGGCGTCCTCCTTGTGACCACGTCTCTCAGAAATAAGATTACCCAGAAAGACTGGCTGTGCGCCAGTCCCCTCCACTTTCTGGCGATGGGCATTTTTTGAATACACAGGTCATAGGAGGCTAGTGTTAGCAAAATTTATACAGATGTTGTTTTATTTTTATAGCTCTCCTCCATTTACTGGGTGGCATTTCCTTCAGTGTTAACAGCAGAGGTTAACTGCACACAGACGTGTATGGGGATTCTTGCCAGGTTTCCCCCCCTCCCCTCCTATAAATATGTTTCTCCAGATTGTTCATTCTCCGCCTTGGCTGCAGACAGTCTTTTAGCATTCAGATTTAATTGGTTCAGTTGATTCCCAGGCCATCTGCAGAACTCTATGTTATAAACACTCCGATTTTTGCATCTTCTGAGCAGTGCATTTTGAGAGAAACCAAAGGTGTTCGGATGGGATTTTCTATCCTCGCAAACATTGGGTATCCTAGTGTTTGTTACGAATGCTGGTGCCGGGCTCTGCCTCTTCTCTCCCTCGGCAGGAGTGTGTTTGCCCCCAAGCCCCTCATGAAAGGCCTCTGTTCTTCCCATTTTGCAGTTGACTAAACGGCGCCTGGTGGATGCAGATGGCATCATCAATCCCAGCGCGTTCTACATCTACCTGACTGCATGGGTCAGTAACGACCCCGTGGCTTATGCCGCCTCCCAGGCCAACATCCGGCCTCACCGCCCGGAGTGGGTCCACGACAAAGCTGACTACATGCCAGAAACCAGGCTGAGAAGTAAGTAGCCTCCATCCAGGGCCTGAGAGCCTATGGAGCCGTCTTGCTCTGTGCTTCCCAGCTTGGTCACAGCTCTCGTCGGCTGACGCTGCCCAGGGTTCAAAAGTGTAAACAGAACAATCCATTTCTTTTAGTTTAAAACTCTGGGAGACAGATGAGGATGTGTAATGGAATACAACCCGTGCTCTATCACATTGAGAAATAAGAGTCTCTAATCTCCGTTTGTAGCGTTAACTCTAAGACATCCACCAGGCATCTCTCTGAGTGCCAGCTGTTCCTTGTGAAAGCTGGGGACGCCTCCAGGTTGAGTGTTATTTTACTATTGCAAAGTTTTATCGCTGGGGATTATATGTTTATCTTAACTTTGTCAACTCTGGTGTTGAAGGGATTTTTGGCAAGTTGGGTCATTCCTAAGCCACCAAGCACCTGTACTCTGTCAAAGCTGTTTAAGGCGGAGCAGAAAAGTCTGTACACAGCATCATCCTCTCCCTTTCCCCTCTCTGCCCTGACTTTGAAAGATGGTTCTGTGTAAGTTTAATTTGCATTTATGTTAGAGATACGATTAGCTTATACCTTGGATACGAGGCCGCGGGAAGACGTGAGAAAGGAGACAGGTCCGTTTGCAAACATGGCTGGAGAGCAAGCGGGTTGTGCGTCCCCCAATCTAAACCCCAGAGCTTTGTGGCAAGCAGCCAAGGCTTGTCTTAATGAAAATTTATAGTTGAGATTATAATAGGGCAAATCATGTTTAGCAAGTCAACTGAATGACCCCAAAGGGTCTGGAACACACAACGGCAGTAACTAAATGCTTGTTGTGTACGGATTTCTTCCCCTGCTGCTGAAGACTTAGCATTGCATTGAAAAAGAAGCATGGAAGGTTTAAGTGTGTTAGATCACTAAAAGGATAAGAAAGTTAAGGATTTTTCTCAGTAAAGCATGACTTTCGAGTTATTTTGTTCTCATAAGTGATTGAGTGAAACAGTTTGAACGTAGTATTTTCGCCTGTGTCAGTTGAACAAAAAATGTTCCCACAATTGAATTCCTAAGTTGTTTAGACCCATTACAAGAGTGACTGCTTCTAGAACATTGAAATCAAAGGTTAAATAAATACACAGATCACAGACTTCCCCTCCCACCCCCCCAAAAAAGTCAAAGGTTGATTACTGCTTAAAAAATTTTAAACCAGGGGTGGCCGGATGGCTCAGTTTATTAGAGCGCGAGCTCTTAACAGCAGGGTTGCAGGTTCGATTCCCACATGGGCCAGTGAGCTGCGCCTTCAACTAGATTGAAGACAACGAGCTGCCGCTGAGTTTCCGGAGGGGCAGTCGGATGGCTCAGTTGGTTAGAGCATGAGCTCTCAACAACAAAGTTGCTGAGTCAATTCCCGCATGGGATGGTGGGCTGCAACTAAAGATTGAAAACGGCAACTGGACTTGGAGCTGCGTCCTCCACAACTAGATTGCAGGACAATGACTTGGAGCTGATGGGCCCTGGAGAAACACACTGTTCCCCAGTATTCCCCAATAAAATTTTTTTAAAAATTTTAAACCAAAGACTAAAATTGTAAAGACCCGAAGACTCTATCATTGGTATTGCTTTGTTCTTTACGTTGAAACAAGTGCAGTAAGCGGACTTTCTTGTAGAGTTCTTCCTCTGCTCATTGCAGTTATGGAGAATCTAGGGACACACGTGTGGTATGGCCAATCATGGGAATTTGTCACATCTCTTCTGTGCCTGGGTCACAACCCTTTGCCTTTCTCAGTATTGCAAGGAGCCTCTTACCCATGGCTCTCTCCCTGTCACCTTCCCTGTGCAGTTCCAGCAGCAGAGCCCATCGAATACGCCCAGTTCCCTTTCTACCTCAACGGCCTGCGTGACACCTCAGACTTCGTGGAAGCGATCGAAAAAGTTCGAGCCATCTGTAACAACTACACCAGCCTGGGGCTCCCCAGCTACCCCAACGGCTACCCCTTCCTCTTCTGGGAGCAGTACATTGGGCTCCGCCACTGGCTCTTGCTGTCCATCAGCGTGGTGCTCGCCTGCACGTTTTTTGTGTGTGCTGTGTTCCTCCTGAACCCCTGGACGGCCGGGATCATTGTGAGTTTATTCTAAGGGTCTTTGTGGAAGTCAAATTCCTTTCAGCATAGCTCTTTCTGCAGCCGGGAAGTTTTGTTTATGTCTGGGCCTCTGGAGGAGGGTATAGATTGCATCATCTGGGCTATATTTATTCTGCTGGAGGTGGCGAGGTTCATGGTTAGGTAGAGCCTTTACTGGCCTTCGTCTTATGTCCCCTCTCCCTACAGCTGTAAACTTTGTGTAGATACGGGAGGTTTTAAGTACACTTTCTATTTAAGCATTGATGAAATGCAAACACCCAAAAGAAAACTTTTTTTTTTTTTAATTCGAGTGTCATTTTGTGATAATCCCAGACCTAATATAGAGAAGGTTCTTCTAAATGGAGGGAAAATTAGAGAAGTTAGGACGGTGGTATATGAATCAAATGGTTTTAGAAATGGTTTTGACTCTTGGGAGAAGTGTGTTTTGACTCTTGGGAGAAAATTGTAATGTAGTAATCCTAACTTATTTTTTGGCATCCTTTCTCCACATATAAGACTGTCAGATTTGAAGTAAGTTTCATGTCGAGTCTAAGAAAATCATGGCAGTGTTTAAATTCCATGAACTATGGCATAGCCTTCAAAATGTCAAAATTACAAAACCAGAGACCAGGTCTTGTTTCTGCATCATAAGTCTGTGCAGCAGGTATGTTAAAAGGTAAATGTTTAGTCTGTAGGAGTTTTCATGGTACTTAAGCAGTTGATATTGTCCATCTTTCATTAGCTTATTGAAAGAAAGCAAAGGGAACTTTCATTAAACTTGTCCTCCTACCTCCACTGCCCGCTGCCCCACCCCCAAGAAGGGAAGGTCATTCTGCCTTCTTTCATCCGTGCAAAGTTTATTGTTTTATTTGTGTTTTCTCACCTTTGGCCCAAGAAACTCCAAAGTCAACCTCACAGATTTTCTTTCCATCTCCTTGCAAATTTTTACAAGGCAGATGAAAGGCAAATAAAAGCTTTTCCTTGGATTTAACTGTTTGCTTTGTCCACCCCAGTTGCTCCACATTTCTTCAAAGTGAAGGGGGCTGTAACCTGATCTGCATTAGCCGATGACTCTTTTCTCCTGCTTAACTTGCTCTCGAGTCGTCCTCACTTAGTCCACGGGCGCTTCAAACAAAAGCAAAGCTACTTTTAGGTGAAAGAACTTTTATTCACCCCATCCTATCAGCATTCTTTAGGATGGAGGGTGAAGCAACCCAAAACTCTAAAGTTTCAACTCAGTTACAAAGTTGAGGGGTGCTCTCTGATGGCTAAGATCAAAACAGAAGGAAATACGTTGTTTTAAATTAAATTTGTAGCTAGTGATGAGTCTATGTTTGTGTAAATCTTCATAGATTGTTCTGGTGGAGTTTTTAACATTTTTTGCTTTCTAGAGTAGGTTTATTGGAAAAACAATTTGCTGTAGAATACTAAACTTCTCTTTATGTACTCCTACTGTCCCAAAGTGGCTGTCCCAAATTGTTCCAATGACTCCCTTCCCAGCTGGGAGGTGTTGAATTAGGAAGTAAAGACCACTGTTGGAAGTTACAGCAAGTCAGTCAGCCCGTTCGCTGTGTGTGGGTCTCAGGGGTTTCTCTCTGCTCTTGATCTGAAGTGAGGCCACATCGGAACTTTAACTCCTCCCTTGTTTTCCACCCTAGAGTGTGTTTGTGCCCAGCCACTCATCCCTGTGCCTTCTTACAGGTGACGGTCCTGGCTCTGATGACGGTCGAGCTCTTTGGCATGATGGGCCTCATCGGAATCAAGCTGAGTGCCGTGCCTGTGGTCATCCTGATTGCGTCCGTTGGCATCGGGGTGGAGTTTACCGTTCACGTTGCTCTGGTACGGGAGACATTATCACAGCTCTATGAAAAAGCAACATAGTTCCTCTTGCTCTCGTAGTCTCTGAGTTGGGAACCTTTTCATCTCCTCCAAAATCAAGGAACACACCCAGTACACACACTGTGCAAAGGCTTCAGACTGGCACAAACGTTCCCTAGGAGTGGCTGGAATTTGGCTGAACTCCTTTGCCTCTCGGGGAATTAAGGAGAAGGGCGTCAAAGGTGAATGCATGCTGGGCTGGGTCAGCAGTAGTCATTGTCGTCAGTGTGTTGGAGGGAATCAGCCAGGAAAGATTCTGTTTATTTGGTGTTGTCGTTAGTGTCATCACAGGTCCTAAAGTTGTCGACTGCTCCCAAGACAGATGGTGTGTGTGTGTATGCGTGCGTATGCTCATGACTACACACAATGGTAGAAACCACAGTAATAAAGCGAGGATAAAATGAGACCACACGCACAGGCTTACTGGGCATGGCATAATTGAGGGTGAGGCAAGTTGGCAGGCGGGGAGACACCCTGGGGCTGATGAGCGAAGGTGCAGGTGCTGAGCACAGAGGAGCTGCTCCCACCTGAGCCCACCCAGCTCCTTCCACCTTCCAGCCTCCCAGTATGAGAATTGGTGTTTCTCTCAACAGGAATTCACTTCCTCTCTCTTCCTTTGCCCAGTCCTGTGAATGCTTTGTTGGAGGAAATTAAACTTCAGAAGCACTCTCAAATCAAAAAGACAAGCTCATTGTCTATACTTATCAGAGAATTGTTCAGAAGCCTCATAGTAGTGTGTGAATTATGTTCTGTCTACACTGTGCTCATAGCCTAAGTCCTTGGGTTATTGGTGGGCGTTCAGTGAGCATTTATTAACTTAATAAATACCGATTCAGTTTGTAATGCCCTAGCTAGGAAACCGAGCATTGGACTTGGAGCTAGTACTTTTAGCCTTGGTTTTACAGTCTCTAGCATTGATTTCCTCTGGGCTCAGGACATGGCACGAGCGTGTCTGTTCACATACCTCCATAGTCCTGCCACAGGAGTCTTGCAGGGTCATTTTTATGCAATTTAGAGATTGTACACTTCTGTGTTTCAGAAGCAACGTTCTCTTGAAGTTGAGCAATTTTCCTCCCAGTGTATAATGAGAAGCTGATAAGACAGAGTCAGTATTCTCTAAATTTTGAACTTGCCCAAATGACTGTCCTCCATTGAACTGGGAGGAAAGAGAGAGGGTTTTTTAGAAAAAAGAAGACCCCAACAGCTTAGAGCTTAGAAACCCATTCTAACATCATTTCTTCAAAACAAGAGAAAACACTGCATGTGAGTTAAGACACCATTTTATTCTGATGCGAATGAAACTTTGGTCGCTTGTATTGGAAACACTGGCAGATGTATCCTAGCACGGATTCTTAAAATGGAAGTGCACACTACAGTCTTTCAGCGGCAATGGCACCCCAGGTGTCTGCCCATGAGGTGGCATTAAGAGGAATATCCACACCAGGGTTGAGTGAACAATTAGGGAAGCCTCTGCTGCTCATATAAGACTTAAGTTGAGAATTTGAGGCATCTCGAGCCATCTTAACTCTGTGAGCAGAAGCCCCTGCTCAGTGCCTGGAGCCCAAGTCTTCATCCAGAGACTCCGCACTCAGGACGTGGCGTTCTTACCCTCGCCTGTGTGTGAACGTCTATATACAGCGGGCAGTTACTGCTCTTACAGGGTTTGTCAAATGATGGAATAAAGTTGGTGAAGAGGATACTTCTTCCATGAATGTCTTCAAGGAATTGAGGAGTTTCTGTCAGTTCTCTGTTTCAGTAACATAACTTAAGTGCCAGAGGATAAACCAATGCGACTCTTAACCTCGTGGCCCAAGTATGGCATGAAGTGACATAGTTCCAAACCGTCTTGGTGCTTCCCTCCCAAAAGGAAACGGCAACTAGATCGACCCTGAAATCTCCCAGCTGAAAGAGAACACACGCATATGTAGAACCCACTTGAGAGGAAAGTGTGAACCCTCTGCACACCTTGTTAGACTTCTGTTTCTCGGTGGATTAAGGAGAATAAGCTTTCTATCCCTCCTCCACCGGGGGCGTCAGGAGTGGGACGCACCCTGCAGTGTGTTGTGAGCCAGAGTTTTTACGGAGCTGCTGCCTGCAGAAGCTCCTAGCCCTCTCCTCAGCATGCCCAGAGCAGCCTGAACTTTGGACAGAGAGGAAACGTGTGCCAGGGTTCCTCCCTGCTGGTTTCCGCTGTAGGACCACGCAGGGTGGAACACTAACTATCTATCCCACATTAAATCGGTCCTGGGTCCCACTCTCAAGCTGACGGTCAGATAACCGGAACTTCCTCTGTAAAGATGCCATTTGGTAAAACAGCATTCTTGATCTAGAAGAGCTTTAGAGAATGCAGAGGAGGTTGGGATGTGTCCACACGTAATCCACAGAGGCTTGACTTGAATTTATAGTACTCTTTTTTTTTTTTTTGGTGTTTTTTTTGTGTGATACCTCCATGGTGCTTAGATGTATTACAAACACAAGAGGTTGAACACAGCGACAGAAACTGTAACCTCAGCATATTCATGTGGAAATATGTATTTAGTACCCAGTGGCCTGCGACACTTAGCTAAGTCCATTCAGAAGTAAGATCTTGACCATCCAAAAAGTCAAGCAAAATGTGGTTGCGTTCACAATTGGAGGTCTCCCATGTGAGTGATGTGAGAGAATTTGAGCCGGGGAGAAAACTCAAGGATGGGTAGCAGTGACAAAAAGGGAACTTTTTGCTCATTTTTTAATAGTTTTGGTTTGGTGTTTAACTTCAGCTAAATATGCTTTCCCTCTTTTTTCATTGTTGTTATTCAAGATTTACATCAAGACCAAATACGACCGAATATCATGAACACAATTTTTTTAGTGTAAGCCTAGATTGAACTAGTTGAGTAACCCCGATTAAACGTTCCAATAGCTAAGTAGGAAGTTCCGAGAGGTTCTGCGGAGACAGAAAAGCAGCACATAGCATTTCAGGCAAGAGTGACCACTGACCAGGCCCAGTCAAGGACTGATCATCCACACTCCTCTCGTTGCACAGGCCTTTCTCACAGCCATTGGCGATAAGAACGGCAGGGCCGTGCTTGCCCTGGAGCACATGTTTGCACCTGTTCTGGATGGTGCTGTTTCTACTCTGCTGGGAGTGCTGATGCTTGCGGGATCGGAGTTTGATTTCATTGTCAGGTAAGCAGGAGCAGGAGAGAAGACTTCTTTTAAAAATCATTTGTTCCCGTGGTCTCTGTTGCTTGTTTCCTTCTGTATCTGGTAGATCGCAGCATGTCTTCATTGTGACTCAACTTGGCCCCCAGCTCTATTGAGGAATAATTTTACTTGGCAAATAAAAATCATATGTCTTAAGAACATGGTGTTCTGGTGATCACAGTCTGTGATGCCACTTTCTTTTAAGTGTATTAACTCAGAGGTAAGCTGAGAAATGCAAAGACAAGCTCTCTTCTAGGGCCCTCTTGGGGAGAAAAGATGAAGGGTTTGGAGCTGGCAGCAAAGGTAACTCCACAGCTTGAGGCCGAAGTATCACCCGTTATTGGTATTCCAGGTTAGAAATAATGTGCCCAGATTTCAGATTCGAATTCCCACTAAGATTTAGGATGCATTTAACATGGGACGTTGGTGTGAAACTTTGGAAATCCAAGCCTGGTTTGGATATTTCTCTTTGGGATCTCAGAACAAGCAGTCTCTGGTGAATTTAATGAAGAACGTGATTTTCTGAAGTATAAAAGGGGAGCAGGTTTTCCTTTTGAAGAACTTGAGAACAGCAGAGCAAGGCCATTGTCTTCTGTGAACGGCCTCGGCCACTTTGTGAAGTGGCTAGTCTTGGATATAACAGCGCTGCTCTGAGGAGGGGCCAGGCCAGAATCACCAATAAGTAAGAGATAGTCCAGAATTACAACCAGGGTAAAGCTGAACAACATGGGAGAAATGGCTGCATTGCTTCCGTAATCTAGAGAGAGAATCTAAACAGGCTTTCCTGGTTTGTGTGTCTCTGATAGGCCTTTAGTTTTCAAGTAAAAAGAACAGGGTTTTCAGTCTTAGCCGGTTTATGATGGAGAAAACATCAGTCCGTTGGTGTGTGCTGTACCCCATTGGACGGTTCAGCGTCCTGGAGCTCGGCCCTCCTAGAGTGATTGCCCGAGCTGGCTCACTCGTTTTGGTGTAGGGTGAGTGAAGAAGTGAAATACCTGTGACAATGTCGACCACACTTTTCAAACCGTGATGTGCCGATAAGGCATCTGCGGCTCTCTGTAAGGCAGGTCCGATTTCGTAGGGGTGGGAGGGTGGGAGCAGAGCCTGCGTGGCCCGCTCCTGGGTGCTGCCCGTGCTGCCCGGCTTCTCTACACTCTGTGAATCACGTCACAAGCCAGTCAGTACCTTCTTGTTTGCCGGCAGCCGATAGGTGTGTGCCCAAACTAGATCGAGGTTTCAGCACGGGTTTTGTTTTAATCTCTTAATTTGACTTTTCCTTTATTTCCTTAATATACATTTATTCAGGCATTTATAGTTGTTTCTTTATAGTATAAAAAGCCCTATGCCAAGAGTTTCTTTTGTATAATTTCTCATTTGACACAATGTGATGAGCCATTTCACGCAACAGCAATTAACGCGGGATCCCATCCCTCTCCGTGTAACTTACGGAAGAGACGAGTTTACAGGCAATTCAAAACCATGGGAAACGCAGGGCGTGATGGGATTCCAGAAGCTCTAACTCAGTCTTGTGGGGGATGCCACGTGAGCCTCACAGAGGAAACTGAGCCTGAATCCGAACAACCAGCGGGGACCCTGGATGGAGGGCAGAATCCCAGCTCTCTCACCTAACCCATGGCTCCTTGTGCTCTCCCAGAAACATCAGGGTTCTTGTTTCAAGCACTTGAAAGGGCTTCCCATTTTCTAGAACTGGATGGATTAACCTGCTAGAGCCCTCATGGGGGTCGACTAGATGAGCAGACATTGTATACACTAAGCGTCAGAAATCTAATTGGTCTGTTTATTCTGCAGTTAGATGGATGGGATGCAAATGTCTTGATGCCTGCTGCTGATATATGCCTCCGCCTAAAGTCTCAGCAGTTTACATTAGAGCAAGACGTTGGCTGCTTGGTTTTTACTAATGCAGCTCAGAAGTTTCTAGTGTTTACAATAGCTGTGAGGTATTTGTATTTTTATAGGGATTCTCTCTCCTTTCATCTAATGTTGAAACATATATAGACATGGCAAAGTTTGGTGCCTGTTCTGTTTTATGATCAAGAGGACCATTAACAGATAGATATCTTGCTCTCCCTCTTCCCAGGACATCCTGTGCTCTCCCCCGCCCCCTCTCCAGCCCAGCCCACTTACAGCAAAATTGCCCTAGAAATCGTTAGTGACAGAAACATACGTGTGTGCGTGCGTGCGCGCAGGCTTCCCCTCCCCCTATGTGGACTGTCCACCAGTGGCTGTCCTTGGCTGACAGGTTTACCTTGGTATTCATGAACAGTCCCAGACCTTAGCCCTCAGTGGTGGGAAAGCAGGGTCACTTGTGCACTCTCCTCTTCTTCATGGTGCTGCAGCCTTTATGTTCGAATTGGCTGACGCAAAACAAGAGTATTCAGAGATGTTAAATTGTTCAACAAAAGATTGGCCGCAGAGCAGCCCCATTGCCGGACCGCCCTCCCCCGCAAATGCCCCAGCAACCGCAGAATGGTCAGGGTTTTCTTGGCAGAAAGCTGGTTCCTGTGTTCTAAAAAGGTTGCAATTGGAGCTATTTGGTTAAACTGGAACTCACAGGATTCTAGGCAGAAAGTTGTGATTAATGAAAGCCCAGGGAAAACCTTACCTGATACGCTAGAGACTTAATTAGAGATTCTGCTCCAAGATGCAGAAGCATTTCACAGTGGATTAGCTGTCTGCACAAGCGGGCTGCTTTTCCTCCTGGGCTAAATTGTTTAAATTCTACACCCTTCACTTCATTTGTTTGCTTCTGCTGGGTTTTCATGGACAGGGCCCCTCTGCATTGTATTTGTGCTTTCAGTCTGCTCAGCCATTCAGTTCACATTCCATATTTTTGTGTTTGTGTAACACATTCATAAATAACATCACATGCCATGAGATTTCAGCAAATTAACAAACTAATTTTTTCCCCTCCTTTCACGAACTAACACTTTGGGTTGTGGAATGCAACCCTCAAAAATCATAAGGTTAAAAAAATCTTAATCTTGTGCTGAATTTGAACCGTACTTTTGTTAACAGTTTTTCCCCAGTGTGGGTTTTGCTAATTTTTGGTTTACGATGCGTTGCAATATTTGGGCATGTGAAGGGTAGCTTAAATTATCTTTGCTACAGTGAATGTTCCTGTTTCCCTTTTATCTTCAAGGTATTTCTTTGCTGTCCTGGCAATCCTAACAATCCTGGGTGTTCTCAATGGGCTGGTTTTGCTTCCAGTCCTTTTGTCCTTCTTCGGACCGTATCCTGAGGTCAGTAATTATGCTGTGTGTGGCGTGCAGTCCACGAGCCACCTGAATGCGATTTTTCTTGGTGTCACTCTTAATTTAGATATTTAGGTATATCCACATTACTGATGGTTTACTTTTTCAGTAAACATCTCAAAAACTATGGCTTTTTTCTCTTCAACATAGAGTATAGGGGATGTGGTACTGGTCTGGTTTGGTTTTTTTAAAGCAAGTGATTGGCAGCCTGGGTCTTGTAGGTCTATTATCAGTGAAGCATTTTCTACTCAAGATGAATATCTGGGCTTGAACAAGAGTGAAAAGAGTGTCACCTGCCTTTCCAGTGTGTGAAAGCAGAGGGCAGTTCCTTTGCTCCACTTGGCAGACCTTCGGGTCCTCCTCAGTGTGGCACAGAGGGAGGGGAACATGGGGTAGTGAGAGGGGCTGGGGACGGGCTGGGGGTACTGCCTTTGGAACTGTGAGTGTGGCTAACAGGTACATGGACGGTAGCACTTCTAATGTGGAATCCCCTTCGATAGGTGTCTCCAGCCAATGGGATGAACCGGCTGCCCACTCCTTCCCCAGAGCCGCCCCCCAGTGTGGTCCGGTTTGCCGTGCCCCCCAGTCATGTGAACAACGGGTCTGATTCCTCCGACTCTGAGTACAGTTCTCAGACGACAGTGTCAGGCCTCAGCGAGGAGCTTCGGCAGTACGAAGCGCAGCAGGGCGCCGGGGGTCCTGCCCACCAAGTGATCGTGGAAGCCACAGAAAACCCTGTGTTCGCCCGCTCCACGGTACGTCGTACTCAGGGGCACCCCCCCTGCCTGCTCCGAGCAGCAAATCAGGCAGCAAAGTGGAGGTTACGTGGAATCATATGAAATTGCCAATATGTGTCTCTCTTTAAACTATTAAAAAAATGTCAGTTTCATATAGTTGGATCGAAAAGGGCAGAAGCCAGTAATGGCAAGTGCACCGAGCAGTGGCATATATCTTGTACAGGCTAAGTACAATTTGAGCTGAAGGGCCAGGGGAATGCGGACCTTGCCTCTCGCACTCTCTTTTTATTAAGCTGCATATCACTTTGGAATAATACTTTTTAAAACTAGTGGGATTTTTATTGCCAGCAGAAGTGCTGTATTTTTTTCTCCCACTTCTGTTACCTTTAATTGCTTTTGGTACAGAATTATTTCCGTTATTGTCTTTACCAGAGCTTTTGTGGCCCCGAATGCAGTCTAGGTGGCTGGAGAGCAGCAGAGAAGCTTAGCCTGTGGTAATTCAGGAAAGCTGTGAGCAGCCTGGGGACCCTTCTCACAGGCTCCGAGAGCCCCGGTCGCATCCTTCACTCTGCTCCCCAGGTTGTCCTCAGCACCCCCAGTCCTGGAGCACAGCACACAAAACACGTGGAAGGTTCTAAGGCTCATATTCCTTCCACTGAGGGCCTCCTGCTGTCCCTCCAGGAAATGGGTATTCCAGTCCCAGGTCAGAGCAGGCCTTCCATGAAAGAGGGGCCAACCAAATAACCTAAATTTTCCTCCTCTTTCTCCCCTTGCCCCTCCCCGGGGCGATGCCTGCTGAGCTGCAGTGTGAATCTGGTTTTGTTCAGCAGGAGCCTAAAAATAGGTACAAGCTGAACGACTTTGAAGTTGGTCACGGTCCTTCTGATTGATGTGGCCACTGTGTTGCTCCATGCTTTGTATAGAGACCCAGAAACCAGATTCCTAACAACCGAGCAGAGCAGCGCTGCCCCATAGAACTCGGAGATGATGCAGACGCCCTCTGTGCTCTTCAGTACAGTAGTCACTGGCCACATGTGGCTGTTGAGCATTTGAAATGTGGCTAATGAGACTGAGGAGCTGAAGTGTGAATTTTAGTTCATTGAAATGTAAAGCTGTACGTCCCTAATGGGTACCATATTCAACAGCGTAGGTGGACAGTCCTGCCCACGTCCA
This sequence comes from Rhinolophus hipposideros, assembly GCF_964194185.1. Lineage (NCBI taxonomy): Eukaryota > Metazoa > Chordata > Mammalia > Chiroptera > Rhinolophidae > Rhinolophus > Rhinolophus hipposideros. Next base: position 7,662,998 of record NC_138057.1, on the reverse strand, counting down.
GCATTTGGGCATGCCAGGGCCACATGCTTAGCAATGTCAGAGGAAGAGGAGCTCAGGATCTGACCCTGCTGAGCGGCGGATGGGGGGTAGCGGACTGTGGGAGGGAGGCATTGCAGATACTCTCCAACCACAGCCCGGCATTTATGGGCGGCAGCCGTCTGTGTCGAGCCAGCTGTCGGAGAAAGCCTAGCCGTGGAGGCACTCCTTCGTCCCTGGAGGTTCTCAGGGAGTGAGTTTTTCTCGTCTCAGTGAAAGGCCCGTTGGCTCCCCTGGGCGTCTCCCGGCCATGGGAGATGTGGGTTGACGGAGCGCTTGGTAAAGGAGCGGTGTGTGGGTGGCCAGGCAGGTGCCGGAGCCAAGAAGAGAGGGCTGGGAGTGGTGGGGGTGCTGCCCAGCCTGGGGTTAGCGCCTGGCCTGCTTGAACCTGCTCTCGCCCTCTGCAGGTGGTCCATTCGGAAGGGAGACATCACCCGCCCTCGAACCCTCGACAGCAGCCCCACCTGGACTCAGGGTCCCTGCCACCTGGGCGGCCAGGCCAGCAGCCCCGGAGGGAACCTCCCAGAGAAGGCTTGCGACCACCCCCCTACAGACCGCGCAGAGACGCTTTCGAAATTTCTACTGACGGGCATTGTGGCCCCAGCAATAGGGAGCGCCTGGGCCCCCGGGGGTCCCGCTCTCACAACCCGCGGCCCCCAGCGTTCACTGCCGTGGGCAGCCCCGTGCCCGGCTACTGCCAGCCCATCACCACCGTGACGGCCTCGGCCTCTGTGACGGTCGCTGTACATCCCCTGCCCGCCCCTGGGCCCGGGCGGAGCCCCCGAGGGGGCCTGTGCCCGGGCTACGAGGACCACCCCGACATGGAGCCCGGGCTGTTTGAGGACCCCCACGTGCCTTTTAACGTCCACTGTGAGAGGAGGGATTCCAAGGTGGAGGTCATAGAGCTGCAGGACGTGGAATGTGAGGAGAGGCCCCGGGGCAGCGGCTCCAACTGAGGTGTGTGAGGCCCAAGGGACACAGAGGGACATGGACAGCAAAGCTCCTTGGGGTTTCTGGGGCCTGGAGCCCCCGGGCATTGGTGTGTGCCGAACTGAACGTGAGTGACCTTTCATCCCCAAGGCAAGGCTGCCATGTCCAAGCTCTGTCATCCTTGGAGAACTAGTCTTGTCCCAAACGGGGTCTCTCCCCTCACTGTTAACCTGTTGAGAGTTACTGCAACTTAACAGAGATGCTAATAGCAGCACCTTTCACCTATTTTTCAATCTTTATTAAAGTGCCATACAGGTAGGTATGATAAATGTACAGCTCAGTGCATGGTTACAAATGAACATATTCGTGTCACCAGCTCACAGGTGGAGGAAGGGATCATGACCAGCCCCTAGAAACCCCTCCTGCCCTCACCCAGCCCCACACCATTTCTCTTTCTATAAATCACCTTTGCCTGTGTGTGTGCTTTATGAATATGGACTCATATACCTGTTACTTCGTTTGACTTCCTTTTTGTTTTTTTCTTTTAAAGGGTGAGTAAAATCTGAAGCAAAGAGGCCAAAGATTGGAACCCTCCCACCCCCCCACCCCCCCAGAACTGCTTGAAGAGAACTGCTTGGAGGTGGATGTCCTGCACCAAGATGGCAGTTCAACGTTACTGTAACCAATTGTATTATTTTGTGAAATATTTCGATAAATATTTAAGAGGTGTACACATATGTAATATACGGAGGAACAGATGTAAAGTAGTGTGATCTGGGGCTTCTTCACTCCTGCCCCAGAGTGGGCAGTGGGCAGGCTGCAGCACGCCCCTCCCTGTTTGTACATTGGTCTCTGTGCCACAACCAAGCTTAACTTAGTCTTAAATTTCAGCATATGTTGCTGCTGCTTAAATATTGTATAATTTACCTGTATAATTCTATGCAAATATGGCTTATATAATAGGATTATTTTGTAAAGGTTTCTGTTTAAAATATTTTAAAGTTGCATATCACAACCCTGTGGTAGTATGAAATGTTACTGTTAACTTTCAAACACGCTATGCGTGATAATTTTGTTGTTTAATGAGCAGATATGAAGAAAGCACGTTAACCCCGGTGGCTTCTCTAGGTATTAGTTGGATGCGATTCTTCTGTTTGGCTGTGTATGTGAACGTGTGTGTGCTTTCCCAATATACTGTACTGTGATTTTGTTTTTCCTGTTTTTGTTTCTTTCACTGTCTGTAAACCCTTCGTGGGCTCTGCCCTGGTCAGGCTCGAAGAGTCAGGATACCGTTATTGCCTGGTGCTGGTGGAGGGCTCGCCTGCCCTAAACATCGCCTGTCCTTTTGCCAGACCCGCTTCACATCCAGGGCATCTCTTAAGATCCTGGGCCGCCATCCGGAGGCCCCAGCTTGCGCCTCCGAGGAGATGAGTTCCTTCAGGTGGAGCTTAATGGTGGAGGTTGTCGCCTCAGGGTACAGAGCTAGCGTCTGTTCACTTCATTGTTCAAGCATTGGAGAACATGCCTAGTGGTGAGCCTCACGTGGGCCGTGAGCTTAGTGTGCAGCCTTCATTATACCTCTTGTGACACACACACACACACACACACACACACACACACATGTGCGTGCACGCACACCAACACACCCCCACCCCCAAAAAAATGTAAGAGTGGATTTGAAAGTGTTTTAGAGACAATGGTCCTGCTACAGGTCGAGAAACCTATTCATTCTGGGCCCACAGAGGTGCTGTTTGAGACCCTACAATTGAAACGCCCTTTCTTCTTACATTGCACAGTTGGTCAGGGCTTTCTGGATCTGTTTGCATCTTTAAGAATAAATAGCGAGCATCCAACACGGAGACATGGAGTCACAGGTTCTGTAGGGTATGAGCTTCCGCAGGATCCTTCTCAGTGTGTTTATATTAACATTATGGGTGCATACTTCCTAAATAAATCGTCTCCTTCCTCTCACCGTTTTTAGTGTTCTTTCTATGTGACATTTATCCACAAGCAGGAAGATGCTTATTACGTACACCCCAGTGAAGAATGGATATGGAGGTAGATCTCTCAACCAGGCATTATTTTTAAAGATTTGCTTCTGTATCGATTCTGTCGTCCTGCTCTGAAGCTTGGTCTTCCTCAGCCCTTAGCCAGAGACCAGCGAAAGTTGGGGAAGCACTTGGCGCCCAGATTCAGCTAATACAGTAGCGCACAAATGGCAGCTCCCGTTATGCTCTCCTGTTTTACATGGAAAATCTTAATCGAAAGGCAACGGGCCCCCAGTAGTACCCAGCAGTGCAATGACCTCAGATCCTGAACTCGCCACAAAACTGTAAGATACTAATTGGAAGCCACCAGGTGTGTTAATATGCCAGGGGCCCCAACAGCTACTGTTTGGTGTCTCTGTTACCACACTGTCTACCTACCACCCAGATCTGCTCAGAAATCTTCTGTCCTGACGATGCAAACTTCTGAGGTCTGCTTCCCTCTGGCTCATGGCTTGCCCCCACTTCTTTCCTGAGCCCAACTTGTGTGGTGCATGACAGCTCGCCCAGCCCCTGCTTTCTACAGCGTAGAACTTTCTCCGATAGTCACATTGGCAAAGGGAGAACGCAGGCGCTGGCAGGCAACTAGAGTCTCTCTCGCTCACTCTTTTTAAAATAGTTTTATTTTGTCTGTCTTATTTGTTCATTTGGATGTTTTAATTTTTTTAAAAGAAATCTTTGCTGATATTTATAATTTTGTATCATAAGAATGTTTTCCTACAGTATTTGTCATGCCAGTTTATAACAAAAAAATGCAGGGATTTTTATTTCTATTGGAAACACTATTACAGCTATGTTTTACTTTTGAACAGAATTTTTATTTGTATAGAGTGCTTACTAATGTTAAATAGTTCAGAGTATATAACATTTTCATTAAGGACTCATGGTAGGTTTTAGTGTAAGGAGTTTAAAGGAAATAAATATTCAAACTGCGTCTCTTTTCTGCCGATTTTGGTGGAAATGGGTTTGTGTCATTTCAATTACAAAGATAAAAGTATGCCATATAATTTATTTATATGAAAATTTATTTTTGTAGTGTATATAGTAGTCGTCAAGTCTTTTGACAGAAGTATATTTTTAAAGAATTTATATGTGATGAATCCATAATGTCTGGAACTTTGCTGAGACATGAGTGGGGCACACTTTTCATTGTAAAGTACAGCAAGGAAAAAATATGTTTTAACAGTGTTAAGAGAGTAAGATCGAGTAAATATTCACGCAATTGTGAAATGTGTATTAGTTACCATTTGTGAACTAGTGTGGTTCTCATTTTAAATCTTGGAAGGCAAAAATGTACAAACTCTCTAAATATTAATGTTCAAACACTGATAGAAATTCTAACATGAATAAAAAATAATATAACTTGTTGGTTATGTCTTTGTTTATAGAATGTTTTTTGATTAAAATATTTTATGGAGGCAGTTAGTGTGTCAGGCCGTCATAAACTTTGTTGTTTCGTCTTGCTAACCTTGCCGAATATTCATTTTTTGTTCTACTTCATGGAGGCATTGTTGATAGAAAAAGAGTTCTGTTTCTGTTTTCTGACACCAAGAAACTTCCTAAATTACCATTCAAAATGATCCCTTCTTATATCATCTCTTAACATTTATTTTTTATGTGATGCTTAATAGAGGGAATGTTTATAGAGACAAATTCAGTGATTGTTAAAATAAAATGAAGGTATTGTACTTAAACAGTAGCTGATAATGTGGGGCTGATTGAACCCGATGCAGAAAGTTATTTTTCTGAGTGTTTGATATGATGATGCCTTATCTTTAGTAGAGCCACAGAGAAAAATCAGGCCAGGAATAGCATCCCCACTTGACAGCTGGAAGCAAGGAGTGGTAGGGACGAACTGGAGACCCAAATTGCTTTAAGCATGTGGTGAGGTCAACGAACTGCAGCCCACAGACCTCTTGTTTTTGTGCAGATTTATCAGAAGATACTCCTTCATGTACAGATTGTGTGTGGCTGCTTCCAAGCTACAATGGCAGAATTGCGTAGTTGCAACATGACTGTATGTCCTGCAAAGCCTAACCTATGTATTAATACTAACTGGCCCTTAAGAAAGAATGCCAGCCCATCTTAGGGCAAGGGTATCATAAGCCGACAACCCTCAAGTGTGGCAGCATTGGCCTGCCTTCGGAGCTTGCTTGAAAAGTGGGATCTCGGGCCACCCCAGACCTACCAAATCAGAATTCCAGGAATCTGCTTTAAGGAACTGTCCTGGTGGTTCGGACACACCAGCAGGGGCAATCCCTAAATTCCTTCCAGCAGAATGTGGCCATGGTTCTATAATTTGACTTGGTTACCCGGCCATTGCGGGCCAGATCTGGAAACAGCACAGCAATCCCGACTTCTCTGTGTGGTCTTTCCACAAAAGCACATGTTCATCTGTGGGAAAGAGTGGAGACCTGTGAACTCCGCATTTGTGTCTGGGAGTCAGGAGAGGAATTCCCCATAGTGCTCGGCCACCACTGTGGGACAAGACCTCAGTGGAGGGCGTGGACTCCTGACCTTGCTGAGGGAGGGCCAGACCAGGCCAGACCCTCTGCCACCCTCCCTGCTGAGGGTTCCAGGTGACCCACTCTGACTCGGGCAAGTCACATGAAACATCAGAGTCTCTGTCCTCATCAGTAAAGAAATTAAGGATGATGTGTGTCCCTCACTGACTTCTGGAGGTTGAAAGCCGTGATGGTTGTAACGAGGTCTGGACCAGAGGGGACATTAAGAGTCAAATGAGAATCACCACAATCTCTGTGAACCCCACACAGTTCTGGTTCAATCACCAATTCTCAGCTTCTTAGACTTCCCCACCCCCAAGGTGACAAGAACCCTCGTACAGAAACCTGAATTGCTATGGGAGGGTTTTGTACTTACTGAATCCCTTTTTCGGGACATTCGAGGTATACAGTAAACTGACCAAGGAGTAAGACACCCAGGTAAAACAAAATGGATACTCTACCTGGAAAAAATAATCATACTAAGCAAGGTTTTCTGTCTTAAAAGCTTTCTGCCTCCTCCTGGTATCAGTGATATGTTCCTGAGCCCTTCAGTAGTGAATTTCATACATAATGCTCACTTGGTTCAGTCACAAGTCTTAGGGGAATATGCACTCCCCCGAAACAGCACGGACAATATTGATTGCTTAATTGGAATTCAAATTGAGAGACGCTTTCTTTTAGACTTGCTTTATTCCACCAAAATGTCCATCACCATCTGATCTTACAGTCTTTATAAATTACATATACCTAAGTAAGCTCAGTTAGTTTTCATGTTGGCCTAGGGAGAAGTTTTTCACCAGATTTGTGTCCCAAAATCCACCATATTTATTCAGGACTTAGGTAAACATAAGGCCCCATTTTTTTTGGCACAACGGATGTATTTAACAGCTTCGGGAATGCTGCGTGCTGCTAAATTTCGGGCAGCAGCCACGTTGATGTAAAAGCAGGTGTTTCATTTTTGGTAACTGGCAACTGACCTCTTAAAAGGAGAAGTGGAGATGACCTATTAATCATCCAAAAAAAATGTTTGCCAAGTTTTAATGACTTTTAGTGAAGACTGAACCTAATGAGACCATGCCTCGAACATGAATCTGTGTAATTGTTCATATTGTCGTGGTGGGGACATGTTGGATGACACTTTATGCATAGGTTCTCTGCCAGGAAATTACAACTGTCAGCATAAAAATCTTGAAGGGATATTCTGGTCTGTTAGGAACATGATGGACCTTAGGAAAACGGGGACCCAGGACCCTCCATTAGAAAAAGAAGAGAAATAGGGACAACACAAGTTAAACCTGGCATAGCCAAAGCATGTATATGCTGCAAGGCAGGGTGTTTTCATGCCTCCTCCTCAAGGAGTCCCTTTCTTGGGGCAAAGGAAACGGGGCCATTCAGCTGAGAAGCTGTGAAGGGAACTGGCCTTGTAGAGAGCATTTGTCCTGAGAATGAGACACACCCCCACGAGCAGCGTCACCCAGAAGAGGCAACCACAGCCATCTTTCTCAAAGTCAACTGACCCCTTTACATTCCTTTTTTCCTGGAGTGTTCTCTTCGTTTATCTGTTTCCTGTCCACAAGACTTGAGGCTGAGGGTATGAGTGTGAGATGTAAGCTACCCACAAGGCAGAAACGAACTCCAATAAGAGTTCACACTGAAATAAGCCCAGGAAATACCTATCAGCAGCACCGTCTTCATACACAACACACAACAGCTTGTTTGCCTGCGGAGAGGGGTGGAGGGAGGTGGATAAGAACCTGTTTTATTTTTACGAAGAAAAAAATCGTGTAGATGGAGGAGAAATTGATGAGCAAGTTCTGACTGGTGAGTTATTATATAATAATGAGGATTGCACCATTAAGCCCATGTAGAAGTGCCAAAAGAAAAAAGGAAAACCTTAGTAATTACAAAGTTCAGACAGCAGCAGCGGTAGGTAGACTCCTGTTGAGAGCTTCTTACAGCAAAAGGAGAAGCAAGATGAGGCAAGAATGGAGAAAAGTAGGGGGCTTTCTGCTGTGGACTGAGAAAGAGAACAGCTATCTATCAGAGGAGACGTGTTCAGATGTCCAGAAAGTGAGGCGGACACTGGAAAAGACCCAAGTACCACAAAAAGTAGGAAAAGACCATTAAAATGAGGAAGAGGTATGAAGACAGGTAAGAGTGCTAAGAGACAAAGACCTCCTTCCAAACACCCACAGCCTGCAAGAGCAGTTGCCAGTCCGTAATACTTCAGTGTCATGACTGCTGACGTGTCAACAAGCACACCTGGGCCCCTATCCGCGGATGAGTTTTTCTTTTCCTAGTACAGCTCCCACCTCACAGGGGATCGTGGAAGGTTACCAAGAATCATGGGAGTTTGTCATGAATCATGGAAGGCAAACGCTGTATGAGACATTTGCCATCGTGTATCCAAGAAACCTAGAGAAGTGATATGACGTGCCTCCCTCCATTAGCCAACACCTTCAATAGTCAAGTCAGTTTAGAAACTGGATCTAGTCCAGTTCAATGTTGTTATTTTCCCTTGTTGCCCTCATCACCCCTCCCCCCACATCTGTTTCATGTGTTAATTTCAAAGGCATGGATGACTGCTATCTACACAACGACTATCGCAGAAGAGTTTCTGGGCCTCTCAGCCACCATGTGCACACAGACTACATGTCTGCACTGAAGGCAAACAGCTGCAATGGAGGAAGCAATTAGCAAATCTCTGAATTATCCTTCTGATTACACTTAAATTCCAAAAGCTAATTGGCTAAAATGTTCCTCCTTAATTAGAAGCAATTAATATGTGAAACTAGGTATGCATTTCACAAGAGAGTTTGCATTTCATGATTGAAATCTCATAGTTCATTTACTAATGGTCTCTAATGGCCTGTAATCATAAGGTGCACACAATTAAGGTGGGATTTTCAAAGTGTAAGTAAGGGAGGATGCCTGAATTTATGAATTATTCTTTCACTGCCAAAGATGTAGCCTGCTGCCACCTTGGGCTGCAAAACACACAACATGAAGGCACGTGCTTGCCAAGCACACCCACATGGGAGGGAAATCCTGACCTGTCAACTTTGACCCCTTCCGAATTTTCTCCTCTCTACTCTCATTCTCTCAAGGGTTGTCCTCTCTGAGAGGACTCTCCCCGCACCAAGATCAAAACAAATCTATCCAAAATACAGATTCCAATGGTGGAGCCTCACCATGAGTAGCAAAAATGCTGGTAATAAAAACCACCGTTTCTTGCTCAAAAAAGGTCAGGACATAAGTTATTTCACCAAACAAAACCAATAAACATGGTATCAATAGAGACTCGAAATGAGGAGAAAAGCGCGCTAAAATGCAAGAGGAGATAGAAAATAGGAAGAAGAGATGGGGGCAGGGCAGTGAAAAGAATGAGAAATTAATAATTATGGAGATATATTAAGAAAGCAAGAAGGAAAAGGCAAAGCCTGACTAAGAAGAAGGTACCAGCAGAGTTGAGGCCATAACAGGAATTCCTCACCACACACCAAAGTAATTTTCTGAGAATGGTGGTGTTCTAAAACCAAAGAGGGAAGACAGATTATAAAGACACAGTGCCTGGCTTTCTCACTGCCTGGCCATCTTGGTGGCTACTCCTGGTTGGGGGCCATCTCGTACTCTAGACAGGAAGATGGTGGGAGCAAAGATGAAAAGTCAGTGGAATCAGTCAACTGTAGACCCTAACTCATTATGAAAAGTGGAAAGTACGTGCTGGGGTATAAGCAGGCTCTGAAAATGATCAGACAAGGCAAAGCAAAACTGGTCATCCTCACCAACAACTGCCCAGCTTTGAGGAAATCGGAAATTGAGTATTATGCCGTGTCGGTCCAAACTGGTGTCCATCACCACAGTGGCAATAATATTGAATTGGGCACAGCGTGTGCAAATACTACAAATCATGCACCCTGGCTACCATTGGTCCAGGTGACTCTATGTCATTAGAAGCAAGCCATATCATTAGAAGCATGCCAGAACAGACTGGTGAAAAGTAAATCGTGCAAAAAATGTCCTTACTAAAACTGGCCAGAGCTTGATTGAAACACACACACACACACACACACACACACACACACACACACACACACACACGCCTTTGTTTTATGTGTGAAGTTTTTCCTCTACCTTCTTTCATTCTCCAAAATCTTAGAGTGATAGGTGTATTGACCAACTATAGCCTACAGGCCAAGTCCAAATACTACTTGTTTTTATAAATGAAGTTTTATTGAAACACACCTATGCCTATTCATTTATGTGTTGTCTGTGGTTGTTTTCATCCTGCAATGGCAGAGTTGAGTAGTTGTGACAGAGATCATATGACCCACAAAGCCTAAAATATTTATTATCTGGCCCTTTACAGAAAAAGTTTGCCACCAGTGAGGTAGAGTATAATGCCTCCAGACCAAACCAAGTATCCACCCTGAGCTCCAGTACAGACAAATGAGGCAGTTTCTTTCTATTTCTCAAACACACCGGGCATCATTTGGCTTCAGGGCACTTGCCCTTACACTTCCCTCCCTATGAACTGGACATTCGTCTCCCAGACACCTGGCTCTCTCCCTCATTGAATTCAGGTCTTTGTTGAAATGTCTCCCTCTCAGGAGGGTCCTGCCTGACCACTTAGTTTGAAACTGCAAATACAGTCTCTACCCCCACCCCAACACATCCACGCTCCCTTTTTAACCTCATTTTAGTATGATCTAACATCCTCTCTATTTTGCCAACTTACTTGTTTATAGTCTCTCTTTCCCTGTTAGAATGTCAGCTCTTTGAAGACAGAGCTTTGGGGCTATGGCTCACTACCATATCTCTGTATCTAGAATGGTTTCTGGAACATAGTGCTCAGTTAAGTACAGTACTTGTTAAAAGGATGAATCCTGAAAAATAACTACTATAATTACTCTTATTTTACAGATGAGAAAACTAAGACCCTATCAGGTTAAACGATTGGCTATAATCGTTTACCATGCAAGTAAGGGGGAGAGTTAGTACTAGATTCCTGAGCCTTTAGACTTAAGCATGACTGTTGGGAACCATTTCTATTGTTCCTGTTTGTCTCTACTGTTCATTCATTCCACAGCTAGTTACTAAGCATAGCACCCTCTCTGAGCACCCTCTCATAGCACCCTCATAGGCACCGTTCTAGATTCTGTGCAGGATAAAAAGAGAAATAGGACTGTAGTCCCTGACATGAAGAGCATTAAAATCTATTTCTATCTCTCCATAAATATACATATATACAAATACACATATAAAGGCATTCTTGGTTTGTTTTACTTTTTAAAAGTTATTATTAGCTTCAGGTGTGAAAAAGCAATGTAATAGACATTTCACCCCTCACAAAGTGATAACCCCCTCCCCCAATCTACTAACCCTCTGACATCGTATGTATCTATTACAATTCCATTGACTCTATTCCTCAGGCTGTAATCCATAAGGATCCATATATGACTAGACATATATTACATTATAGTTGACATTCAATATTATTCAGCTTCAGCTTCAGGTGTACAGCGTAGTGGTCAGGCATCTACACCTTCCATGAAGTGGTCTCTCTAATTAGACGAGTGCCCATCTGAAACCCTACAAAATCTTTACAACATTATTGATTATGTTCCCCAAACGGTCTTTCATATCCCCATGGCAATATTGTAGTTACAATTTATGTGGTTTAATCCCTTCCCTTCTCCCTCATCCCCACCCCGCTCCCAACTAGCAGCCATCAGTTTTCCCTCTATATCTCTGAGACATTTCTGTTTACTTTGCTCATTTATTCAGTTCTTTAGATTCCACATATAAGTGAGATCATATGGTCTTTGTCTTTTACTGACTGATTTATTTCACTTAGCATAATGTTCTCTAGGTCCATCCATATCATTGCAAATGGTAACATTTCTTTCTTCTTTATAGCTGAGCAATACTCCATTATATAAATGTACCACAGTTTCTTAATCCAGTCATCTACCGATGGGCATTTCAGTTGTTTCCAAGTCTTGACTATTGTAGTGCTGCAATAAATATAGGGGTGCATATATTTTTTCAAATTAGCATTTTGAATTTCTCTGCATAGATACCTAAGAGTGGAATTGCTGGGTCATAAGTAGTTCCATTTCCAGTTTTTTGAGATACTTCCATACTGATTTCCAGAGTGTCTGCACCAATCTGCAATCCCACCAATAGCGCATGAGGGTTCCCTTTTCTCCACATCCTGGCCAGCACTTGTTGTTTGTTGATTAATTGCTGATAGCCATTCTGACCAGAGTTAGGTGGTATCTCATTGTGGTTTTTATTTTTATCTTTCTAATGATTAGTGAGGTTGAGCCTTTTTTCATATGTCTGTTTGCCATCTGTATGTCCTCTTTAGGCAAATGTCTATTCATGTCCTCTGCCCATTTTTAAATTGGGTTGTTTGTTTTTTGTTGTTGAGTTGAATGAGTGTTTTATAAATATTGGATATTAACCCCTTATCAGATGTTTCGTTGACAAATGTCTTCTCCCATTCAGTAAGATGCCTTCTTGTTTTATTGATGGTTTCCTTTGCTGTGAAAAAACTTTTTAGTTTGATGTAATCCCACATGTTTATTTTTTCTTTTACTTCTCTTTCCTGAGGGGATATATCAGTAATAATTCAGAATACTGTCTACAAATTTACTCCCTATATTTTCTTCTAGGAGTTTTATGGTTTCAGGTCTTACATTTAAGTCTTTAATCCATTTTGAATTTTTTCTCATATATGGCATAAGAATGTGGTCCAGTTTCATTTTTTTGCAGTCCAGTTTCCCCAGCAGCATTTATTAAATAGACTGTCTTTACCCCAATGTAAATTCTTGCTTCCATTGTGATAGATTAAATGACCATATATGAATGGATTTATTTCTGGGCTCTGTATTCTGTTCCATTGATCTATGTGTCTGTTTTTATGCCAGTACCATGCTGTTTTGATTACTGTAGACCTGTAGTATGATTTGATGTCAGGTAGCGTGATACCTCCCACTTTGTTCTTATTTCTCAAGATTGCCATGGCTATTCAGTCTTTTTTGGTTCCATATAAATTTTAGGATTATATGTTCTATTTCTGTGAAAAATGTCATTGGTAGTTTGATAGGAATTGCATTGAATATGTATATTGCCTTAGGTAGTATTGACATTTTATCTATATTAATTCTTCCTATACATGAACGTGGTATGTGTTTCCATTTATTTGTATTTTCTTTGGTTTCTCTCTTCATTGCCTTATAATATTCTGAGTACAGGTCTTTTACTTCTTTGGTTAAATTTATTCCTAGGAATTTTACTGTTTTTGAAGCAATTGTAAATGGGATTTCTTCATTTCTTGATTTCTACTTCTGATAGTTTATTATTGGTGTATACAAACGCAAGTGATTTCTGGATATTAATTTTGTATCCTGCTACTTTACTAAATTAATGTATCTGTTCTAATAGTTTTTTGGTGGAGTCTTTGGGGTTCTCTCTATATAGTGTCATGTCATCTGCATATAATGACAATTTTACTTCCTCCTTTGCAATTTGGATGCCTTTTATTTCTCTTTCTTCTCTGATTGCTGTGGCTAGAACTTCCAGCACTATGTTGAATAGAAGTGGAGAAAGTGGGCAACCTTGTCTTGTTCCTGATCTTAGGGGGAATGGTTTTAGCTTTTCCCCATTGAGTATGATGTTAGCTGTGGGTTTGTCATATATGGCCTTTATTATGTTGAGATATGATCCCTCCTTTCCCACTTTGCTAAGAGTTTTTACCATAAATGGGTGCTGGATTTTGTCAAATGCTTTTTCTGTATCTATTGATATGATCATATGATTTTTATTTTTTATTTTGTTAATGTGGTGTATCACATTAATTGATTTACGGATATTGAACCACCCTTGCATACCAGGGATGAATCCCACTTGATCATGTTGTATGATCTTTTTAATGTGTTGTTGAATCTGATTTGTCAATATTTTATTGAGGATTTTTGCATCTATGTTCATTAGGGATATTGGCCTGTAGTTTTCTTTTTTTGTAATGTCTTTGTCTGGTTTTGTATCAGAGTAATGGTGGCTTTGTAAAATATGTTTGGGAGCCTTCCCTCCTTCTGGATTTTTTGGAATAATTTGAGGAGAATAGGTGTTAATTCCTTTTTAAACGTTTTGTAAAATTCACCTGTGAAGCTATCTGGTCCAGGACTTTTGTTTTTTGGGAGCTTGTTGATTACTGATTCAATTTCTTTGGTAGTAATCAGTTTGTTCAGAGTTTCTATTTCTTCTTGATTCAGTCTTGGAAGACTGCATGCTTCTAGAAATTTGTCTATTTCTTCCAGATTGTCTAATTTGTTGGCATATGGTTGCTCGTAGTATTCTCTTAAACTTTTCTGCATTCTTTGGTATCTGTTGTCACTTCTCTTTCATTTCTGATTTTGTTAATTTGGGTCCTCTCTCTCTCTTTTTTTTTTGGTGAGTCTAGCTAAGGGTTTGTCGATTTTGTTTATCTTCTCAAAAATCCAGCTCTTGGTTTCATTGATCTTTCGTATTGTTTTTTTGTTGTTGTTTATTTTGTTGTTTTTTTGGTCTCTATTTCATTTATTTCTATTTCATTTATTTCTGCTCTCATCTTTATTATTTCCTTCCTTGTACTCCCTTTGGGCTTGTTTTGCTGTTCTTTTTCCAGTTCCCTTAAATGTAAATACAGCCTGTTGATTTTAGGTTTTTCTAGTTTCTTTAGATAGGCCTACATTGCTATGAATTTCCTTCTTAGGAACTGCTTTCACTGCATCCCATAGATTTGGGGTTGTTGTATTTGCTTTACTTTTTACTATGGGAAAATTTCAAACACAAAAACATAGCATAGAGTAATGAACCCTTATATATCCACCATCCAGTTCCAACAATTGGTAACATTTCCCCAATTCTATTTTGTCAGTTCTCCTCCAACTTTTCATTGTTTGCTGGAGTATTTAAACACAAATTTAAGACATCATACTATTTCATCTGCAGACACTTCAGTATGTATCTCTAACTGAGGACTTTGTTTTAAACCTAATCACCCTGCTATTATAACACCAAACAAGATTAAAAATAATTCCTTTATATCACATAATACCCAATTCATATTCAAATTCCCCTGATTGTCCCAAAGATGACTTTTTGTATGTTTTATTTTCTCCTATTTTTTTATGTAAATAGTTCTATAATAAACCTGTTTTGTTTCATTTTGAAACAAAGAAAGCAACAAAAATATTTGTGTTTTAAAAAGAAATATGTTAGATAAAGTAAGATACTACTATACTAAATATTATAATATGGAATACAATCCATCATTTATAAAAAAGGAATAAATTAAGCAAAATAGGGCTCAAAGGAATGGATAGATCAGGAAAGGAGTCCTGGGGGAGATGGCATTTGAATTTGGCCTTGAAGGATAGGATTTCAGTAGACAGAGATTTTAGGAAGGTCATTATCAATACAAGAAAGAGCCTGAGCTAAGTCGCAAAGGGTAGTAAAGTGGGAGTATGTCTGAAAAATGGGGGGCCCATTTCATTGGAGTACACGTCACCCATGAGTTGTGTTCCTCAGAGTAGAGGTCCTAGGGCTAGGAGCTTCAACAGCACCTGGGAAATTGATAGAAATGTAAACTGACAGGCCCCACCCCAGACACACTGAGTCAAGGTTCAGTGTCTTAAGCTCTCCAGGTGATTCTTCAGCTCCTGAAAGTTTCAGAAGTGCTGCAGATAGGACACACTGGAAGAAGGTGACCTTGAAACATAGCCTAAAGGCAATTTGCCAAAACAGGGAGGCCCTCTTGAAGACTGCTGAACAGATACCTGACTTTGTCTGTGTTTTAGAGCTCTGAGGGATGGATGAGAGAAGGGATGGATGGAAAAAGAACCTTGAAGCAGGAAGATCAGAGGAAACTTTTACAGTGGCTGTGAAATGGAATTATAGAAGCAACCAATTGTTTGTTTCAAAACATCCACTCACTCTTTGGTCCCTATTAACCCAATTTTCTTCTAGAGGAAACATCCCTGTCTCCACTTTCAGTCTATTTGCTTCAAGAAGAGTTGTCTTTGTCCCAGGGTCCAGAGTCGATCATGTGACTCAGACCATCCAATAAGAGCATCATCCCCTGGCCACAATGATTGGTTCAAAGATGTGACCATGAAATAATTAGAATCTGTCAGATGTTGTGAGGCTTTGACTGAAACTTCTAAAAGGAGGCATAAGATGTGATTTACCCAAAAATTCATAGACACAGACAATAGTTTAGTGGTTACCAGAGGGTAAAGGAGGAGGGGGGTGATAGATGAGGGTAAAAGGGATCAAACACATGGTGATGGAAGGAGAACTGACTCTGGGTGGTGAACACACAATGTGTATATAAATGATGTATTACAGAATTGTACACCTGAAACCTATGCGACTTTACTAACAAGTGTCACCCAATAAACTTTAATTAAAAAAAAAAAAAGATATGCTTTCCCATGGGGAATCTGCAGCCTCTCTGTAAACAGAGGGGAGAGATTTTCTGAGAAAGGAGCCAAAAGAGCAGAAGGCAAAGCCAACAAAGGGAGAGGACAAAATTAAAATTGGTTACAGCATTTGAACCATGAATCAAGCTATGCCTAAAGCTAAATCTATTTCTAAAATATTTAATTCTGAAAGGCTTTTGTGCTCAGGTAAATTGGAATCAGTTTTTTTTGTTTTTGTTTTTTTGTCCTGAATGACCTGAATTCAACCATGGCATTCACTGGACTTGGCAAGGGAGCCACAGATTCACAGGATATTGAAAGGTTTTGGACTGTTATTGAGAGAAGAGACTGGGGAAGTCAAAGGTGACTGACAGTGTTGCAGGTTGGATTTCAGGAGAAAGCAGACTCTAAGAAGGAGATATGAGTGCGGGAAGTTTACCGGGGAGTGCTCCAAAGGTCAGGGCCTATGGGAGAGTGAAAGAAGCAGCACTGGGCAGAGGGAGATGGTGAATGGCCATGAAGCTGGTACTACATGGCACTGATATGGCCTGTCAGAGTCTGCTCCAATTAGGCCAATGAGATGAGAGCTTTCACCCTGACTTTGACTAGTCATTGTATGTAGGCTGCCCAGGACAGGGGCATGATCTTGGGCCAGGTGTCTTTCTTCCATTAAGTGCAACTTTGAAAGAGGGTCTGAGCCAAGCGGTCAGCCACCAACACTCCCAAAGCTTAGGAAAGAGGGCTGAGTCTGGGTTTGGGTGGAGCAGCACAGTGTTCACAAGAGCTGGGCATCGGGCCCCAGTGAGTGGTTGTGGGGACACAGGTGCCTGCAACTGAAATGAGGGAACGAGGAAGAGCAGATGGAGGCAGGGAGGACAGATTTCATTTTGAACTGGTGGCATTTAAACACATGAGAAGATGTTCCCAGAGATCCAGAGAGACATCAATCTGGAAACGATGGGAATGAAAACCATAGTTGATGAACACCTGGCAAGAGAGAGTGTAGATCGACAGAAACGAGGGAAGGTAGAGCTTAAGGAGCTCCCCAGAGAGAAAAGGGAGCAGGAGAAACGAGGATCAATTAAAAAGGTAGCAGATTTAGGCAGTTCTGCAAATTCCAAAATAATACTAATAATCGCAAATATGTGCCCGGCTGTAAATGTTTACTGTATTCGGTGTTCTTCATTTCTGTCAACTAATTTCTGGATAGAGAACTTAAAGAAGGTAATGGCCAATGATTTGGATGGGGGTTAATCAGCTGTGAGCAATTAGTTTAGGGGCAAAATCTGGAACCTGGGCCTAAGACAGGTGTACTTGAAGCATGTATATTTGCTGCCTAAGACATAAAGTCTGCAAAAAGGAGAGTGTGTTTGCTGAATAAATTTTATCCCTACTCTCTGGGTTCTTTTTCTTTTAATAGCTTTATTGGGATATAATTTACATACCATACAATTTACTCACTGAAAGTGTAAAACTCAGTGGGTTTTAGTATATAATAGTTATGCAACCATTGCCACAGTCAATTTTAGAACATTGTTGTCACCTATCCTCCCCCATGCCTTCAGCCCTAAGGAAAAATTAACCTACTTTTTGTTCTGTTTTGAACATTTCATATGAATGGAATCATATAGTATGTGGTCTTTTGTTACTGGCTTCTTTCACTTGATGTATTTTCAAGATTCATCTATGTTGTAGAAGGAATCAGTACTTTATTCCTTTCTATGGTTAAATAAGAATCCATTGTATAACTATACCACATTTTTGTTTATCGTGGGTCAGTTGATGGACATTTGGGTTGTTTCTGCCTTTTGGTGATTCTTGACAGTGCTACTATAAATATGCATGCACCAGTTTTTGTGTGGACATATTTTTTCATTTCGTTTGGATATAGACCTAAGAGTAGAATTGTTGATCACATGGCAACTCTATATTTAATAATTTGAGAAGAGAGTGGGAATATTTTCCATCTGAAAATACACGGTAATAAGAAAACCAAACAAACAGCCATCCTAAGGAATGACCTAATCTGTGAGATTTCAATTCTTCAGTACCAAAGAATTGCTGCATTTTGTTCTCAGAATGGCCATGGACTTAACCATATTCTAAGCTTTCCTATCACCACCTGTACTTGGGGGTGAATGACAAAAGGAGTAATAGGATGGACCCTTTGATATATGTATATCAATATATATGTATTGTTTGCAAAGAGCATTGTGTAGCTTTTGACAAATTCTGAGTTTGATTCAATTTAACCAGTATATGTCTGAATCTTTTGGGATACCTTAGTGGGAGCTAGGGAGGGAACAAATGACGTATAGTGCTCTGTACCAGATTATTAAAGGACACCAAGAGGCAGAGTTAGTTATGGCTTAAGTTTCAGTAAGATATAAGCAGAACCTAGAAATTCATGGGCCGTAAGGATCATTGTGAGCTGCCTGGATCATTTGGGTATCTCTGTGGAGGGAAGGTGGTTTTGAGATTACTTATCTACAGCTACCCTATAAATGAATGTCCACAATAGAACGGGAGTAGAAATAGTGTCCAAAATAGAGTTGACATCTCTGCCCGGCACTGTGCTTTACATAACCCTTAGAGCAAGTCTGTGCAGAAGACATTAAGTCCCATTTTGTATTTGAATATACTGAGGCTCAAAGAGTGTATCAGTTAGGGTCCAACAAAAGAAGCAGAGCTAATAAACAGACGACAGATTGATAAATAGATGATAGATAGATGATAGATAGATAAATGATAGATAACAGATAGATAGGTGGATTTATTACAAGAAATTGGTGTATGCAATTGTGTAGGGCTGGCTAAGCATGTCCAAGGTCCTCCTTAGGGCAGACAGGAAGAGAAGATAATGACCAGGCATGAGCTGAAGCTTACTGTTCACAGGAAAGAATTTCTAAACTTACAGAAGGGGAATACCTTTTTAAAGGCGTTCCAACTGATTAGGTCAGGCCTACCCATGACAATCTCCTTAGGTGATTGATTAGGTACTTACATATGCAAAATTGAATACCTGGGAGGAGGTATGTGCATGCTTCAAAATGGCCAGTTTCCCTTCCATCCTCCAATTTTCAAAAGAGAATAACCCTAACCAGAAACATACTGGAAAGAGAATGCTGGGGACTGTAGTGTAACTGAGCCTAGCCAAGGTGACACATGAGAAGCCATCATGGAGAGGTTAAGTAACTCTGTTGGTCAGGGCTGTATTACAAGGAACAGAATCCACACTAGTTGGTTTAAGCAAAAAGAGATTTATTACAATGTAATAAATGGCTTACAGAATTATTGAGAAAACTGGAGAAAAAAACTGTGGGCTGAATTTTGAGGAACAATGCCAGTGCCACAGACACAGACTACCAAGAAGCTTTCTGCCTCTTTTAAGATCAAGAAACCACCAGTCAAACCAGAAAGTTCTTGACAGTTTTGGAACCAAGCCACCACAACCATAGTTCCCAGGAGAAACCCCAGAAGCAACACAAATATGGCCCTGGACACACTTCTGCTTTCTGCTTTCTCCAACTGCACCAAATGGTAATCCTTAGCTGCAAGAGAGTCTTGGAAATGTCTTTCATTTCTCACTTCTGTGTTATAAAACAATTAGAATGCATGTTGGGCACCAACCCACCACAGTAATATACAAGGTCCTTCAGTGATTAGGGAGCAAAGCCAAGATTTAAATTCAGGTCATGCTCTCAAACCCCCCACCCTGCCCCCAGGACACTTCCTTCCATGATCTGGAATGGTCTTTTTTAACTTTTCAGATTTCAGGCGCTTTCCTGTTTGGAACTTGTATAAAAATATTTCTGGTCTCTGCTATCTAAATTTGCATTTAGCTATTATATCTACAGCTTCTGTTGTTATCATCAGCTGCAGATTTTCTGATACAGCGTATACAGTAGGAAACAAGAAGACCCAACAATGTTTCTAACCTGTCCACATTGCCTCAAGCATTGAGTAGGCTGCAGTGTGTACAGCCCTCTTTTCTTCCCGAGCCAGTCGCTTCAAAATGCTTCTGTTTATGGAAGCTGGCAAAGCAGGTACTGGGCAGGTGCAAGTGGTTTTAGTGACACCTGGAATTATAAGAAGCATTTGGAGGGGGAAATAAACCAAACTTCTGGTAATAATAATAGGAAATATCTGCAATGAGAATCAAGTCTTCCTTGGATCTTCTCTTTGTGTCCTTGTCACATCAGTCCCACACCCCCAAATTCCTAAATAATTGTCAGTGAACGCACCTGACCAGCGTCTGGCAGGCAAGCCAACCTGGCAGCACGAGCTCTTAAAGGACCATGACCATCCACTGTGAGCCGTTCCCGAAGAAGGAAAATTTTACACGTGCTGGTATGACGCCTTCGTAACCATTAGCAACTCAGAAATAGACATTTTAAAGTCTCTAAAGGGATGAAAATCAGCATTCTTAGTAAACATCCCCAATGTCAAAGTTCTGGGTAAATTAGACATAACTCCAAAATTTGTAAATCTAAACAAATGGATTTTTTCTGACACAACTGTACAACTTCTTTCTAGGGAAGAATCCCCACAGTAAGCCTTTGTTTGAGAGGAATAACCTTTCTTCATGTGGTTTGTTCCATACATATGCATGCTCACAATATGCACCGGCTGTATACATGTGAGAGGCCTGATAAGGGACATAGTGAAATCTTACCCACATTTATTTGTGTCAATTTGATTGTCTGGAAGATCAGAAAAATCCTTGTGGGTCTGCAGAGACCACCCATGAACTTACTGACATTGAAAAATGTTCATGGTCCATTCATCAATTAAAAAGCAGATTACCAAAAAAAAAAAAAAAAAAAAAAAAAAAAAAAAAAAAAGCAGTACATTATAACCCTGTTTCTGAAAAACAATATCTTTACATAAGTGCAGAGGCAAAGTCAGCAGCAAGGATGTACATTTTCATTATATTATTCATACAAGCAATATTCAGTATCATTTATTGATATTGATGGAATATTATCTAATAATCATTATATATTATTACTTAATATGTTGTATTATTCAATATTTATTATAGTATGTTATTTCATTATATTACTATTGTTTTGCATATATCTGTATTTTTTAATTGCTCTGCCAAAAACAACCTTTATGTTACAAGGCACTTTTTAAAAAGAGATTTTATTATTGTCCTTCCTCATTTGTTTTCCCTCCTCTTCCCCTCTCCCCCACTCTCCTTTCCTCTCCTTCCTTTTCAAACTAGCATTTTTGAAATTAGCTTTCTTCAGGGGTTTTTTTACAAGCAGCCGCGAATCATCACGGAAGCAAGGAGCCTCGGAGGGCGTGGGGCGGGTTACTCTATGGAGGATTCAGACGTGCTCTGAGAGCAATGAAGGCAGCCTGGGCCCTGGGAGATGCTGCGAGGCCGGGCTGGGCTGGTCTGCCATCAGACAAAGGGACCGTTGCACATGGGAGGCGAGCAGATGCCAACAGACAGCTTTTGTGAGTCCCTTCATGTTAATTAACTTTTGTGAGAACCTTCATGTTAATTAACTTTGCTTGAGCTTTCCCTGGACTTGAAAGCTTTGGAGTGGTTTGTTTTTGTAAAATGCTTTGACTCCAGGGAGAGTGGCTTCAAGAGGGAAAAAAGGAGAAACAAAAAGAAAGAAAGGGAAAATTTTTAAGTGGGGCTTTGCTTACCAGGAAATTTCTTCCCTTGGCTCTGCCCCTCCCTTCCCCCCACAAGAACTGACTCAACCATCAGAGAGAATTTTAATGGCCTTTTTCTTACCCTAAAGAATAAACCAGAACCAGACTTCCATTGCTTTGCCTCACCCAGCGAAGACAGGTGTGTGTGTGTGTGTGTGTGTGTGTGTGTGTGTGTGTGTGTGTGTGTGTTAAAGGAAGCACATTCAAAGTATGAAGAGCTTTGGCCTAATTGATTACACATTGGAGCAAATGAAACATGGAACTCGATTTGTGGGTCTGGTTCTATAAGTGAACAAACATGCTCATCCATAGAGCATGAGGACCCAGGTGAGACACAGGTTCCTGGTGTTTCCAAGACTTTATGTGGCTGGCCCGGAAGTTAGAGTCTAACAGGTCAAGGAAAAAGAGAAAGTGCAGAAAAGTGGAAAAGCTAGTCAGCCCTCTATTTATTTATAAAGTCTACACAGCATCAAACTATTGATTTACCTTTTTTCTCTCTCATTTTATTATGAAAATTTTCAAACATACAGAAAAAGTTGAATCGTACAATTAACACTCATACCCACAACCTACATTCTGTAATTAACACTTTGCAATAATTACTTTTATCACATACGTACCCATCTATCTATCCATCCCTCTTACCCATTATTGAGTCATCTTCTTTTTTAAGCTTTTTGAAGTTGCCAACATCAGTATACTTCACCCTTAAATACTTTAGCATGCATCTATTAACTAGTGTTCAATATCTGTTTATCTTTTGGGGAATTTTTAAGGTAAAATTTACATATGCTGAAATGCACAAATTTAAAGTGAGCCTTTTGATGAGTTTTAACAAATGATACAATTTGCCTTTTTAAAAAAGAATTTCAAACACTGAAAAATTGCAAGAATGATACAAAGATCTCTCATTTGCCCTTTATAAAACCACTTATGAGTAACTTACATACATCATATTACCCTTATTTCTTAATAATTCTATCTTTGTTTCCTAAGAATAAGGCTATTCTCTTATTCAGGAAACTTGACTTTGATGCAACCCTTTTATTGAAACTGCAGCCTGTTTTCCAATTTTGACAATTATCCCAATAATTTTCTTTATAGCATTTCCCCCTTTAATACAGGTTCCAAGTCCTTTGTGAACTATGGATGTAACTTTACTAAGCATCTTTATTTTGTTTAATGCCATTTGGCTTAAATTCTACTTTGTCTTATATCACAATAACAATCCTTGAATTGTCATTATTTTAATTAGCCTGGTGAATCCTTGTCCACCTCTTTATTTTCACTCTTTTTGAATCACTGTGTTTTAGGTGTGTCTTTCTTCTTGTGTTTTGTGATTGCAGCTTAGGGTTTTTGCGATGTAAGCCAATTTGAAGATCTTTTCATAAATAGGACAGTTAAACCTATATAACAATATGACATATGTTTGGTCTCAACTCTAAAAGTATTTTATGTCATAATTATAGTGTATATTATATTGTATTTACTGTGCCTCTTTCTCTGTTTAGTATGTCAACTATATTAATTTAAAGTTTCTTTAGGTATTTAAGAATTTTTTATTCTAGTTATTACTTTTGTATTTATATATTTTCTAGTTCCCCAGTTCCTTTTTTTTGGGTCTTACTTAACTTCTTATAATATGACCCATCAATGGTATCTTCTGACTCCTACTTGCTACAACAGGTAATGATTTTATTCTGGTTTACCCTATTTTTGTCCTATATCCTCCCATCTTTTAGTTGTATTTTTTCTACTTTGTCAGAATGTATAATATTCATATGCTTTCCACATGTTGTCTCCCTTGATTTACTCCGAGCTCTACAGTGAACTATATTAAGTGTTCACCATTGGTTATTTTGATGAAATTTCCTCTGTTCGCATTTAGTTGGATAAAGTTCATTTTTTAGCATATTCTTCAGGAAGGACATACGTACAGTATTCCATAGTTTGGATAGCTTACATGGATATAAAATCCTTGACTAGCACTTTCTTTTCTTGAGTGTCATGAAAGTGCTGCTGTTAACTTACTTTAAATATGGCTCAGGATAAGCCTGATGTCACACCTGACTTTCTTACCTATAAGTAAATAGATCTTTTTGCCAAGAAACTGAGAATTTCTTTCCTTTGTTTTAAAGTCTAATAGTTTTACTATTATAGGATATATTTTGAAGAAAATTGTCTCATGTCAATTTTCAAAGTTACACAATAGGACTTTTCTATATGTAGATTGAAATTTTCTTTCGTTTTAGGACAGTTATCCTGTATTAGAAATATAAATACTTGTTCTGTTCCAATATTTTGTTTGTTTCTTCAGGGACTACAATTATTCATGTGTTTGGACCTTTTTTGTCTGCCTTCCCTTTGAGCCACTTTCTCTTGGATGCTTTTAACTTCTTTATCTCATTTTAATTCTCTTGGTTGTTTGCCTACTTTTCTGCATCACCCTTATTAAATTTTCATTGAAATCTATTCTCCATTGGAATTTGTAATTTATTCTTAATTTCTGAGATAAATGCATTTTTTTCTTTAATAACTTCTTGAGTTCAATCAATTCATATTGCATTTCTTCCCATTTTGTATCCATTTCTAGTCTTAGTTTTGTTTTCTTTTTTTGTTTTTACATTTATGATTCTAGGATTTTAAATAATCCATTTCCATATTTTTTTTTAGGATACTGAATTCAGTCAGGAGGGTGTTGTGAATGGTTTTCTGAGAGATAATTTTCATCAGTTCAAAGGTTATTTTAACATTTTCTATTTTCTTTTTACACTTGTTTTATAGGAAGTCAGCTAATTTTTTTCAATTTCTAGGCATTTTATAGGCAGGGTTCCTAGATAAAGAGTGCCTTCTTATGCCAGTTTATTTTTATTTTTTTTGACATTAAATATAATTTTATATTAATTTCAGGTGTACAGCATAGTGGTTAGACATTTACATAATTTAAGAAATGATCCACCTGACACATCAAGTACCTACGTGGCACTATACATAGTTATTACCATATCATTGACTATATTCCCTATGCTGTACTTTACATCCCTATAACTATTTTGTAACTACCAATTTGTACTTCTTAATCTCTTCACCTTTTTTACCCTGCCCCTCAACCCCATCCCATATATCACCCCAACAAATCTAGTAGCCATCTGACACCATACACAGTTATTACAATATTATTGACTACATTCCTTATGCTATACCCTACATCCCTATAACTACTTTGTAACAACCAATTTGTATTTCTTAACCTCTCCCCATTTTTTCACCCACACTCCCAACCCCTCATCCCATCTGGCAGCCATCAAAATGTTTTCTATATCTATGATTTTGTTTCTGTTTTGTTTATTTTGTTCTTTAGATTCCACATATAAGTGAAATCATACTGTATTTGCCTCTCTGTCTGACACTCTACTGCACAATACCCTCCAGGTCAATCCATGTTGCCACAGATGGCAAGAATCCATTCCCTTCCATGCCGAACAATATTCCATTGTATATAGGTACCACGTCCTCTTTATCCATTCTTCTTTCAACGTAAGGCTGCCTTCACATCTTGGCCGTTGTAAAAAATGCTGCAATGAACATACAGATGCACAAGTCCCCTTGAGGTAGCATTTTGGGTTTCTTCAGGTAAATACTCAGAAGCGGATTACTGGGTCCTTCTTTGTCACTTGTTATAGTCTTTGTTCTAAAGACTATTTTGACTGGTATAAGTATTGCTACCCCAAATTTCTTTTCCCATTGTTTCCATTATCATGAAAACACTTTTTCCATCCTTTTACTTTCTGTCTCTGTGTGCCTTTCAATTAGAAGTGAGTCTTGCGGCAGTTGGATAGCTCAGTTGGTTAGAGTGCAGGCTCTCAACAACAGGGTTGCCCGTTCGATTCCTACATTGAATGGTGGGCTGCGCACCCTGCAACTAACGATCGAAAATGATTGGACTTGGAACTGAGCTGTGCCCTCCACAACTACCGTGCTTCCCCAAAAATAAGACCTAGCCGGACCATCAGCTCTAATGCATCTTTTGGAGCAAAACTTAAAATAAGACGCGGTCTTATTTTAATATAATATAAGGCCGCGTCTTATATTAATTTTTGCTCCAAAAGATGCATTAGAGCTGATGATCCAACTAGGTCTTATTTTTGGGGAAACACAGTAGATTAAAGGACAGTGACTTGGAGCTGATGGGCCCTGGAGAAACACATTGTTCCACAATATTCCTCAATAAAATTAAAAAATACATATGTGTTTTAATTTTTAAAAAAGTGAGTCTCTTGTGGGAAGCATATGTAAGATTTTTGTTTTCTTATTCATTCAGCCCTCCTATGTCTTTTGATTAGAGCATTTAATCCACTTATGTTGAAGATAATTGTTGGAAGATATGTAACTATTGCCATTTTATTATTCAACACTTTGATTTATTTTTTTCCATCTTAAAGAGTCCCTCTAATATTCCTTGTTATACTGGTTTGGTAGTGATGAACTCTTTTAACTTTTTCTTGTCTGGGAAGCTCTTTATCTGTCCTTCAATTGTAAATGATAGCCTTGCTGGGTAGAGGACCTTTGGTTGTAGATCCTTGCTTTTCATCACATTTAATATTTTGTGCCAATCACTTCTACAAAGTTTCTGTTGAGAAATCAGCTGACAATCTTATGGGAGCTCCCTCATAAGTTACTAGTTGCCTTTCTCTTGCTGCTTTTAGGATTCTCTCTTTGTCTTTAAGCTTTGCCATTTTAATTATAATGTGTCTTGGTGTGGGCCTGTTTGGGTTCATCTTGTTTGGGACTCTCTGCACTTCCTGGACTTGTATGTCTTCCTTCACCAGATTATAAAACTTTTCAGTTATTATTATTCATCAATAGGTTCTCAATGCCTTACTTGCTCTCTTCTCCTTCTGGCACCCCTATGATGTGAATGCTGTGACACTTGATGTTGTCCCAGAGGTCTCTTAAACTATCCTCATTTTTTTTTATTCTTTTTTCTTTTTGCTGTTATGATTGGGTGTTTTCTGCTACCTTGTCTTCCAAATCAGAGGATCACTGATTTGATCCTCTGCTTCATTAAGTCTGCTGGTGATTCTTTCTAGTGCATTCTTCATTTCAGTTACTGTATTCTTCACTTCTGACTAGTTCTCTCTTATGGTTTCTATGTCCTTTTTTATGATTGCTGTATCTTTGTTGAAGGTCTCACTAAGTTCCTTGAGCATCCTTATAACCATTGTTTTGAACTCTGTATCTGGTAGGTTGCTTGCCTGCATTTCATTCAATTCTGTTTCTGGAATTTTCTCCTGTTCTTTCATTTGGGCTGTATTTCTTTGTTTCCTCATTTTGGGCTGTCTCTCTGTTTGTTTCTATGTATTAGGTAGATCTTCTATATCTCCCAATCTTGGCCTGGTGGCCTTAAATAATAGGCCCCTGTGGGGCCATGGCACAGTATCCCTGGTCACCTGCTCCAGGTGTTCCATGAGTGTCCCTTATGTGGATTGTGTGTGCCCTCCTATTATAGTTGAGTCTTGATTGCTATTGGAACATCAGTGGGTGAGATTGACCCTCAGGCCGATTGGCTGTGGGGTTTGGCCATGTCCACAGCTTATGGGCTGCTGTGTGTGGTGCTTACCCCAGTGTGAGAGGGATTCACCCCAGTGGACTCTGGTGCCTGTTGAGACCGACTTTTGTGTGTGCTGCTTATGGGGCTAATTGGGTGGTGCTCTGCTGTGGTTTGATGCCAATGTCCAAATATATTGGTTTTGTGGCCCCTTGGGAGGGGCTCTGGTGCAGGCCCAGGTCACCCACTTCCTTTGATCATCCAGATACTACCTGGGAGGAGCTACAAAGTGATCCACAGTTGTTTGTTGTCTGTGCCAGACCTGAGGCCCATGGGAGAAGCCACACTGCAAACAGAGGATGGCTGCCACCAGTATCAGGCCTGGGGTAGCTCCACAAAAAGCCAGGACACCCCGAGGCCTGCTGCTACCAGCTGGTTGCCTTCAGGTTCAGCCCCCAATAAAGCCTTATGCAGTACACGAGTTGGGTGTGGCAGGGTCTTACCCAGTGGGAGTCACTACAGTGTGAAGAATTGTGGTCAGTAGGTTAAAGTAGACTTTAGTTTGATGCCAGTGCTGAGCCTGGAGCTACTCAGCAAAAGTCTCAGAACACACCATGGTCATCTGTCATCTGCCTGGTTCCTAAGGACTTTGATGGTTTTTCAAGAAAGATTGCAATTCAGGTAGGGCATATTGCTCTCAGAGAAAGTGCCTTTGGTGTTGGGCGAGTTGGGTGGGGCGGGGTCTCAGTGAATCAGCAGAGTGGAGCAGAAGAACTCACCAGGCCAATCAGATTCAGATTTGGCCTGTGGGTGGTGGTATCAACACCAGAAAGATGGTGCCTGCCTGCATGCTGCACAAGAGAAGGGCCCCACACAGGGAAAATGCCGACTGTTCTCCAGCCATTGCTGAAAAGCCACACACCTCACTCTGCCCCCATATGCCTCTGATGCCCCCTGAGTTACTATCCCTCTGGTGAGTGCCTGTGAGTGAGAAAGTCTGTGCACGAGCTTTTTAAGAGGATGTCTGGGGTTCCTGCAGCCTTTTTCCCACCTGGATGGTCAGAATCCACACTGTTTTTTACAACCAGATATTGTGCTGGCTCCTCTTCCTGGTACCAGTACTCTGGGCTGAAGAGGCTGGTGTGGTGCTGGGGTCTCATGCTCCTCTAGGGTGAACCTCTGTGGCTGAGATATCCCTCCCGTTCTCAACTGCTGCATGGAAGTTTGGCGTCAGCCCGTTTCACATCTTCACCCCCCCGCCAGTCTTGACATGGCTTCTTTATATCCTTAGTTATAAAACTTCTCTTCAACCAGACTTCTGATGGTTCTCCAGGTTGATTGTTCTATAATTTAGTTGTAATTTTATTGTGTTCATGGAAGGAAGCAGGCACAGTGTTTATCTACTCCAGCAACTTGAGTCTCCCTCTCATGACAATTTATTAAAGTGTACTTTTTTATTATTAAAGTGGTGGTGGTGAAAGGAGATTGATTGGTAGAATGGCAGGCTGATAAATGTTTCACAACCAGATCTCCAGGAAATACAAGTAGCCTAATTTGTAGCATTTGCCAGTTTCTGTGGTGTATACTTGCATACTCCCTCCATGACAGATATCAAACTACCAAAAGGAAGTCACCGAACAGAGTTGTGAACAGATGCTATCAGTCCGTGTGAGCCATTACGCCTCCTGAATATCATGTTGCTCTTTTGTTTTTGCACGATGTTTAATTTTCTCTCTTATTCCCTTCTTGTTCGTGGCAACATCTTCAAAGGCACAATCCCTTCTTTATTTGATTTTTCACTGAAGCAGCAATGCTTCTTTATGGCTGCCATTTCTGGTGCTGTTCATTTTAAGCCCCTCTGCTATAGCTGGCGCTTTGAACTACTAAGTCCCAGATATATGTTTAGTATTTTGACACTTACTGCTGGACTTTTCTGGCCTGATTTTTACCTATGCTTTATCTGTATCTTTCACATCTCTTTCCTATTTTTATGGGTCACTTAAGTTTCCCTTTCTCTAATCTCACATCCATAGGCTTGCAGTGGTGGTGAGACTCTCCTGAAATTTAGTGTTTATTTCTCTTTTTACAGGTAATGTGAAGGTCATGGTATTCTGTGTGTACTAGTAATGCTGAAGGCATAGGTCAGGTATGATTTCATTTGCACTCCTTCATGATTTTATGTTTGGGAAATAGATTATAAGGATACAGAGAGAGATATTTGGATTCAGGCAGCCATCATTACCTCCTAGACAAGAAGACTCCTAGACATCATTACCTCCTAGACAAGTCAGACATGAAGTCTGACTTGACTTTTTATCATCAAATGCAATTGATTATTTCAATGTCATGTTGATATAAGATGTGAGCTTTTCAGTTTACCCCACTTTAGGTGAGACTTAGCCTAAAGAGCTAAAGAGACTTAGCCTAAGTGCCCCAGGAGCTAAAGCCTGATTTTAATATCCAGTTAGAATGATTAATATGGTGAATGGCAAATGTCATCCCGACAATTCCGGGTCAGTGGGGCTGGTGAATTGATCCAACTAGAACTTCAGGTAAAGTGTCATCCAGCTGTTTGTGTCAGCCTGATCTCAATGTATACCAATTAAGCAGAAATGCTTGGCCTTTGGTGGCAGTGGTGAGGGAAAGGGAGGAAAATATGTCAAAATAATGGCAATTTGAAGATATTTTTAATGTTGATATGCAAAAGAGTAGGACAGGTCTTAAATTAAAAGCTGTTCAATGTTCTTTGGCTCTCAGTATTCACAAATGCATTTAATGTTAGTTATTTAACCTCATCCCAACATGTCCCACATCTTGTTTTTACCACAGTACCTACCACAGATTCATGAGTAAAGCTGTTGATTTATTGATTTTATATTTTTAAAGCACCATCATCGTCATAGAATGAGTCAGCAAAACACATAGGCTGCATCTACTGTACAGACTACAACTCCATGTGCTTAAAAACGAATTCATTCATTCATTCATTCATTCAGTCAGTCAATCAGTCGACAAACACATTTTGAGCATAAGCTCCTGGGACTGTTCTAAAGATTATGGGAAGAGGAAATGAATCTGACATGGATTCTGCCCTGAGGTAGCTGGACTCTCAGTTCCTTGTTGCCTTTCTTACTCTTATTTCAATTCTGGACATACACTGTGTCTATATAACACTCGAGTAATTGAATGAAAAGTGGAAAATCCAATTTATTGTTAACATCTATACCTTTAGATTTTTGATTCACACATCAAAGCAACTCACCATTTTTATGTATCTGCCATTGGAATGGTAAATCATCCAAATTTGACTTCGCTTTCACTTTTTCATGTCATTTTTTTGATTCATTATAGGCACAACTACAATTTTATAGACCTGGAGAAAAATTCAGTTTTCTGACTTATGTAATATCTTCCATCAAGTGATAAACACTGGTAGAATTTTGAACTTCATCTTAAAGAATTTGTTGTAAACTCTAGTGAGTTGTTTTGATGGAAGGGATAAATATATCTGCAGAAAGATTATAATATTTTTATTTATTTATTTGTTTGTTTGTTTGTTTATTTTTGATTATAATATTTTTTAAGATCTTAATCCAAGATTGCCTTCTGGTAATGGGGAAAAAGTAGACTTCAAACTAACTGGACTCTGGGTAGTTTGGTTTGGTGAGGCAACATTCCATATGGAAATTCTGAAACTGAAAGAGGGTCACACAAATCAGATACCCATCCAAGGGATTTTTAAATGTATGTATACATGTAAATACATCCTTTGGATTCTCAACAATATGATTTTCTTTGCAGAGATTCTGTTGCACAACATGATGTAGGCCACTCTTGGTAAGCAGCCTGCTTTGAAGCAATCCCTCGTGCTTGGTTCCTTAGATCTTGTAATTTTTCTTTGCTCATGATACATTTACCAACACAGCCCCTTAATTACACATGCCACTGCGGACCCTTAGTATGTGGCTCCAGCTTCCTTCACTGACTGGGTGAGGGAGACTCTATTTGATTTTGTAGCTTTATTGAAGTGGAGAAATGCTTCACTACCCCTTATCTTAAATGTAGAGCTACAAAGCTGTCTTGCTTGGGTTATATAAAAACGTTTATAGAGAAGCAAGATGATTAAAGCTGGAAGGGCTCCACTGGCCATTGAGATTGAGGATGATTTTTTTTTTTATACTTCTTTATATTTTCCAATTTTCTTTCAGTGCATGTGTGTTACTTTTTTCAAAACCACATGACCAAAGTTTATTTTAAACACACACAAAACTGAAAAGAAGTATGCCAAAATTATACCGTTAAGGGAGTTAAAATGATTTTTATAGTCTTCATACTTTTAGTATTTTCTAAATGCTATTTTTAAAATAACAGCAATTATATACAAAAAGTAGCCCAGAATTACCAAAAAGTTATTCTTTTTATGGAAGTGAATAAGCATTGTAAAGAGAAGTCTTAAAAATTCTAGTCTCTTAGCATCTAGATTCCCATTGTTTTCAAACTCTACTTCAGATAATTCTTCTTGATAAATGTTAAGATTTAATTTAAGATCTTTTCAGCCTTCTTGACTTTTAACATTTTCAACACACCGCCTTGCCTATCTATTCACTCTGCATCTCTGAGGCTTTTGAAAAGCAAGCCTATCTCTCCTTCCCTACACACACACACACACACACACACACAGTGTCACAGTGGTAATCTCTGGGTAGCAGAAATATGATTTTAGTTTGTTTTGATTTGTTTTTGCTTGCCTATATTTTCTAATATTTTTCTAAAATGTTGCTTTAATAATAATGAACAGTTGAATTTTTTTAAACAATGAATTGATCATGTAAATAACTGCCTCCCAAGCAAATAAATAAAACTGCTCCATAATCTTACCAACACTTGGTATCAGAATTTCCATTTCTGGAAATCTGGTGGTTACATAGTGGTATTATGTCCAGAGTGGTGTTAACTTCCATTTCCTGATTATTAATGAGACAGTCATTGGTGTATTTGTCTAACTGCATAAAATCTACGCAGTCTTATTTACTACATTTTAAAAAGTGTAAAATCTTGATATCTGGTAGAACAGCTTCTCCAACTTTGGTCTAAATCTGTGCTATCCAATACAGATTGCATAGCACAATACAGCTACTAGCTCCGTGTGGTTTTTGAGCCCTTGAAATGTGGCTAGTTCACAGAGATGTGCTTCAAATGCAATACACTTATCAGAAACTTATTACCAAAAAAAATGAAAAATAGTTATTAATAATTGTTATATTGATTATATGTTGAAATAAATTGGGTTAAGTAAAAATACATTATTAAAATTAATCATGATGCCTATCTCTTTTTAATTTTTTAAATGTGACTACTAGAAAATTTAAAATTACACACATCGTTCACATTTTTGTGTCATGTTGTATTTCTCTTGGACAATACTGTTCTTTCTAGAGTCAAATGATTTTCCTATTTATTCTTTAAATTTTTTTTATTATTATTAGTTTCAGGTATACAAAATAAAGTAATAGTTAGACATTTTGCAGCTCACAAAGTGATAACCCAACTCCCACAAACTATTGCCTTTCTGACATCATATATATCTATTACAATTCTATTGACTATATTCCCTATGCTGTACTCCATATTCCGTGACTATATATATTTTAAATTATATTGTGTTTCCCCCAAAATAAGACCTAACCAAAAAATAAGCCCTAGCATGATTTTTCAGGATGACATCCCCTGAACATAAGCCCTAATGCATCTTTTGGAGCAAAAATTAATAAAAGACCCGGTCTTATTTTGGGGAAACACGGTAGTTGACATACAATATTATTCAGCTTCAACTTTAGGTGTACAGCACAGTGGTAAAGCATCTACACCATCCATGAAGTGGTCTCCCTAATAACATGTGTGCCCATCTGATACCCTACAAAATCTTTACAACACTATTGATTATATTCCCCAAACTGTCTTTCATATACCCATGGCAATATTGTAGTTACAATTTAGGCAGTTTAATCCTTTCCCTTTCTCCCTCATCCCCACCCCGCTCCCAACGAGCAATCATCAGTTTTTCCTCTATATCTCTGAGACATTTCTGTTTACTTTGCTCATTTATTCAGTTCTTTAGATTCTACATATAAGTGAGATCATATGGTCTTTGTCTTTCTGCACTGACTTATTTCACTTAGCATAATGTTCTCTAGGTCCATCTATATCGCTGCAAATGGTAACATTTCTTTCTTCTTTATAGCTGAGCAATACTCCATTATATAAATGTACCACAGTTTCTTAATCCAGTCATCTACCGATGAGCATTTCAGTTGTTTCCAAGTCTTGACTATTGTAAATAGTGCTGCAATAAACATAGGGGTGCATATATTTTTTCAAATTAGCATCTTGAATTTCTCTGGATAGATACCTAAGAGTGGAATTGCTGGGTCATAAGTAGTTCCATTTCCAGTTTTTTGAGATACTTCCATACTGATTTCCAGAGTGTCTGCACCAATCTGCAATCCCACCAATAGCGCATGAGGGTTCTCTTTTCTCCACATCCTGGCCAGCACTTGTTGTTTGTTGATTAATTGCTGATAGCCATTCTGACCAGAGTTAGGTGGTATCTCATTGTGGTTTTCATTTTTATCTTTCTAATGATTAGTGAGGTTGAGCCTTTTTTCATATGTCTGTTTGCCATCTGTATGTCCTCTTTAGGCAAATGTCTATTCATGTCCTCTGCCCATTTTTAAATTGGGTTGTTTGTTTTTTGTTGTTGAGTTGAATGAGTGTTTTATAAATATTGGATATTAACCCCTTATCAGATGTTTCGTTGACAAATGTCTTCTCCCATTCAGTAAGATGCCTTCTTGTTTTATTGATGGTTTCCTTTGCTGTGAAAAAACTTTTTAGTTTGATGTAATCCCGTATGTTTATTTTTTCTTTTACTTCTCTTTCCTGAGGGGATATATCAGTAATAATTCAGAATACTGTCTACAAATTTACTCCCTATATTTTCTTCTAGGAGTTTTATAGTTTCAGGTCTTACATTTAAGTCTTTAATCCATTTTGAATTTTTTCTCATATATGGCATAAGAATGTGGTCCAGTTTCATTTTTTTGCAGTCCAGTTTCCCCAGCAGCATTTATTAAATAGACTGTCTTTACCCCAATGTAAATTCTTGCTTCCATTGTGATAGATTAAATGACCATATATGAATGGATTTATTTCTGGGCTCTGTATTCTGTTCCATTGATCTATGTGTCTGTTTTTATGCCAGTACCATGCTGTTTTGATTACTGTAGCCTTGTAGTATAGTTTGAAATCAGGTATCGTTATACCTCCCACTTTGTTCTTATTTCTCAAGATTGCCATGGCTATTCAGTCTTTTTTGGTTCCATATAAATTTTAGGATTATATGTTCTATTTCTGTGAAAAATGTCATTGGTAGTTTGATAGGAATTGCATTGAATCTATACATTGCCTTAGGTAGTATTGACATTTTATCTATATTAATTCTTCCTATACATGAACATGGAATGTGTTTCCATTTATTTGTATTTTCTTTGATTTCTCTCTTCATTGCCTTATAATATTCTGAGTACAGGTCTTTTACTTCTTTGGTTAAATTTATTCCTAGGAATTTTACTGTTTTTGAAGCAATTGTAAATGGGATTTCTTCATTTCTTGATTTCTACTTCTGATAGTTTATTATTGGTGTATACAAACGCAAGTGATTTCTGAATATTAATTTTGTATCCTGCTACTTTACTAAATTAATTTATCTGTTCTAATAGTTTTTTGGTGGAGTCTTTGGGGTTCTCTCTATATAGTGTCAGGTCATCTGTATATAATGACAATTTTACTTCCTCCTTTGCAATTTGGATGCCTTTTATTTCTTTTTCTTCTCTGATTGCTGTGGCTAGAACTTCCAGAACTGTATTAAATAAAAATGGTGAAAGTGGGCAACCTTGTCTTGTTCGTGATCTTAAAAGGAAAGGTTTTAGCCTTTCCCCATTGAGTATGATGTTAGTTGTGGGTTTATCATACATGGCCTTTATTATGTTGAGATATGATCCCTCTATTCCCACTTTGCTAAGAGTTTTTATCATAAATGGGTGCTGGATTTTGTCAAATGCTTTTTCTGTATCTATTGATATGATCATATGATATTTATTTTTTATTTTGTTAATGTGGTGTATCACATTAATTGATTTATAGATATTGAACCACCCTTGCATACCAGGGATGAATCCCACTTGATCGTGGTGTATGATCTTTTTTTTTTTTTTTTTTTTTTTATTTTTATTTTTTTTTTTATCTTTTTAATGTGTTGTTGAATCTAGTTTGTCAATATTTTATTGAGGATTTTTGCATCTATGTTCATTAGGGATATTGGCCTGTAGTTTTCTTTTTTTGTAATGTCTTTGTCTGGTTTTGTATCAGAGTAATGGTGGCTTTGTAAAATATGTTTGGGACCCTTCCGTCCTTCTGGATTTTTGTGTATTTTTTGTGATGTATTCTTCAGTTATTGATTTTTGGACTTTTTCTATTTTAATGTTTTCTGTTTTGTGTGTTTTAATATGTAGCACTTCATGTTAGTTCAGTTTAAATATGTTTTCATCTTCATTGTGATTTCTTACTTGATCGATAATATATTTAGGAGTATCTTTCAGCATGTCCAACCAAGTAGAAATGTTTTATATATTGATTAAACTTTTAATAATTGATTTCTAACATAAATTCTTTGGGTCCAGAGAATATTCCTCTGTAAAATTTATTGAAACTTGCTTTTATGGCCCACTAGGTTGTCAATTTTTGTATTTTCCTTTTTCGTATGTCTACTTGGAAAGAGCATGTACTCTGCAGTTGTTGGAGACAGGTTCTATATATAATTTAGGTTGAGTTTGTTAATCATTTATGAATCTTCTGTATTGTGAATTTTTCTTTCAACCACTAAGAGGAGTGTTTTTAAAATACCTCCTATGAGTGTGTCTATTTCTCATTTTAGTTGTCAATTTTCAATTTAAACATGTTGAGGCTATACAATGGTATAGGTGTATACAAATTTAAAATTATTTTTGTAAATCTAGCCTGTATCATTATAAACTAGCTCTCTTTATCTCTCATATTGCTTTTTGCTTCAAAGTCCATTTTGTCAAAGTCCATAATATTCATAAAGCTACATCTGCTTTCTTTGGTTAATATTTGCATAGTATATATTTTTTATCCTTTATATGTGTCTCACTTAA
This sequence comes from Rhinolophus hipposideros, assembly GCF_964194185.1. NCBI lineage: Eukaryota > Metazoa > Chordata > Mammalia > Chiroptera > Rhinolophidae > Rhinolophus > Rhinolophus hipposideros. Next base: position 7,626,554 of record NC_138057.1, on the reverse strand, counting down.
ACAGCATATAGTTGTGTTTTTTAAAATATGTAACAATCTTTTAGCTGAAGAATTTATTCCATTTACATTTAATATAAATTAATGGCATAATATTAATTAATGGCATATTTTCATTGAAATATACAACCGTATTGTGTGCCTCCTACTTATCCTACTTGTTCTATAAATTTTCCTAAACTTTATTCCCTTTTTTCTCATTGAGTATTTTTACATCACTCCCATTTTTCTCCTGTTAGCTTAGAAGTTATACATGTTGTTTCTATTTTATGGTTACATTAAAAAGTTATAATATACATATTTAATTGATGAAAGATAAAAGTTAACCAATACCTTTCCAAGCTATCTCCAGTGTTTCCCATCTTGGTTAACAAGAACTCCTGTTGCTCAGACCTAAAACCTCAGTCAGGGTTGATTTGTTGGGTTTGTGACTTGTGACTGCAAAAGGGCATTGAGCTTGATTTAATGTCCTGCTGTAGCTGTCTTGAAATTCTTCATAAATTTTGAACAGGGAATCCTGCAATTTCATTTTGCATTGAGCCCTGCAAATTGTGTAACTAGTCCTGACTTTGAGGTATACTTCACTCCTCTTTTTCTCTCACATGTCTATCTATTACATTGGTAAATTCTTTTGGCTTCGCCTCCTAAATATATCCAGAATTTGACAGTTTCTCACCATCCCACCTTACTACCACCATCTTAGCCCAAGGCGCAATCATCTTTTGCCTGAATTATCAATTTAGAGCAAAATAATTTTGCTCAAACTCAAGTCAGATGATGGCACTCTGCTCATACTCTCTGAAGGCATCCTATATTATTCAGGTTAACTTACCAAGTCCTTGCCATGACATAAAAGGTCCTATGGGATCTGGTCCCCTATTTCTTTTGTCACTAAATTTCCTAATACTCTTCCCCTCTACTCAGATCTAACCCCACTCGCATCTTTTCTATTGTTTGAACACTCAATGCATGTTCCCACCTCAGAGCCTTCGCTGCTGTTCTTCCTTCTGCCTGGAGTGCTCTACTCCTCTTTCTGCCGCTCCCCTACTGACCCCCCCCCCCCCACACACACACTCACATATTGACTTGGCTAGCTAGCTTCCTTAATTCCTTCAAATTGACTTGATCTCATCTATTCTGTAAAAGCCAACACTTAATATTTTACATTCCCCTTTCCTGCTTTTATTATTCCTGCACTTATCACTATATAAGATACTTAAAAAAACCAAACTTACATTTCTTGTTTTTTTTCTCTGTTCCCTCTAGAATATAAGTAAGTTCTGAAAAGACGAGTTTTGTTTGTTTATCATTGCATTTCCAATGCCTAAAACAGTGCCAGGTACATAAGAGAAGCTCAAAAACTTTTGTTGAATGATGACTAAATGAACAATACAGGAATCTTTGAAAACTTTAACTCCATGGATTATTCCAGTGTATGTTATCGTTGTCTTGTATTTTAATTCTATCATATATATATATATATATATACATATATATATATATATATATATATATATATATATATGACACTGTTATTGCTGTTTCTTTATAGTCAGTATTCATTTACATTTGCCCATATTTTTACCCCTTTCTTTTCTCTTCATTCTTTCTCGCATTTTAGACCTGCCATCAAGGGTTAATTTCCTTCTGCCTAAAGTGTATCCTTTAGAATTAAAGTTAGTGAGGGTCTGCTGGTTACAAACTTTCTCAAATAACTTTCCTGGGTGTGGAATTCTAGGTATATTTACCTCCTTCCAGTACATTGAAAATATCATTTGTCTGATTTCTGGCTTCCATTATTGCTAATGAACTTTCAATCTACTAATCCATTGAAGAAATATTGTCTTTATTCTCTGGTTGTTGTTTTTTTTTTAAATTGTTTCTCTGCATTTTCATTTTGATGTGACTACCCCCCCCCCCATTTAGCATGTGTTACCAAAATATGTCCACATCTTAATCTCTGGAATGTATTGGAAGAATATTTGCATATGTAATTAGAGTAAAGATTTTGCGATGAGAGGATTATACTGGATTACATGGGTGGGCCTTAAATGCCACCAAAATTTCCTCATAAGAGGTAAACAAAGGAGATTTGACACACAGAGGAGGAGGCAATATAACCCTAGACAGAGACTGGAGTGATGTAGCCACAAGCCAAAGAATCCAAGTAATGCTGGCAACCCCAGAAGCTACAAGAGTCCTGGGACAGGTTCTTCCCCAGAGCCTCCAGAGGGAGCACAGCTCTGTGACACCTTGATTTCAGACTTCTGGTCCGCAGAAATGTGAGAGAATAGATTTCTGTTGTTATTTTAAGCCACTGTGTCTGTGGTAATTTGTTACAGCAGTCACAGAAAACTAATGCAATAAGCTCGGGACTCAGTGTGCCTCTCAATGTGTGAACAGACGTCTTTAGTCAGTTCTAGAAAATTTCTAGCCATTAACTTTCTTTTTTAAAAACTTTTGTTTATTTTAAGCGTGTTTTTCCAGGACCCATCAGCTCCAAGAAAAGTAGTTGTTTCAGTCTAGTTGTGGAGGGCGCAGCTCACAGTGGTCCATGTGGGAATCGAACCAGCAACCGTGCTATTAAGAGCATTGCGCTCTAGCCAACTGAGCTAACCAGCAGCCCCAAGCCATTAACTTCATGTATTGCCTTTGCTCTTTCTTTTTCTTTTTTCCTTTTTGAAATCAAACATATGTTAGATTTTTCTCACTACATCATAGCTCTTACCTTTTCTATATTTTCCATATACTTTTTTCTCTCTTTGTGCTACATTCTGGATAATTTCTTCTGATTTGTATTGCAGTTCATGGAATCTGTCCTCTGCTGCTAAACAATCTTCTAGTTTTTTATTGTTATATTGGCTAAAGTGCTGCCAGCCCAGACTAATAGAAGAGATCGATGTTACAATCTTCATGTCTGTAACTGTGTATAAGATTTTAACTGGTATTTATGATTCCCCTCCTCCTCCATCATTCCATGTTCCCTTTCAATTCAGGGTTTACTTTTCAGGGTTATTTATTCAATGAAGCGACCAAACCTTTATTAACAGGAATCTGAGTCCTGGGTCACACTTCACAGAGTTGCTAAGATCTTCCACTAGCTTTTACCACAGAACATGGTAAAACCAGTCAGATGCTTCTGGGTATGTAGAAGGTGAAACCCATTTTCATTTTTCCATTGCCTTCCTTCTTTATGGATTAAGCTTCTTTGTCAAAACCACAAGGATGCATGAAGTATTCACCACTAAGGTCATGAATGGCATTGCTGGAAGAAACCTGGTGGGTAGGGAAAGCAAATCCAAACACCAAATAAGTATTTATGCAGTTTCATTAGATAAAATAACTGTATTACGTTTATTGTAGTGGGGCTGTTGATAATGGAATAAGCTGTCTGTGCTTGTGTGGAGCAGGCAGTATGTGAGAAATCCCCATACCTTCTGCTCAATTTTACTGTGAACCTAAAACTGCTCTAAAAAAATAAAGTTTAGTTTTAAAAAATGTAAATAAAGTATTCATTACATGCCTCTCCAATGTAATCAACCTGCCACATGTGGCTGGCTTGTCCCCACAGACATGAAACCTTCGCAGGGGTTCAAAGATGGTTACTGCTGCTGGCAAGTTGAGCACTGTGAAAGGAAGTGACATGGTTTTTTTGTTGTTGTTCGCTGACAGACTCCAGTCCTACTGCTGTGGCCACTTTTTAAAATAGCCCATTGAGTAAGGAATTGCAAGGCTATGTAAAGAAGCTAACTAATGTCCTTAGGGTGGGTCATTTGTCCACTTGCATAGTGTAGCTGCCTCTGTGATAGGGGCCTGTGGGTGACCATTTACATGGGATACAAATATTCTCACACACAATCGCAAAAATGTTCATTTACAGTCTTTTTTCCCAAGCCTCCTGGTCACCCCTTCTCCAATCCTGCTCCTTCCAAGTCCCCATTTGTCCAGATAAATAGCCACTGTTTTGAAACAAAAAAGATTCTTACTTCAATCTCATGCTTTTCAGGAAAAGTGAACAATGAATGATCTGTATCAACTAAAGTTCAGAAAATTGGAAAGTGTTTTTTTGTTTTGTTTTGTTTTTTAAACCAATGTCTTGCTGACTCATTGAGTCCACATTTCAGGAAACCACCTGATAATAATCGGGATAATAATCGGGATAATAATCGGGATCTCTTTCTTTTTTCTTTTTTAAAATCAGGATCACTTTCAATTGCGCAGGCTATTCTACTGAATCCAGGTTCTTTGGTATGTGGTCTTGAAAAGTCAGGTTATCTAACATTCAAATAATTGATGTTCCAGAGAGCAAGAATAGAGACAATAGAGTGGAGAAGGTTAACAGTGACAAGCAGCAGGTCCGCGAACAATGTTCTTTTTGTCAACATTTATGGTTATAACATTGATGAGATGCTGTAAGAACTTAACTCTTGTTTATATCAATTAGCCTACGGTAAAATTGGTTTCATTATACATCTTTTTGTTTAAAGTCACAGAACCTATTAATGACGTTAAGTGAGGACTTACTGTAATGTAAGATACTTACCCAAAATCGAATGATGCAAGTTTCCCGATGGAAAAAGCTTAGCACTACAGATAAAAATTAACTCACACCAAGGCACGTCATTGTGAAATTCAGAATACAGTGAACAAAAAACAACCTCCAATATTCCAGAGACTATTTCTTTACAAGGTTACAATCTGATAGACATAGCAAAGGCTTTAGATTTCTCAACAATAACAAAGGCAATAGATTTCTCAACAATAACACAACAGTGTTTCTCAAAAAACACTGGGATCTGAGAATAATGGAACCGTGCCTCAAATCTGAGGGAAAATGATGACCAACCTAGATTCCACGTATAACAAACTATCTATTAAAAATGAGAGTAAAACAAAGACAAGTTCAGACATTCCTGGTTTCATCTCCTATACACCTTTCATCAAGAAAGAGGAAGACATGAGACATGAAAAGGGGAAATTCAACATAGCAAATTGTTGAAGGGAGTCTCTGGGACTCTTGTAAAGGGAGAGCCCAAGATACAGCTGTAAAACAAACAAAGAAACAAAAACTCAGAGACACAAACAACAGTTTAGTGGTTACCAGAGGGTAAGAGGGGAGAGGGGTGCTAGAAGAGGGAAAAGGGGATCAAATCTGTGGTGATGGACTCTGGGTGGTGAGCACACAATGCACTATATAGATGATATATTGTACGATTGTACACTTGAAACCTATGCAATTTTACTAACCATTGTCACCCCAACAAATTTAATTGAAAAAAAGATACAGCTGTAAGCCAAGTGCAGCCAGTCCCCACAGAAACAGCACCGCTCAAGGGACAGGCAGGAGCAGTGCTGTCACACCACCATGCCCTTTGCCATTGTACCACCTGTATATTGTCCTTAAACTAATATATGTACATAGCTTAAAAAGCCAAATAGTACTGAAAGGCATTAATAAAATACAGATGTTCTAGCAATCAAAAGAGACCAACTACATACCATGTTTCTCTGAAAATAAGACCTAGCCGGACAACCAGCTCTAAAGCGTCTTTTGGAGCAAAAATTAATATAAGACCCAGATTTATGTTATATTATGTTGTATTATATTATATTATATTATATTATATTATATTATATTAATTATATACCTGGTCTTATAAGACTGGGTCTTATATTAATTTTTGTTCCAAAAGACGCATTAGAGCTAATGGTCTACCTAGGTCTTATTTTCAGGGAAGCACGGTGCAACAACATGGATGAATCTCAAAAATATTATGCTGGGTGAAAGAAGCCAGACCCCCCCACACACACACACAAAAAATACTTTTTATATAAAGTTCTAGAATTGGCCAAACAAATCTAATTTATTGTGATCAAAATCAGATCATTGGTTGCTTTGGGAGTGTGGGGTGGAATTAACTGGGAAACGGTGCAAGGGGAACTTTCTGGGGGATAGAAACATTCTATATCTTACTCAGAGATAGTCTTTTGTCTAACCCCACTAAGTATGCAGTTAAAATCTGTGCATTTCACCTAATGTGAAAGATGCTTCCATAAACTTAACATGTATATGTATATGTATAAGTATATCTGTATGTATTTATATGTTCTTTGCCCCACCCCTTTCTATCCCTCCCTTGAGAAGATACAAGATATAGGAACTAGGGAATGCAATCTCAAAGAAAGGCAAGGCAATTCCAAGGATGACAGCAAAAGAAGTCTCAGGATGACAGTTGTGCCACAGGCCCAGATAGAAGGAGAATGGAGGTCTGCAGGAGGGAAATCGCCAAGAAAAGAATGGAACAAATAGATTGCTTCATGAGGAAGCCTGAGGACTTGCCTTGTGGAAAGTTGTACGAGAGATTATTAAAAGGTTTGGGAAAGAGAACTAAGCAAACGAAAAAGAAAGGCAATTATTAACTTCAGGAGGGAAAATGTAAGGAAGGTAACATGGTCACAGTACTCCTACACTGCTCAGCTGAAAATAATAGTTACGTAGACATAATCACATAATCACTGAAAATTAATCCTAAAATTTGTGACATAATTATATTGTGGGGACAGAAAAGGGAGAGCTGAGGGGATAGTTCCTCTACTGTAATGTGAAGTCAGTAGATAAAACAGATGAATCAGAAGAGGTCAGGATACACACAGTACCTAGAACTATGGCCACGTAAATGCCAGAAAAAAATACCTTAAAAAGTTGAAAAGTAGTTGTTCCTAGGAAAACAAATGGGGGCTGCAAAGAGCAGGAACCACTGTGTTTTGGCACAAGCTGTTGAATATTATTGCACTTTACAAATATTGTGCATATACTGCTTGATAAAATGAAAATTACATTAAAATTGTTGTGGAGTTTAAATTCTATTAACAAAGCAACGTTAGTCTTTTCCAACAATGGAGTTCAACTTCCTCCGGAGATTTCTAGAGCAATTTGAAAAAACACTTACCTCCCTGCTAAATCATTCTCCTTAAGCTGTTTGCAAACTAGAAAACCCTTTTACCCCCTAGAGTCCTAATTATCAGCCAGCCAATTAAATAAAGTATTTCCTCAATTCTAATATCATCAATTCTAAAACCCATGCTCAATTTAATAACAGCTTTGGGACAGACGTGGTGGAGAATGGTCGGCAAGGGTACTTAGACATGAATGCAAATGCATCCCAATTTCAGAAATATTAATATGTGAAAAAAATGCATCTCTCAACTGAGGGGTACTTTAAAATACCCTGGTATTTCAGTGGTTGCTTTGGAAGACAGGTTCTGTCTTGGCCTATTGGCTTCAGTATTTTTGTATGGCTATATGGTAGATGTATCACCCAGAGTCCCCTCTGTGACTGAAGCCCTCTGCCCTCAGCTACACTGAGTGTTGGCTGCCAACAGCTTTTAATGGAGCTCCTCTCTGATTTGCCGTCTGCTTGAAAGAGCTACCTTTCCTTAATTCACACCAGCTTCTCCAGGACCACTGGCATCCAATGAGCATGAAAACCCAGGCCTCCAAGGCCCTTTCAGCTCCAGAGCTGCCGTGGGAATCGCTGAGGCCTCTGTTGAGGCTTCCTGGCCACTCAGCGCACCTTCTGCCGAGCTTGCTCTCTGGGCTGTAGATCCTGACAGCGTTCCCCAGTAGAAATTCAGAATTCAAATCTCTTCAGAGTCAGCTTCCTGGAGATCCTACCTGGAGCAAGGTCTCATTTCGGACTTTGGCCTTTCCCTTCACGCTGAAGGTAAGAATTCTCCTGGTATTGGCGGTTTTCAGGCCTGACAGCACCATCCCTCTCCGTGCAGAACTGGAAGCATCACACGTGAAGCCTGGATTCCCTTCCTGAGGCTCGAGGCTGCTGCTTTTCTGGGCCGGAGCCGATCTCCACGCTCCTGACGATGCCCCTCAGACAGAGACAGGCTGCCATCCAGCTTTACCACTGATGTGACACCTGACTCCTGAAAATTGCTCGCTGTTGCCGAGGCTTCACATCCTCCTGTGAAAAATGAGGATAGATGAGAGAACTTTCGGAAAGCATTCAGCACGAGCCTGGCACATAGCAGGGGCTCAGGGGACATCCTTTCCTGTTCCTGTCTCCTGTGCCACTCCAGGTTGTACCATTCCTCAGCCATACACACTGACCCACTGCACTCCAAACATCTCGGTAAGATCAGAGAAAATGGGCTCAGTTGTGGGCCCAGGCTGGACTCCACCTGGGACCTGCACTCAGGGAAAGGCTGCAACTAGACAAGGCTTTCGAGGTGTGGCAGGCCATGCGAGGTGCAGCCTGGGGTCTCACCCCAGCCCCAGGGAAGAGGCCACTGCGTTCAATGAACCAGGAGATTCTGAGAGGGAGAGCTCAAGCTGCCTTCGGTTCCCTTGGGAACTGGAGGGGGTGTTGGGGGAAGTGTCCCTTTTCTGCGCTCAGCTGGGAATGAGCTGGTGGAGAATTTTCCTCTCCAAGCAGAGAGAATTCTCTTCCCCTCCCTGGCCCCCCCTCCTTCTCCCCCCTCCCTATCCACTCCGCAGCCCACCAGTTCTCTGGGTAAGTCTGGTTAGCAGTTTGGGCCTTTCTTTCTGCACACAATTGATGTGGAGAGCCCGAATCTGGCCCATTCAAACACCACATGGAACACTCTGTGTTTGTCACTCAGCTTCTAGAAACATGATCTTATCCAATAGAGGCAAAACCCAACTGGCCTTCCTCTCCCAGTGACAATGTTTGTGCTACCCCCCGTAGCATTGCATTTTCTGTAACTTCTAGATTTAACATTTCAAATTATTTTTCATGGGGGCTCCTATAGATGCTGAGTTCTGGTTACTTTTTTCCCCCCTAACGCTGAAAGTTTCGATTCTTCCATCTATCCATCAACAAATCGCATTGAATGACGGTGCTCAGTGACCCAGGATGCCACTGGAGACAAAACACACCATACATATTTTCTGGTCTCCCTGGAAAATTAGTGCAAACACTTTCATCACTGCAGAGAAGGAAAATATGCACGGAGAGGTGAAGATTTGCTTTGGTTTTTTTGTTTTGTTTTTCTAAGAAGAGATTTCCCCCTCCTCTAAACGGTGAAATTTTTATTGTTCTTATTTGTCTGCAAATTAATCAGTTAACTTGAATTCCTGCGAGTCTCACTTACTTTCTGCAAACTAAGGCCCTTTTTTCTCTCCAACTTGTAGAGATATTCCATTTTCGCCCTGCCTTGTTAAAAGTGGCACTTAAAATATTTTAATTTGAATTCTTATTCCATCTGTTCTGCTTTTTTAACCCCAATTTTAAAGAATCCTCCTTTCTTTATGAATAGCCCATTTTTAATTCATTGGAAAACTGGTTGGGTTGCTTCACCATTTCTATCTCTCCTATTAATTTTCCTTTTTATGAAGAGATACAGTCTAGCCCTCTGGAAATGAAGCAGGAGGAGAAGCAGGAGCTCCTGGCCTTATTGCAACCCTCATGTTGTGCTCTGTGAAGTCGCCCCCTCTGTTAGGTGGAGAGGACAATTAATCTCTTAGTACACAGAAGTGGTGCCTGATTGCTTTAAGATGAAAATGTTTGTGTGCAGGGTGGTCTATTTAAAACAGTTCCCATGTGATGCAATGCAACTTGAAAAGGAAACTCAGATGAGTCACTCATTTAACAGTAATAATTAGCATTTGGGAATCTTGCTTAGAACACCCAGCAGAAGAATATTTTATTGATTCTTTAAGAGTTTCCACACTGTGGCTGAGGCCTCAATTAAGGCAACATATTAAAGACTGACATCCAGTTTCGTTTGTAGGAGTTTGGAATAGGAGAGATCAAGTTTAACAACAGTTCAAGAGGAAAGAACTTAGTGAATTTAAAAGACTTCAAAATCAGATCAGTGGGACCTAGTTGTTCAAAAAGTCATTAAAATGTTGGGATGCATTAATACAAGCATAATGTCTTAAACAAAGGAGGTGATTATCTGCTTGTATTCTTTGATGGTCAGGCCATATTTGGAGTATTTTTTCAGTTGTGAGTGATGAATTTTAAAATAGACATTAACAAACCAGAAAGTGTCAACCTGACTAATAAAGGATCTGGAAATCATACAGAATAATCATATCTAGATTAGCTAGGAGAAAGGGTTCTGAGTTAGATAGGACTGGGTTACAGTCCCAGTTCTGTAACTTACTGATGTGACCTCGAGAAAGTTACTTAACCTTGCCTCCATATCCTCATCTAGAAAAATGAGGTAGTACTAATAATACCCATATCATGGGATTACTCATGGGGATTGAATAAAATCATATATACTTTATAGCACAGTGCCTACACGTGACATGTGCTCAATAAATATTAGGTATTACTATTAGTACTGACAACAAAAACAGTCATTATAATATCATCTTATAGTTGTGTGGCATTTTCAGTGTGTAAACTATGTTATCACGTTTTCTCATGTTCACATTTAATATGAATTAGGCTTTATTCTCATTTTCAGAAGAAGAGAACTTCATGTGCCCGAGGGAGCCTTTCTTTTATTCCCAGGGCTGAGAACCCGCCTCCTGTGCTACCTCATGCAGCCTCACAGCCCAGAGCAGCATGTTGGCACCCAGCAGATGATGGGGTGAAGCTACCCTACCCCTAAGGAGGAGGCTGTGGACAACCCCAGAGGGACGGCCCCTGACCACATACTGGCCAGTCTTTGGGATCATACACCTTCGTCATCTGGCCTTTCGTGGACAGCTGTATCTGTAAGTGATAACAAGGTCACTTAGACATTCCTATCATGCTCATTGTCTTGAGGAAGGAGCCCCTAAGCTGACAGCAGTGGGGGCTCGAGCAAGTGATTTAGCTTCTTCTGTGCACATCAGTTTCCTCAGCACAGAAACAGAGACCCTTCCTGTGTCAGGCAGTTCGTGAAAGCATGTGAAAATCCTTTGAAAAGACTAGACGGGGGCGGCCGGATGGCTCAGTTGGTTGGAGTGTGAGCTCTGAACAATAGGGTTGCTGGTTCGATTCCCACATGGGCCAGTGAGCTGCGCCCTCCACAACTAGATTGAAGACAATGAGCTGCTGCTGAGCTTCCGGAGGGGCAGCCGGATGGCTCAGGTGGTTAGAGCACAAGCTCTTAGCAACAAGGTTGCTGGTTCAATTCCCCCATGGGATGGTGGGCTGCTCCCCCTGCAACTAAAGATTGAAAGTGGCAACTGGACTTGGAGCTGAGCTGCGCCCTCTACAACTAGACTGCAGGAAGACTTGGAGCTGATGGGCCCTGGAGAAACACACCGTTCCCCAATATGTCCCAATAAAATTAAAAAATATATATATAAAAAATATATATAAAAATAAATAAATAAATAAATAAATATATATATATATATATATATATATATATATATATATATATATATGTGACTAGAAGGTGCTCACAACAGCATTGCTAAAGTAATTTCAAAGCAGATGATACTAGCATTTAAATATCAAAACGCTTTAAATCAAGGCCATGTTAACTAGAGCTGACTTGTACAGAGCCACCAGGGTCATGGGCAGATGTTTATAATGAGACATTTACAAATGGAAATCACTATTTGGTCCAGCAACTTTACCTGGAGTGGAGTCCCCCGCCTATCCCTTGAGCCCGGAGCCTTCCAACAGAGCAGCCTGGTTCCCAAGTCCTGTCTTGGCCACCCACATAAGCCCGGGCAGGCATGCTCCCTCCCCTGCCTTCCCCCGTCCATCTGGGGAAAACTCTGGACTTCTCTGGCATCCGGGTCTTTCACCCTACCTCAGCCCTGTTCTACTCCTGCCTTAAGCACCACTATCACTTCTGGTCATTCTTCTGGCACAAACCCTGATCCCCAGAAACCTTCACTCAGGTCAGCCCTTAGTCCCTGGGAAAGGGAGCAAAGGGATTCAAATCTGCTCTCTACCTTCACCTTAGAAGGCACCTCAAGGTCATGGCATCTCTGGAATTGAGTGCTGAGCCTTAAAGTGAGATCTAGGGGAAATGACATTGGCTCATGACGTTGGCTTTGGCAGTGATTTCGTGGCTATGACGCCAAAAACAAAGGCAACAAAAAAAGTAGGACTATATCAAACTGAAAAGCTTCTGACAGCAAAGAAAGCCATCAATAGAGTAAAAAGGCACAGAATGGGAAAAAAGATTTGCAAACTATATATCTGTTAAGAGGTTTATTTCCAAAAAAAAAAAAAAAAGGAACTCTTACAACTTAACAGAAAAAACCTAATAACTTGATTTAAAAATGGGCAAAGGGATGAATGGATAAAGAAGTTGTGGTACATATACACAATGGAATACTATTCGGCGTTAAGGAAAGATGATATAGGAACATTTGTGACAACATGGATGGATCTTGAGAGTATAATGCTAAGTGAAATAAGTCAGACAGAAAAAGCAGAGAACCCTATGATTTCACTGATATGTGGTATATAAACCAAAAAGAACAAGACAGACAAATGAGAAACAAAAACTCATAGACACAGACAATAATTTAGTGGTTACCAGAGGGTAAGGGGGTGGGGGGTGGGTGATGAGGGTAAAGGGGATCAAATATATGGTGATGGAAGAAGAACTGACTCTGGGTGGTGAACACACAATGGGATTTATAGACGATGTAATACAGAATTGTACACCTGAAATCTATGTAAATTTACTAACAATTGTCACCCCAATAAATTTAATTAAAAAAAAATGGGCAAAGGACTTGAATAGACATTTCTCCAAAGAAGACATATAAATGACCAACAGGTATATGAAAAGATGCTCAATATCACTAAGCAACAGGGAAATGCAAATTAAAACCACAAAGAGCTACCACCTCACATCAGTTAGAATGGCATTTATCAAAAAAACAAGACAAGTGTTGGCGAGAATGTGGAGAAATTGGAACCCTTGTACCCTGTCGGTGGGAATGCAGAATGGTGCAGCCATTATGGAAAACAGTCTGGAGGTTCCTGAAACAATTAAAAATAGAACTACCATATGACCCAGCAATTCCACATCTGGGTATTTATCCTAAAGAATTGAAAACAGGATCTCAAAGAGATATTGGCACTGCCATGTTCATTTTTGCGCTATTCACAATGTCCAAGATGTGGAAACAACCTAAATGTCCATCGACAGATGAATGGATAAAACAAATGTAGTGTATACATACAATGAAATATTATCCCACCTAAAAAAGAAGGAAATCCTGCAACATGTGACAACATGGATGAACCTAGGACATAATGTGAAGTGAAATAAGCCAGTCACAGGACAAATACTGCATGATTCCATTTATAGAGTTATCCAAAATGGTCAAACTCGTGGAATCAAAGAAGAGAATTGTGAGTGCCAGGGGCCGGGGGTGAGGAGAATGGGCAGTTGCTACTCAACAGGTATAAAATTTCAGTTATGCAAGATGAAAAATTCTGAAGATATGTAATACAACAATGCACCTATAGATAACAATACTGTATTGTACACTTAAAAATATTTTAAGAGGGTACAGCTTATGTTAAGTGTTCTTACAATATTAAAAGATGATAGATAGATAGAGATAGATAGATGATAGATAGATAGATAGATAGATAGATAGATAGATAGATAGATAGATAGATAGATAGAGATGAGAGAGAGAGAGGGAGAGAGAGAGAGAGAGAGAGATCTAACCAACCAGGAAAGTGCAACTTCTTATTTAAGTGAGGTTTTTTCTCACATGAATGTCTCTCTGTGTGTACATGTGTGTGTGTACACATGTGCACGAGAGAGAGAGAGAGAGAGAGAGAGAGAGAGAGAGAGAGAGAGAGAGATGATTTATGTATCAGTTCAAATACACCAACATCCTTTCAGATTGTGCAAGGTTATACCAACACTCTACTTTAGAATCAAGCATACAGTTTCACAGTGCCAGGAATAAAAATAAAGGTATTCAATCAGTCCATTAAAAAGAGTATTTTGTGTGTGTGTGTGTGAGTGTGTATGACTATGTTTGAAAGGAAATATACCTCAAAGTTAACACTGGTTCTCTCTATATAATAGGTTAAAGATATTTTTTTCTTGACTATGTTTTCTCATTTAAAAAAAATGTTATAATGAACTTGTATTACTGAATAGTAAAGAACTAATAAGAGCTGCAGAACAGCCTGGGGCTGTTGTAACTGGTTCATAGCAACTGGCATTAGAAATGTCCCAATTTCCTAAAGACGATGAATTGGTAGACCAGCTAGTGTGCATCCAATATCCATTCTCTCCTCATTCCTTACCATCAGTCTGTGACTGTGGGGGGCAGCACGAGGCCCAGAAACCACACTTTCCTTTGCATCGAGGGGTGGTCACATGACCCGGTTTAATCCATAAGATGTGACCAGAAGTCACTGAGTGAGGCTTGAACTTGGTTGTTGTTACAATTTTCTTCTATCATGTGCTTGCAGCAATAGGAGACATTTGTCTGAAGCATGAATTCAAGCATTTTTCTTACCTAAGAAAACTTAAATCCAGAACTGGAGATCATGAAAGCCAGGTGGGCAAACACCTGGAAACAGCATAATAAGGTACAACACCCCTTTGCCCTCCTCAAAAATGTGGGGCTGTGGTTAGACTCCAAATCTGGGGGTCTTTTCAATTGATCTGGACAAAGCAGTGGCAGTAGTCCACGGGAAGGGAGGCAGGTGAGGTGTAAGTCTTTTCCTCTCCTAAATTCTGTAATTCTGAATGTCACAAAGGTCCTTTGTTTAAGAATAAATACTGCGTGTTCCAAGCAATTCCCGGAATTTTTTAAATGGCTTCCATTTTCCTGGAGGAGTAGCTTGTAATGATCTGCTTGGCTCTCTGCCTTTATAGCCCTCTACGGGAGTCACTTAACCCCATTTTGTAGGTTCAACTCTGCTCCCAAGCCTGTCCCCAGGCAGGGGAAGGTACGTTAACCCAGTATCTCCTGCCCGTCTTCCCTGGTCACTTGGCTCATCTGCAAAACGCAAGGATCCCTGTTAGTCTCCGGTACAGATGGACACTTACTCTCGGATGGAAGTTAAAAACAAAAACGTATTTACTTTTTAAAGTCTGTTTGTAAACATAAAAGAAACATGAAATCTTCAAAAATAAGGCGTTCCAAAACCACTTGCCAACAAGTACCAGCACTCCTAGGCGGTCAAGATGTTTAATGTGTGGGAACCTTCTGATTCCAAATGGTCACAGGAGGCTTAGGGGATCCTTTAGGATTTATTCTAATTTTCCAGGAAACTTTACATTTAAAGGGAGAAAAAAATACTTTAAAAATAATTCCATGAAGCCTTCACTATACAACCCTTAATATACAGCCTCTTCCTTTAAGAGCTTGCACATTTCCATACTGTCCCATTTTTATTCAGATAGGTCAAAACGGTGCTTTTTCTTTAATTTAAGGCAGGTAATTTGATGAAATTTAACAGGCCTAATGAATTAAGCTGAAGAAAATGCAGAAGGCTTTAATAACAGCAAACCTATTGAAATGAAAGCGCCTATACATTGTTCTACTGACAGACTTCCTAGCAGAGCAAACCAGATGTAAGTTGCCAAGGGAAGTTCAGCTTGTAAATTGCAAGAAAAGACTATACTGCCAGGCTCTGCTGGGCTCTGTTATTTCTTCATTAAAATGCACTGTCAATCAGGTTGAAAAGAAATGTCTAATTAACACCATAGGACACCAAAAAATTTAGTGTCAGAAACTCAGCTGCTATCCCCTTTTACAACTGTATCTCTCTAAGCAGCTCCATTCCTCTCTTTCACCCTTCCCCCACAATGGAGCCCCTCCCTCCATATTCTACTTGCTTATGATCAAAAGCATGCGAGAAATTGCAAAATGCATTGCGTTACACAATTCCCTCTTTATAGCTGTGAACCAGCTAGAGCTGAAGTTTCCAACAACTTCCCTTCTTTTATGCCCCGAATCTATGAGAGGACCCACATACAATGGGACCTAAGCAAACCAACAGATTTCCATCTTGAGATCTCCCCTTCCAAGATGGGGAAGGATAAAAAGAGTTGTACCTGGAGGGAGTTGAGCCCTGGCTGCGCCACTAAACAACTGGAGATGTTCCTTCAGAGCGCAGAGCCTCAGCTCCATCACTCATAAAATAGAGGTGAGTAATATGGTCTCATCAGCCTGTTTCAAGGATTGCTTCCAAGATCAAATGACAGGGTGGATAAAAAGGCTTTGTAAAATTTAATACATGATTGTCATTACCCCATTGTCAGCAGAGTGGTGTGAACGTTGTACGCTTTTGGTTAGTAGGAGGCTTACAGTGTCCTGGTGCCTCCTGAAGAATCATAGCCCCTCTGCTCCCCTCGGCTCATGCCCACGTTGTGGGGACCGAGTGGAAGCTGAGGATGAGCCCAGCGATTTGGGTTTGGTGGGCAGTCTAGGAGGAGGAAATATAATACATTAAGCAGAGAGTCTAAGATTTAAACTAGAATCCTCCCTACTTCCTTGACATCCAGGCACCAAGTATTGTTCGTTTCTCTATCATGATGCCTCTCCCCCTTGCACACATTCTTTCCATTCTCATCTGGTTTAGGCTCACATGCTAGCACTCTTGCCATGGAATTTCCAATTGATCTTTATGCCACCCTTGCCCCTCTAGTCCCTTTTTCACATGACTACCAGATTAGTCCTAGTTAAACTCCACTTAACATAGGTCAGTCTCACTGCTTGACAATTTCAATGATTCCAGTGTGTCTATTTACAAAGTCCCACCTTCTTCACGTGGTCCCCACACTTATGCCACTTTGCAGGCACATCTCCCATCACTTCCTTTTTAAGTCTGCCTCGTCATTTTGAAGTTTCTTGTTCCTTAATCTTACTTTTAATAGTCTTTTTAATTTCTTCAAATATATTCAACGTAGTGTGGGGACAGAGCCAGGAGAGCAGTTTCCAGGCTCTCGGCCTCACATGGAAAGGTGCTGCCTCGGGTAGTAAATGGCCATCAACTGTGATTGGAGGGCCATCAGCTGTGGCTCGTTGGCCGTCAGCTGCAACCAGTGAGCCATTGGCCACTAATACAACTGCCGTGGCTACGCTGGGAGTTTGGTTGTTGGTTGGCAGAGAAGCGGATGGTGGATTGCAGCTAGCAAGTGGGGTTGGTTGGTTGGCAGATAAGTGGTCGGTGGATTGCGCATCGTGTGGCTCCTGCTTCCTGTGTCTCCAAAACAGCTGCCAGTGAGAATATAGTGGTATGACTCCCCTATCTATGACTCCGTGGGTGTTCCTTTTTGGCCTCACCATATCCTGTGTTCTGGTGCGGGGAGCAGGGAGCTGAGTCCCTGCATGACAATAGTCATTATATATTCTGTGCATGATCATTCTAATGTTTGATATCTTTGCTGGTCTGGTTTTACTGTTAGGTGTTTCGCTGACTCTCACTCATAGAACCTGATTTTCTCATATGTTCTTTGATTTCTTAAAAATCTTGACTCACATTCTCTCCAATTTCATCTAAAGGAGTTCTTTGAGTCCTGGATTTAAGACACATTACTCCAGAGAGAATTTCAGTTTGCCACTGCTAGGTGTCTCAGGCACTGTCAACCCTATTTCTCTTTGAACTAAATTCTTGGCTTGAGATTTATCAAATGACATAGGCAGTGTGAATTTGTGCCACACTCCTCCGTAAGGAGCTGGCTTGTGCTTATAAATTCTTAGGGATGCCTTCCACCCTGAGCTAAAGCCAAAAAAGGGCAAATTTTCTTCCTTTGAAGGGGCAAGTTTTTGTCTACGTCGCTCACTGAAGGTGTCTTGGGGGTATGTGGGATCTCCGATCTGACTTATCTTTTCCTCTGCTGCCTTGTGCAGCCGTTTAAAACCAATGTTCCCGTAAGTCAGAGACTGACAAAGACCCACCAGGCAGCCATGGATTTCAGTGCTTATCACTTCACTTCATCCATCCTTTTTATACTTTTTGGAATTTGAAGATTTCCTTTGCTTTTTGAAAACTTACCTATACCTTTAAAATCCTTTTAAAAAATAATCAAACATTTTTAGGGACTTTGTAAGGGAATGATTTTTTAAGACATCTAGTCTACCGTATTGCTATTATGTCTCTAAAAGCCCTCTTGGATCATCTAAATAATCTTTTTGTTTTTCAAGCCTGCGGTGCACATTGCAGTCCTTACCATAGCTCGTCGTGTCTTGTCTTTTTTGAATGCTACAGCCATCCTCATCCAGCTACCAGTTATTGAGAGTTTCTGACGTATCAAGCATGGAGCAAAGTAGTTTTCATGTATTACCTCATTTAACCTCTTAAAAATCTTAAGAGCCGACTCTAATCAGTACCTATTTTTAAGACTTTATTTTTCTAGAGCAGTTTTAGTTTCACAGCAAACCTGAGAGGGAAGTACAGAGATATCCCATATATTCCCTGCCCCCACACATGTATAGTCTCCACCATTATGCATATCCCCTACCAGAGTGGGACATATTTCACAATTAGTGAACCTACATTGATACGTCATTATCATTCAAAGTCTATGTTTACATTAGTGTTCTCTCTTGGTCTTGTACATTCTAAGCGTTCTGTGTTGTTCATTCCACGGGCTATACAAATGTATAATGACAGGTTTCCACCATAATAATGTCACACAGAGTATTTTTACTGACCTAAAAATCCTCTGCACTCTGTTTATTATGCCTCCCTCCCTCTCCCCAATCTCTGTCAACTGCAGATCTTTTACTGTCTCCATAGTTTTACCTTTTCAAGAATGTCATATAGTTGGAATCACACAGTATGTAGCTTTTTAGATTGACTTCTTTTTCTTAGTACTATGCATTTAAGGTTCCTCCAGGTCTTTTCATGTTTCAATAACTCATTGCTTTTAGCACTGAGTATCTCATTGTCTGGATGTACCACAGTTTATTTATCTACTCACCTACTGAAGGACATCTTGGTTGCTTCCAAGTTTTGGCAATTATGAACGCTTTTATAAACATCTGTGTGCAGGTTTCTGTGTGGACTTAAGTTTTCAAGTCCGGTGAATAAAAGCCAAGGAACACAATTGCTGGATCTTATAGCAAAAGTATGTTATGTTTTATAAGAAACTGCTTAACTGTCTTCCAAAGTGGCTGCACCTTTTTGCGTTCCCACCAGCAATGAATGAGCATTCCTGTTGTTCATAGCTCTGCTGGCATTTGGTGTTAAAAGTGTTCTGAATTTTGGCCATTCTAATTGGTGTGTAGTGGTTTCTCACTGTCATTTCAATTGTTATTTTCCTGATGATATACAATGTGGAATATTTTTTCACATACTTATTTGCCATTTGTATATCTTCTTTGGTGTTAAGGTCTTTGGCTCATATTTTAAATTGGGTTGTTTTCTTTTTATTGTTATAAAAGTTCTTTGTATTTTTGAATAACAGACCTTTATCAGATAATGTCTTTTACAAACATTTTTCTCCCAAGTGTGTGGCTTATCTTATCATTATCTTGATAGTGTCTTTCTTAGAGCAGAAACTTTTCATTTTAATGAAGATCAGCTCAGCAATTCTTTCTTTCATGAATAATGCCTTTGGTTTTATGTCTAAAAAGACATCACCAAGCTCCAGGGTCATCTAAGTTTTCCCGTGTTATCTTTTAGGAGTTTTATAATTTTGCATTTTAAATTCAGGTCTGTGTTCCATTTTGAGTTAGTTTTTGTGAAGGGTGTCAGGTCTGTGATTACATTCAGTTTTTTTTCCTATGTGAATGTCCAGTTGTCCCACCACCATTTGTTGAAAAGATTATCTTTTCTTCAAATGGAGACTTTGCTCCATTGTCAAAGACCAGTTGACTATATTTATGTGGGTCAATTTCTGGGCTCTCTATTCTGTTCCATTGATCTATTTGTCTATTTTTTTCTTACCAATACTACACTGTCTTGATTACTAGACTTGATTACTATTGCTTTATAGTAAATCCTGAAGTTGGGTAGTGTCCGTCCTCCAACTTTGTTCTTCTCCTTCAATATTGTGTTGGTTCTTTTGGATCTTTTACCTCTCCATATAAACTTTAGAATCAGTTTGTTTATCTCCACAAAATAATTTACTGGAATTTTAATTGGGATTGCATTGAGCAGATAGATCAAGTTGATAAGAACTGACATCTAGATGATATTGAGTCTTCCATGAAATGTCTCTCCATTTATTTAGTTTTTCTTTGATTTCTTTTAACAGGGTTTTCCAATTTTCCTCATATAAATGTTATACTTTTTTTTTAGATTTATACCTAAGTATTTTATTTTTCAGAAGTGCTAATGTAAGTGGTATTGTGTTTTTTAATTTCAAATTCCACTTGTTCATTGCCATTCCACTTGTTCAGTGTTAGTGTATACTAACACTGTATCCTGCAACCTTGATATAATCACTTATTAATTCTAGAAGCTTTTTATTGTTGTTGCTGTTTTTTCCTACATGAACAATCATTATCTCCTGTGAACAAAGATTATTTTATTTTTTCATTCCCAATCAGTATATCTTTCATTTCCTTTTCTTGTCTTATTGCATTAGCTAAAACTTCTAGTACAGTGTTGAAAAGGAGTGGTGAGAGGGGACATCCTTGCCTTGTTCTTGATCTTTGG
The DNA here is from genome assembly GCF_964194185.1 of Rhinolophus hipposideros. Taxonomy (NCBI): domain Eukaryota; kingdom Metazoa; phylum Chordata; class Mammalia; order Chiroptera; family Rhinolophidae; genus Rhinolophus; species Rhinolophus hipposideros. The sequence goes on along the minus strand of NC_138057.1, from coordinate 7,606,020 downwards.
AAACCTTCAGGTTTCTCAGCATTAAGTATGATGTTGACTGTAGGGCTTTTGTAGATATTATTTATATAACTGAGGAAGTGCACTTACTTTTTAAATGATAAATATCTAAACTCAGAGAAAGGAAGTGACTTTCCTGAAGTCATATAGCTAATAAATTAATGGCAGCTAGATTCATATAAGGATTCTAAATTCTGTAGTAAAAACCACTAACCTAAAGCACTTTTTAAATTTCATATTTACATAGCTTGTTCTCTGAGGGTAAAGAACCTCAGAGTACCCTCTCTGAGGGTACATATTCTCAGTACCCAGCACAAAATTATTAACAAATATTAAATTAATTATTTATTAAACTAATGTTTATTAAACCGTCTACTATGTGACAGAGAATTTACTAGTTAGTCTCGATGTTACAGAAAAGAAGCAGACAGAATCTATGATCTTCAAATAGTTCAAAGAGAATCTATAATCTTCAAAGAGTTCAAAACCAGTAATAGGATTTCCAGTTCTGCCAAGATGAGTTGCTCCTTTCCTCCCAGGACCTCCCCTTACAACTGAAAATCCATGGACATAACACAACACAAAAGCATAGGTAGTCTCTGAAAAGTGGAAAGAAAAAGGCAGACTTCCTCAGGACCTTAAGACTTAAAGAATGAGATAACAGCAAGATTCCTCCAACCTGGAATTTCCAAAGGCACAGACAAAAAAGAAAGCTTCAAGAAAACCCTTCCCTCTAGCCAAAGGACCAGAAAAATAGTGACTTAACCACAGACCTTTTTGGCAATATCCCACACTTTCAGCAAGGCTGAATGGGAGGTTAATCTTATACCCCATTCTTGCCCCATAGAAGCAGGTGGTGCTTCAATTTATATACCATGTGGTTTTGGCAGGACCGGGGGTGGGCGGGGGGAAAGAGGACAGCTAATCTTTCATACCCTGCCCTGCAGAACCATGTGTCAGTTATTCTATTCTACTACCAGTTCAATAAAGCAAGCAAATGAAGTAAAAGGCATACATATTGGAAAGGAAAAAATAAACTGTCCTTATTTGCAAATGACATGATTGTCCATGTAGAAAATCCCAAGGTATCTACAAAAACAAACAACCTTCGAACTGATAAGCAAGTCAGTAAGTTTGCAGCATGCAAAAGTAACATACAAATATCAATCACATTTCTACATAATAAAAATGAACATATGAAAAATGATATTAAAAACACAGTATCATTTGTAATTGCTCTAAATAGAATAAAATGTTTAAGTATACACTTAACAAAACATGAACAGGATTTGTATGTTGAAAATTACAAAATGTTGATGAAAGAAATCAAAGAAGACCTAAACGAATGGAGAGGCATAACCGTATTCATGAATTGGAAGATTCAATATAGTAAAGATGTCATTTCTCCCTGAATTGATCTATAGATTTAAAGCAATTTCTATCAAAATCTCTGCCAGGTTTTTTCTTATAGACATAGCCAAATTTATTGTAAAAATTATATGGAAAGACACATGCCCCAGAATAACTAAAACAATTTTGAGAAAGAAGAATAAAATGGGGGAATCACTCTATTTAAGGCTTACCATAATAGCTGCAGGAAGACCATGTGATATCGACATAGGTATAAACACATAGTTAAATGGAACAGAATAGCGAACCCCAAAATAGACCCATACGAATATTCTCAACTGATTTTTGACAAAGTTACAAAAGCAATTCAATGGAGGAAGGATAGCTTTTTCAACAAATGGTACTAGAGCAATGAAATATGATCTAAATCTCATCATTGACACAACAATTAACCAAAAAAATGGATCATGGAATTAAATGTAAAATGTCAATATATAAAAACATGGAATATATATGTATATACATATATATACATATATATTTATAATAGCTAATATATGAATGATTAAACAAGCTGACTACATCCATATCATTAAATACTATTCAGCAATAAAAAGGACGTATTGATATGTGAAACATGAAACAACTTAGATGAATCGCCAGAGAATTATGCTGAGTGAAAAGAGCCAATCCTAAAGTGTAATATATTGTAGTATTTCATTTATATAACAATTTTTGAAATGACAAAATTATATGAATGCAAAGTAGATTAATGGTTGCCAAGGGTCAAGGATGAGGGAAGGGAGGGAAAGTGGATGTGGCTATAAAAGGGCAACAAATGAGGTCCTTGTGGTGATGGAATTGTTCTGTATCTTGACCGTATCAATGTCAATCTCCTGTGATGTTGTACATAATTCTGAAATATGATAGCACTGGGGGAGCAGGATACATATTTCCCTGTGTTGTTTCTTACAATTATATGTGAATCTTCAATTATCTCAAAATTAAAAACAATTTCATTTAAAAAATATTTGCGTGCACACACACAGTAATGGCACAGAGGGAGGAATGCAATTCTCATAGTGTTCAGTGGGGAATTAGGGATGTTTTCATGGATGATATGGCCATTGGCCTGATTCTTGCAAAGTCAGATGATGTTCTCCAGATGGACAAAAGAAAGGAACAAGGGCATTGGAATTAGAGAAATATTTCTCCCAGATGGGTAGACAGATTTTTCCATGGAAGGGAAAAAAGAAGTTCTAGATGTATTATCTTTTTAATTGGCATTTCCAGGGGTGCCTAAAACCCCCAAAAGAATCATCCAAGAACAGCTGTCAATGAACTTTAAGTGAAACCATATCTGTTGCAATCCATTTCAGTAAAATAATTAACTTGTTGGTACAGAATTAGAAAATTTGGAGGTAACTTTTGAATTATAATCAATGTAATTATTTTGTTGATGAAATGATGTTTTCCTCAAATATAATTAGGCAAAGTAGATGGATCAATGCTTTCATTGGGACTCTGACACAAGACATTTCTAAACACACAATAGTGTGTTTAGCATAGGGGAATTTCATGTGTCTTTAGCAAAGTAGCGGTGACATTAAGGGAATGTAACTAATCTGCTCTGCCTGGACTCTTCCATAGGTAGGACTGAGATTCCAGAACACATCCTCATTTTGAAACCAGGTCAACACAAAGATGGGATTAAGATAAGCAAATTAGCTTAATATCCACATTGGAATGCAAGTCTTCCAAACAGTGGAATATTTCTGTGCTTACTGTTATCTCATCATCTCATTTGTTAGAATGAATTAATCTGCCTAAAGAACCTCACTGACCACCAGCGTACCTGGAGATGGATTTTAAACCACAAAACCTGATAATACTCCAAAACAAATTCATGAGATTCTCCTCAGCATATCCTATTTTCTATTTAAGGGACAGGTGGTGTCATATTTTCATTGTTAGGTGTAAAATCTGCAAATTATTTCATCAACTTTGACTACATCTATTAACAACAAAAATCTGAAGCTGGCAAGAATGCAGACACTAGCAAGCCAGCAACTGCAATACTTTACACAACAGGGCTGGGGGTCTATTTTTAAATGTTATTCAGTTATTTTTTGCTTTTAGTCTTTAGTTCATCTAGGATGTTTCATTGATTTTTCGGACCCCAGGCTAAAGCTAACTTGAGCTTTTTACCAGGGCTGACTGGCTCTAAAAAAAATGGTGAAGAAGACCAGCCTTGTATTTGGCCTCCATCTCATCTTCTAACAATTTATTTTCCTCTTTCACCTCTCTCTAAACATTTAATATTCCCAAGCCACCCTTCACAACCTCTTTTCCTCTTTTCCTGCTCTTCACAACCTCTTTTCCTGCTGCCTTCTATTTTTCCCAGCATTATTGTCTTTCCCAAAGTACTCTGCCTTCCCACGATATGCCTGAAGTAAGACAGCCTCAGTTTTGTCATTTTTGCCTCCAGTGGTATTTCAGGCTTAATTTGCTTTAGGTTCCACGTGTTCAATTTCCAAGTATACCATTCCCTAAATGTGCCTACTTTTTCACATACTGGAAACTTTGTACATGCTGTTTGTTAAATTCATCTATTTCTTCATTCATTCACTCAATAAATACTTCTTGTGTTCCTGTTATGTGCCAGGCGCTAAGCTAGGTGCTGGAGGCACTTCTACCTATCCTCTCCTAGAAATCTTAAGTTGATTTGGCATGTTGCCAGCCTGATCAAGGCAGAGCGTCTAAATATATCTGAGTTGTATTGTAGATGGGCTTCTGTCTTAAATCAACTTTGAGAACAGATACAACCCAAAATCTGTGGGCCTGGAGAGATAATTAATTTGGTGGTTGTATGATGATAAAACAGGTTAGTTCCCAGTTTTTCAAACAACATAATGGTGGGCTTCAAAGACATGACAGATCTTTAATAAGCATGGAAGCATGTGCCAGAGGCTGTGCTAGGTACTGGGAATAACAAGAAGATGTAATCCCTGCCTTCAGGTAGCTCCAGATCTATAAACAACGCAGGGACCAAGGGAAACAATTACAACACACCATTAGTTGTTCCATCTTAGAGTTTCCATTGCATTAGGTACAAATGTCTGTTGGCACTTACGTCACACCATGGTTTCTCCAGCTTCTAACACAGTGTCAGGCATATAGCAAGCTCTCAAAAATATCTGATGAAATAAAAAATGAATACACAAATGAACAAGCAAAACACTATTGAAGTACCAATATAGAGTGTGGCAGAAGCAATTAACTCTGGCTGGGGGAAAAATAAGTCTTATAAGAGAGGGTGATTTGAGCTGGTGCTTAAAGGATGTCTAGCACAGACTGTGACCTTGAATGAGCCCATAATCAAAGTCAGGGTAATTCAACTTAGTGAAAGTTCAGGTGGAGAAATAGGGCATTTGGAGGTCAAGGTGTTCCAGGCAGAAGTGCCTCCGGCACCTAGCTTAGCGTCTGGCACATAACAGGAACACAAGAAGTATTTATTGAATGAATGAATGAAGAAATAGATGAATTTAACAAACAGCATGTACAAAGTTACCAGTATGTGAAAAAGTAGGCACATTTAGGGAATGGTATACTTGGAAATTGAACACGTGGAACCTAAAGCAAATTAAGCCTGAAATACCACTGGAGGCAAAAATGACAAAACTGAGGCTGTCTTACTTCAGGCATATCGTGGGAAGGCAGAGTACTTTGGGAAAGACAATAATGCTGGGAAAAATAGAAGGCAGCAGGAAAAGAGGAAGAGCAAATATGAGAAGGATTGACTCCATAAAAAAATCCATAGGCGTGAATCTACAGGAGCAGAGCAGGGCTGCAGAGGACAGGACATTGTGGACGTCACTCATTCTAGGGTCACCAGGAGAGATGACTCAATGGCATCTAATAGGCAAATATTTGGAAAAATATGTAACTATAAAAGAGAGAAAAAAAGAGATGACCAGACCAAAAATAACAGAGAATACAAGAAAAGTATAATGCAAGGAAAAGAGCTGTTTGGAAATAGACGAACCGAACAGCGAGAAAAGAAAGTTTTAAATAAGAGCATGGAAATAGTCTAGAAACTACAGGGGGTTGTAGTGAATAAACAAGTGATGGTTGTGAGGAATAAACTTAAGGATTGTGTATCACCAGGGTTAAAGGAGCCGTCAGGCAACAGGCCTCCGACTGGCAATAGCAGTATGGTAAATTTTCATGGAGAGATAATAACTCAAAGGATCATGGCCCAGAAGGAGCGGACCCATAAGGAAAATAACAATAAGAAGAATCAGGAAAAATTTGATTGTCTCTAAGCTGGGGCAAATCTGAGTGAGCTTTATTAGATTCTGTATTAGTTATCTATTGCTGCATAACAAATTATCTCAAAAGTTAGGGGCTGTAAACAATAAACATTTATTACCTCACATGTAATACCTCACATGGATGAGCCAAGAATTCAGGGACAGTTTAGTCAGTGGTTCTGGCCCAATCTCTCATGAGATTGCAATGAAGATGTTGGCTGGGGATGCAGTCATCTAAAGGCTTGTCTGGGGCCGGGAAGTAACTCAATCACATGTTTGTGGGAGGCCTCAGTTTCACCCTACCTGGAACTATCCACAAAGCTTCTTGGTGTCCTTAGGGAATGTAGTTGGCTTTCCCCAGAGCAAGTATTTCAAGAGCAGGCAAAATGGAAGCTGCAATATCTTTTATGATCTACCTTTGGAAATCAAACTCCATTATTTCTAGACTATCCTATTGGTGCTAGCTCAGCCCTAGTCAAAGTGGGTCCTCCACAAGGGTAAATACTGGCAAGAATCATTTAGGAGGCTATGTTGGAGACTGGTTACCACAAACTGCATTCCATAATTACCTAATCAGATTTAGCTCTCTGGATTTCTCAGGCAGACAGATTCAATAAGAGGTGAAAAAAGTGGCCTTCCACAGCTCCAGGCTTACGATATACTTCTCTTGGCTGATAATCCTTTTATAAGGAAAACAATGCTTCCTAGTAGTTCTAGCCACGCTCATTGGCCTGGCTTGGGTCCAATAAACAACCACGAGCCAAATCACTGTGATAGGATAGGGGGAGGGGTGTCCACACACAGGAACAGTTCCATCTGAACAGCGTGGACTGAGCATGGGGTATCCATCATCAATGTGGCAGGGGCAATGAACTCTGGCTGGTTCTTGTTATGGCATGGTTGCCCCCAAAAGAGGACATGTGGGGCAAATAAGAGAAAAGGTGGCAGATGCCCTCTACAACCCCAATGTAAAAAAAAAAAAAAAAAAACAAGACAAAAACAAAACAAAACCAAAAAAAAATGCCCACTCTGCCTATATCTCAGGTCTTCCTTGTCTGGTATATCATCACATCTTGTATCATCTTGTCTTTTTTTCTTCAACATATATTATCCTCTGTGTATATTGCAAATATAGATATATCACCCTACAAAAGATGTGCAAGACCTTTAACTGAAAACTATGAAGCATGATTGAGAGAATTAAAGAAAACCTAAATAAATTCAGAGATCTACTATGTTCATAGATCATAGATTAGAAGATAGAATATTGTTAAGATGTCAGTTATCCCCAAATTGATTTATATATTCAATGCAATCAAAATCAAAATCCAAGACCTTTTGTTTTTCCAAATTAACAAAAGGATTATAAAACTTACATGGAAATGCAGAGGACCTAGAATAGCCAAAATAACATTGAAAAAGAAGAACAAAATAGAGAACTTATAAAGCTAACTTCATAAAGCTACAGTAATCAAGGCAATGTTTTATTAGCATAAAGATAGACAAATAAATTAATGAAAGAAAACAGAGTTCAGAAACAGATTTACATATATATAGTCAGTTGACTTTCAACAAAAACGCAAAGGTCATTCCATGAATTAGAATTGTTTTATTAACAAATGTTTTTGGAACAACTGGATATCAATATGTTAAAAAGTGAAATTCGGTCTATATTTCAGACAATATATAGAAATAAACTCAAAATGGATCACAGACCTAAATGTAAAACCTAAAAACATAAACCTTATAGGATGAAATCCAAGAGAATGTATTTGAAACTTTGGGTTGACCAAAGCTTTTTTAGAACAGCAAAAGCATAATACATTTTTTAAAGTTGGTGTTAGACTTCATCAAATTAAGAACTATTCTTTTTTAAAATACTTTTTATATTTCAATTACAGTTGACATACAATATTATGTTAGTTTCAGGTATATAGCATAGTGATTAGACATTGATATGACTTAACAAAGGATCACTTCAATAAAGCTAGTACCTACCTATCTGACACCCTATGTAATTATTGCCATATTACTGACTTTGGCCATACATCCTTATGACTATTTTGTGACAACCAATTTGTACTTCTTAATCCCTTCCCTTTTTTCACCCAGCCCCCAACCTCCTCCCATCTGGCAACTCTCAAAATGTTCTCTGTATCTATGAGTTTGTTTCTGTTTCGTCTGTTCATTTATTATTACTATTTTTTTAGATTCCATCTGTACGTGAAATTATGTAGTATTTGTCTTTCTCTGCCTGACTTATTGGGACAGATCTCTGTCTCCCCATTTTGGCTGCCTCCCAGTGTTTGTTTCTATATATTAGGTAGAGCTGCTATATCTCCTGGTCTTGGTAGAGTGGCCTTATATAGTAGGTGTCTTGTGGGGCCTAGTGGCACAGTGTCCCTGGTCACCTGATCCAGGTGCTCCAGATGTGTCCCTTGTATGGATTGTGTACACCCTTCTGATGTAGTTGAGCCTTGATTACTGTGAGCATGTCAATGGGAGGAATTGACTTCAAGCTGATTGGTGTGAGGACTGGCCCTGACTACACTGGAGGAGCTGTTGTGCAGAGGCTGACCCTACAGAGAGGGATTCACTTTAGTGGGACTCTGGTGCCTGCTGAATCTGGCCTTTGGGAGTGTCATTTATGGAGGTGGTTTGAGTGGTGCTCTGGGGAGTTCTGAAGCTGTCTGGTGTAAGTATATGTTGGTTCTGGAGCTTCTTGGGAGGGCTCTGATACAGCCACTGCTTGTACCCTGCCTGGGACCACTTGGTATGAGCTACAAAGTGGTCTACAGATGGTTGTCACGTGTGCTGGGCTTGGAGGTGCCTGAGAAAGGCTAAGCTGTGAACTAAGGCCAGCTGCCTCTAGTGCTGGGCTTGGGGCTGCTTATCAAGAGCTATGGGACATGCCAAAGCCAGATGATGTTTGATTGTTGTTTGTGAATCTTTGAGAGATTTTAGGAAAGTCCTTAGCATAAGCCAAGACAAGCCATTTGTATGAAAAAGCCATTGGAAGTGGCTTGGTTGGGTCCACAAGTTTGGTGAGGTGGGGAATCAAGGAATCACCACGGTGGGTTGAAGGGCGTTAGCCAGGTTGATGGAGACTCAGATATGGTGCAGGCTTAGTGGGGGAAGGGCTCAACAAAGAAACGATGGCTTCTTCTAGCATCTCTGTCTGGGAAAAAGCGGTCCCTCCAGCTCTGCCCTGAAACCAGACAATTCAGTTCCTCTCTGTATGTCCCTGGCACCTTTCAAGCTACTGCCCCAGAGCCGGAGCTCAGAGCGAGTGAGTTTGTCAGCAAGTAAGTCCTTGTGTGGGCCCTTTAAGAGAAGTGCCTGGAACTCCAGCTACCCTCCATCTCACTCAGCCACAATCTCTGCTGGTTTTCACAGCCAGAGTTATGGGGACTTCTCTTCTTCACTGGAATCCTGGGCTGGGGAGCTGGTGTGGTGCTGGGACCCCCTCACTCCTCGGGGGGAACTCACACCTGAGATATTTCTCCTGAATGGATAAAATTAAGAGGACCAACTATATACCTAGTGTTGTTGAGGAGCAACTGAAACTGCCCAACCCTTCCAGTGGGGGTGCAAAATGGCACAACCACTTTAGAAAACGGTTTGGCAGTTGCTTAAAGAGTTAAGCAGATACCTACAGAAGGACCCAGCCATTTGACTTCTAGAGATCATAGATCTAAATTTCTTTAGATTTATCCAAAGGAAATAGAAGCATTTGTACATAAAAAGAGCTGTCCATGAATGTACACAGCAGCTTTATTTGTAACAGCTCCAGACTGGAAACAATCTAAATGTAAATCAATAAGTGAAAGAATAAAGAAATTGTAGTATATACATACTATGGAATACTACTTAGGAATAAAAAGACATGAACTATTGATACAGTGCAACAGGGATGAAGCTGAAAATAATTATGTTGAATGTACACCCTCTATAATTCCATTTTTATAAAATTCTAGGAAATTCAAACTAATTTATAGTGTCAAAAGTATATCAGTGGTTACTTAGGGGTGGGGGCGAGGTCCAGAGAGGTCCAGGAGAAAGGGATAACTAAGAAGCAGGAAGACTTTATGGGGGGTGATGGATATGCACATTATCTTCATTGTAGTAATGGCTTCACCAGTATATACATGAGCAATTTATTTTAAGTCAATCATACCTCAATTAAGCTGTAAAAATAGAATGCAAGATCTCATTTATCTCCCACATACCCTTTCTCAAGAAGCTACTGGAGGATGTAGTCCACAAATAGGGAGTAAACCAAGAAAGGACACATGGGATCACACATAGGATACAGGGAATTCAATACAAAGAAAGGAAAAAAGAATCTTCAAGAAGATGAAACTGATAGAATGACCATGTGTGTTAATATATTAAGGAGGTTTATTCAAAGTAAGAAGAATCTGGGGACAACTTACAGTAGGCATATAGAAAAACATAGCATATAATGAAATAAGAAAATTATTCCTCCATGGAAAATAAAACATCATGCAAGAAAATAACATCTTCACATGGCTGTGCTCTAAATTGCACTTCCATCCAAACCTATCCTCATGAGAGTGTCAACAATGAATATTGATCTAGCTAAAATTATTGTATAACTTTATTGAAAGGATTAGGGTATGGTAAGTACATGTGTGAGGTAGCAGTAAGCCAGTTCAAGGATGAAATCCTCATTGTCCATGGTGGGAAATAGTAGATCATTCCTAAAAGTTAAAAACCCAAAAGTTGCAACACATTTAGATATATAGAGATAGCTAAGAAGGAATAGCTAAAAGAATTGGAAGTGGTTGTCACTGAGGAGGGAGGGGCAAGCGATGGGTAGTGGGTGGGCCATGAACTGTTAATACAGGTAACAAGCTTTACCAAATCATTTTACTCAAACTCTGTGTATATATAATATTGATAAAATTAAGAAGTAAATGAATATATATGGTGCACTAAAAAATATCTCACCTAGGAGAGTGGTAATTGTCGCACAATAATGTGAATATGCTTAATGCCACTACATTGTACACTCAAAAGTGTTTAAAATGATTGTGTTATGCATATTTTACCACAATTAAAAAAACCACATTTACTCTTTAAAAAAAATGTGACTAACATGCAAGAATCTTCAGTGAATGATGGATGACAAAAACCAGATGGGGCAAGAGGTGGAGGGAGAGAGTGGGATGGAATGGAGGAAACTGTGAAGGTTGAAGACCAGAGGGAAGTTGGAGTGGGGAAGAATATGTATGCACAGCAGCATGATAAAGAGTATGATTGAGGCCCCCTCGTACTGCGTACCAACTAGGACTTCAGGGATCTGTGTTTCGTTGCATTTAGCTGGCTGAAAATTTACCTTTTAAAATTGTTGTCTGGTGAGTGGGAAGATATAGACCTCTTAGGAATTAAATTCATCTTCTTTCTCTATTGGATGTGCTGCACATGCACTGACTCGACTGTAATTCTCTGAGCTGGACAGACACTTCAGTGGAGGCATTCTTTCTTCAAATGTGTGACCCTCCCAAGTTAAGCTACTTTTTCTTATCAAACAATTCCTATCTTCTCTTATTCTATATTGGTTTGACTTAACTATCAAGGGGCAACACCAGATTTTTGGGGGAGTGGGATACCTGGGGTCTTCACCATACCATGCACAATTATCTATATCTGACTAGCCATGAAGATCTGGTGTAGTTCCCATCTCCTCGGTGAAATCTTCCCTGACAATCCCATCTTGGAGGGAGAGTCCATTCTGCCCCAGTTATCTCATGCATATTACAATCAAGAATCTTCTAATGTTCTCTTGATTATTCTAATGCACTGACTCTTTTGTTTTTGTTTTTGTAACCAGTCAAACTATCCCTAGCATTATTTTTTTTTCTTATTACTTTTTGACCCCCTTCACTCATTTCTCCTATTCTCCAACCCGCACCTCTGGCAACCACAATCTGTTCTCTGTTTCTGTGAGCTTGGTTTTTGTTTGTTTGGTTGGTTGGTTTTGCACTGCTTCCTTTGTTTATTGTTTATTAAACCTACATTTTTTTCGAGCACCTACTATGTTGTACTGTACTAGGCAACTATAAAGATACCTGTGGGGGAGAATGTATCTGTAGAAACCATCACAGTTCAGAGTGAAAGTACTGGAAAGTCCAGAAAAGGCAGTGATTAACTCTTTCAAGGAAGGAATAACAGAGGAGGGTCAAGGTAGTCTTGAGTTGATTCTCATGGGATAAACATGAGGTTTTTAATGATATACTCTTTTATCTTCGATTAAATTGTGAACAATTTAAGACAGGCACCATACCTTATATTTCTCAGTTCCCCCTCGACCTGTTAGGCCTGTGTGAAGTAAATATTGAATGTATACAGATGGTGCCAAAACTATGTATACATATTTTAAGAAAAGAAAAAGCTATTAAAATTGTAATACTCCATATATACCAATAACAAAAGATGAATACAAGTCACATTTGACTTCTGCAATTACAAGAGGTGCTCAAAATGGTTCCCATCATCAGCGTCCAGACACTTCTGATTATGGCAAACTACTGCTTGAGCAACGTAGCCCGAAGCATCCACTTATACATTTTTTTGGCACCCCCAGTATTTGTGAAGTGATTAATAAATTTATATAGATAGACAGAGGTCCAGACTTATCAGTGTAGAAATTCCATTTTCACTATGCAACTCCCACAGATGTCATTACGCTTTGCAAATTTGTGTTCTGTGACCCACACTGACATAGACTGATGTGGTTATTAACCTTTTTTGAGGATGTGATCACTAAGTTGCCGAAATAAAAATGGGAGCATCTTACGCACTATGGAGATAACAGCTGCCTGTCTGTTATGTAAAAGTGCTAATCTTGCTTCCTTTAAACATTTCCAATTTTGGAGCAGAAAACTTTCATTGCAATATGGATATGGTCATATGCCACTAAGATGTGAAACATGTCAGGCTCACCTTTCAAAATGAAAGTCCACAGTGACCTTCTGGGGCAGGTCATTATTGTTAAAAAAAAAAACACAACCTAAACCTTGCGGTTGTCCATCTGCTGTATCCCCACAGCCACGCCTAGAATGGAAACATGAGTTTAATGTTACATGTTTGTGATAGAGTCGGGTATAAAATCAATGAAAGAAAAGTGTTAGCAAACCTGTTAAAAATATGCAAGACACAAATCATAATTTCTGCTTCCTTGTGTGGGTGTCTGCCTCACATGTGTACTTGTTATTTTTACCTCTGAGTGTTTGATGAATCGAGGGGGAGAGAGAGAAGAGAGAGAGAGAGAGAGAGAGAGAGAGAGAGAGAGAGAGAGAGAGAGAGAGAGAGAGAGAGAGAGAAATATTAGGATTGAGAGTGTTCTGTGTTTAAATGGTAACACCACACCCTTAAGTAACCCCAGGTGGTAGGTAGAAAAGAAGTTTCTGTTTTGTGGTGTAACAACCAGATTGATACTTTATTTCACTCTATTATAACATGGAGAGACGGTAAATCATATACAAATTATTAGCAACAATTTGTCCCAGAGAAGTCGGTTCTGGGAAACTAACACAATAGTAAATAACACCTGAAATATGGAACTGGCACAGAGCACTTTGATGTCACTCAATATTTGTAGAATTGATACCAATTTTATTCAGGAATTGAAGCAGACAAGTTTCCTCCCTGGGTGTTTAAGAACTTACTGAATTTCACTTTTAAATTACCAAGTCTATCTGGCTCCTCTCTACTTAAACCAAGGTATGGTTTTTCCTTGCAACTGTCAAGGTATGCACAAAATAATTCTCTAGTCTCGTTTGTCCCACAGATACATTTTGAGTTCTCAGTCTTCACACAAGAGAGATACAAGAAATGTGATAAAGTTGGCATGATTGTCAAAAAGTGGTTCTTCAGGGTAGGAAGGACAAGTGCACTTGTCAGATAGAGGTATAAATGTCAGTTAGAAGAGGTGATTCCAAAGTGCTCCCCGGCATTTGTGCTCCATCGTTCAGATGAGATTCGTTCTGAATCTGCCAGCAGAATCTCTTTCCCGGTGATTTCTCAGCCTGGTTCTGGACTGGGGCTGCTCAGGGAGTGCGACTTGTAACTTTCAGAGTAGATCTCCACATTGAGTGTTGAGTTTCCACAATCACTTTTCAGATCTAAAGTAGTAAGTGACAGAGTGCATCTTGTTGACGTATGATGTGGGTGTATTTCTGTAGGGCTCTATTAGACCCACAGTCTGCCAGTCTGGCTAACTGCCCAGGCATTTCCTCACTAAAAATTTCCAGAGGAAGTGGCAGGGGCGGATGCAGTAGGGTAGAGGTATGGAGAGATTCATGTGGCCCCAGGTGTGATGACAAGGATGCCAGAAAAGGTCATTAAGCTTTGGAATTTTGGAGACATTGGGTTCTGCAGAAGGTGGGGAAAGTAGGTTTTTATTTCATTACTTGTAGAACTATCAAGAGTATAGCCCCCAAAAGCATTTTCCTATAACTAATTCAGGCAACATTTATTGAGTCAGATTGAGCCAGAAACTGTATAAGGTGTTAAGGACATAAAGATATTTGTCTTTGGGAAGAAGTTTGACAGACACAAAATTATTCAGGAAATACTGGTGGATACACAAATGAGTGATACAAGTATATGCATCACCTAGGCTATGTAGGCTGGAAATAATAGAAAGCCTGATTCAAACAGGCTTACATGATGAAAGAGATCTACTGGCTCACTAGGCTGAAAAGATTAGAAGGGCTATCTTAAGGCTTAATCCAGAGGCCGAACCATGTTACCGAGGCCTCAGTTTCTTTCTAGTTCTCAGAGCTGCTTTCTGCTTCATTCTGAGGTTGGCTCCTCTCATCGTTCCAAGATGGCTGCCCCCAGGTTCCAGGGCTACAGGCTTTTGTCCACATCCAGCAGGAAGGAAAGAGTAATTTTGTCACACCATTCTCCCAATGAGGGATCCAGTAAGAGTGTAAAGCTGATCTGAAGAGCATCTGAGAGACGGTTTATATACCGAGTTTCCCTGAAAATAAGACCTAGCCGGACAATCAGCTCTAATGCGTCTTTTGGAGCAAAAATTAATATAAGACCCAATATTATGTTTATATTATATTATATTATATTATATTATATTATATTATATTATACTATACTATATTATATTATATTATATTTTATTATAAGACCCGGTCTTATTTTACTATGAATAAGACTGGGTTTTATATTAATTTTTGCTCCAAAAGACGCATTCGAGCTGATTGTCCAGCTAGGTCGTATTTTCTGGGAAACACGGTAGCCCATCAGGAAGATACTTGAAAAAAAAGGTTAGAAGAACATAACTGGTTAGATATAACCTTTGGGGTTATCTTTTCTACCTGTAAGAAATAACTTGCATCTCTACCTGTCAGGACACAATTCTGTAAGTTAATACTTAACTGCACAGAGCCAGAGTCTGTAATTATTAGTGACAAGCAAAGTAAAATAATAGTACAACCTCCTAGACCCAGAGAATTAAATAATCCTTAGATGGTCCTGTTAAACAATGCTTTAGTGACATAAAATGACAGTCATCTTCCTGGTCTTATTTCTAAGTTTTGGATAATTTTTCTAAACACCAGAGCAATCTGTTGAAGACAGTCTTGATTTTTTTTTTTAATGGGCTTATACATTATAGTACTTGCATGTCAGTGAATACTGCTAATTGTAATGGTTTTAATTAGTCATTAAAGGAGGCTTGTGGAGATCTGCTCAAGAGAAGAGACATTTTGACGATTCTGGAAGTAGGAAGTAGTTGGATTCAGCCACACTTCACTGGAAGGAGAGGTCCACTGCTACCATCAGGACGACAGAAGAGGCTAGGAAGAGAGACCAGCAGAAATGAGAAGACCTAGGAGCCTCAGTGCCCACAGAGACGCTTTTTTTCTAGGGGGTTATTCAGAAACCAGCTGGAGTGGAAATCAGGGCCTATTTCAACACTGCCAGACAAGAAGACGTCAATTCTAAACCCATGCTACGCTGCGGCAGTCCCACTTCCTGGCCCCTTTCTTGCCCATGAAGTGTTTTGGTTAGAAGGGAAAGATATTCTACGCACTCAATAATTAAGTACAGCCAAGCTAAGCTATGTTTAGACCCACATTTTTGGATAACAGATTTATTAATGGGCTGGTTGAGAGAATTGAACCATTTGGTGTTTGGAAAAATTGGAAATGTTTAAAATAAATACTTGGCATCCTTTCTCTCCGACTGCTGCAATATGTTTAGTTATTCTTAGGGGTAAAATGTTCACGGTAAGGATTAATTTAATAGAAAATTCTTAGCAGCTTTTCACTAAAAATGTAGTACAAAATATTAAAAGTCTAATATTTATTTTTACAAAATGAAAAGCATTTATTTGAAAATCAGCTCACCCGCCTAAAGACAACCTTTTGTTTATTGTTAGAGGCTTAGGTGTAATAGCCATCGTGCCGTAGAGAATATAAGCCATCTACACCGCCCTAATACTAGGGTTGCCCCATTTAGAAAATGAAAGTACAATATGCTAAGTTAAATTTGAATGTCAGAAAAACAACAAATAATTTTTAAATTTAAGTATGTCCCCTTCAATATTTGGGATGTACTTGTGATAGGCAGAAAAATGGTCCACAAAGATGTCCACATTTTAACCTGTGGAACCTGTGAATACGTTACCTTATGTGGCAAAAGGGACTTTGTAATGTGATTAAGTTAAGGCTCTTCACATGGGGAGATTCCTGGATTATCTGGGTGGGTCCAATGCAACCACAAGGGTCCTTGTAAGAGAATGGCAGGAGGGTCAGAGAAAGATTGGAAGATGCTGTAGTGCTGGCTTTGAATATGGAAGAAGGGTCCACGAACCAAAGAATGCAAGTGGCTCCTAGAAGTTGGAAGAGGCAAGGAAACAGGTTTTTCTTTAGAGACTTCAGAAGGATTGCAGCCCTGCAAACACCTTGATTTCAGCCCAGTGAGCCCCAGTGGGACTTCTGACACACAGAACTGTAAGCTAATAAATTTGTGTTGCATAAAGCCACTAAATTTGTGGTAATTTGTTACAGGAGCAATAGGAAACTCATACGAAACTTATACTAAAAAATTAATCTTCTCGGTAATTCTACATTAACCTCTTACCCGTTGCTCCATCTGTGTTTGTAGGAGGACAAGGCATGGCCCTGCCACAGTGCTGTGTCCTCATAGGTCTTTCTCCTCACTGCCGGCCTCTTCATGCCTTCTCCTAACTTAAGCATTGTGACAGACAATGCTGGTCAGCCACTGTATCAGTATCCTATGGTTGCTGTAACAAATTACTCCAAACTTAGTGACTTAAAATAGCACTAATTTATCTTACAGTTCTGAAGGTCAGAGGTTCAAAGTAGGTTTCACTGGGCAAAATCAAAGTGTCACAGGGCTTCATTCCTTCTGGAGACTCTAAGGGATCCATCTTCCAGATGTTGCCCACTTTCCATAGCTGATGGCCCCACATGACTCTGACTTGCACTTCCAGCATCACATCTCCTTTTTTGACTCTGACACTCCTGCCTGTCTTTTATAAGGAACATGTGATTGCATTGGACCCAGCCAGATAACTCAGGAATCTCCTCATCTGAAGAGCTTTAACTTAATCACATCTGCAAAGTCCCTTTTGCCACATAAGGTAATATATTTACAGGTTCCAGTGATTGGGACACAAATACCTTTAGTAAGCCATTATTCTGCCTATCACACTTACCTACTATCTATTCTCCCCTTCTTCCTTTCTAAGAAACTGTTAGTTTGTTCAGGATGACAATAAGCTTGACTTTAAAAAAAAAAATTATTTACCAAGTTCCCTTGAAGCTACATGTGGTTATGTTACGTAGTCTGGCCAATGATATGTTAGTACAAGACTACTAACTCATGAGAAGTAGAATTCTGGCTCCCAAGAAAGTCTTTGTTTTCACTCAGCTGGCATATACTTTTTGCCCTCTTCCATTAATTCTTCCTCCTGCATGGAAAATGAATGTGATACCCAGAAGGACAGCTACTACACTGTAAGCATTAGAATGAAAACCACATATGAAAGATGATGAAGCAAAAACAGACAAAGGATCTGAGACCCCAGATGGCATTATGGAAATAACACATTAGCCCTAGTCTGCCAAGCTTCAGACTTGTTACCTGAGAAAATGGAACCATTAACTGTTAGTGCCAGAGTAATCACTTCATGCAACTGAATCTAGTTCTAGCAGACACAGGTTCTGTCTAAATCCTTGCTACTCAAAGTATGCTTCCTGGACTAGCAGCAAGGTGTCACCTGGGAGTGTGTGGAAATGCAGAATCTGGGACCCTTCCCCAGATCTGCTGAGCCAGAATCTGCATTTTAGCAAAAGAGTGATGTACTTTCATTTACTGGGGTTCATCTGGTTGCACTTCAGAGTTGGAGGAACAGGGCTTTGGAACTCGCAGAGGGCAGGGAAGGAAATGGCCCTGGGTTCTTCCACACGAGGCTGGAAGGTATGGTCTTTTTGGAGACAGCGCCGCCCTTGGGATTTACTGGGATCAATTTCAAACATTGGGAGGGAGGTGCAAAACTGTATATACACACACACTAAATACATGTCTCATCCCACACACACCAATTACCCTGATTTAGTTCTTTCTTTGCTTCTGCTCTGAAGTTATATATATTTTATTACTACTCAGCCTAAGATCCCACATCTCCTTTACTCAATCAAGACCAAATTGATAAGGAGTTGAAGGCTGGGTGGAATCGGGAAGAGGGAGACTACATCTTCTTTTAAAAACTAGGTGGTTTGTAAATATGCCTGAAATGTCTTTGGTGTGACCTACCACCCAGAGGAAGGAAGTGCAGTAAATATGTAAATCCACAGCAAGGCAGATCCAAAGAGCTTTTCAACACACTGCATTTCTCATTTCTATTAAATCTCTAAATTTATACATCTTGTATGGACTACAAATTGCATACTAATTTCTTTGCAATGATTTCTATCAGAATATTACCAAGAAACATGGAGAGTTAAAGCACAGATACAAAGGTTCCAGGGGAGCAGAGAGAAAAATCAGGGGAGCAAGTCCTCTGATTGAATTTGCCCTCTTGAAAATTACTGTAGGAAGTTTTATAGGTTTTAAAATTTTAATTTTTTGAATAGATAAATCCAAAAATACAAAAGGCATACGGTGAAAAGTCTCCCCCTCCTTCCATTCCTCCCCCCAGCTGCCAAATTTCTCTCCCTCAAGGCAATCACCATGACCAGTTTCTTGGGAATCCTTACCACATGGGAACTTTGCATGTTGGAAGATGCTAAAAAATGCAATTGAAAATCAAGGGTGGAGTGTAGATTGCTCTGAATTGTACTTGCGGGCATACATTAAAATTAATCTTTCTCATCATTCAATTGCTTCTGTTAAGATCTTTTGCTGACATTTAATTTTCCTATATCATAGATAAAATATTTGTCAAGTAAAGATCAAGAGTCTTGCTACCTACTTACCCCAGAGGATTAAGGAGATGGCATTCATAAAACACTTTGAGACCCTCAGAGGAAGGCTCTGAATAAACATTAAGTGGTTATTCTAGCTGTAGCCCCTTCTATATACTTTGCACTTAATAACTCCCCCTCATCCCCAAGCCTACTACACACTCCTCCCCCAATTCCCCACTGCAGCACCTTCTGAGGGCGAGAGGTTAATAAGAAAGGGTGATTGATGCAAGGCAAGACTAAGTAGAGTGTTTTGAGGGGTTTTGTTTTGTTTGCCTGAAGTATCCCAACTCATCTGTTCTTTAAGGAACGTGGATTTTTGTTTAAAAAGAAAGACACCGAAGTGCATAACTTCATAGTTGTGTGACTTTATTTAATAATTCAAATAATTTAATAATATTTTCCTTTCTTTTTAAAAACTAGGATCATATTTTTATATACTTTCTTCTTTCGCTTACTAATACGTTATGGGCATCACCGTTCTGAACAGCTGCATTGCATAACATGATTAGTTGAGAATAAGAAAGTCTACTGTGTTTAAAGACACACATGAGTAGACTTGGTTCACATTATACAGTCAAATCAATATGTATTTTTGAGGGCCTACGATGGACAAAACAGAATGGACACTGTAGGGACACCAAGGTTGTTTTCCCTGCCCCATACAAAGCCTTTGGTGGTACATGTGAAATGGAAAGATCCGGAGGGAGTTCTCTGGAACCTGAGAAATGCAGGTAGTTGCTTAAGTTGCAGTGGTTTGAGAAGACTTCTTGGCTTTGTCCTAGACCATTTTGAGTGTACTCCAGTGGGCTTACAGACTCTTCTAAGAGATAAAAGTCTAGGAAAAAATACAAAACCATCTCTGGCAAGGGATCTAAAAATCATAAGCAAGTAAAGTAGATAGAAATAAATAGATTTGATTTCCTTTTTAAGTATAAGACCTTTAATTATAGCACCGTTGGGCAGAATGCTGAATGACAGTCTCAACCATCTGATCAGCCAATGTGAAAAACAATAATTGCCATGTACATTCCAAATTAAAGGGCATAGCCCGTAAAGATAGTATTAAGGGTTTATATTTTCTTCTCCTTAATCTTGTACTGTAGCTAACCTCTTAGACCCAAGACATTTGTACCAATTAATGATTGGCTGAGGTTAATAGTTCTGACGAAGGCTTGGTTCATTGATCCTCCTCAGATGGTCATTAACCTCTAGAAACTGCTAAGTAGGATTTAAAAAAAGCATTTTACCAGTACTATTAAAAAGGCAGTATAGTTGTTTCATACATACATTTCAAATGTAAGAAAACATCTCTCTTAAATTGTATATGCAATGCATGCATGGTACTTTAAAGTTTCTTTAGGTTTTTATTTCTAGAATTTTCTTCCAATACAAAAGAATAATATGACCTAAATATGCTATGAATGTGGAGAAAACTATTACTAAGGTCTGGCATCCTGAAATGTTTTTATTGGCCAAAAATAAAGGGGGTATGAAATTCACTATTAAAAAAGGGAAATTATTGTTTTTGTCCTTAATACTTTGAATAAATTTCTTAGAAGGTATGAGAGCAAAAATTGGATTGCAGGTGAATGTACCCTTGAAAACGGTGCTGTATGTTTCCTATATTCTTAAAAAGAATTGAATGTACAGTTGAAACATTACAAACATAGGCCTGTTTATTATTGTAACCATAAATCATATTTTTACAGTAATTTGTTCTGATGTAGGAATTTCCATAAGGAAAGATATGAAGTCTCAGTGGATCGTTATGTTGCTTACTCTCGATTCAACATTTAATAGGCTTTCCTCTGATTTTACATCCTGAGTCTATAAAGTTAGTAAATGACACTTCAATTTTTTTTTCAGTGGTGGAAGCTTTTGCTAAGTGAAAAAGCCTGTTGGATTTTTCCCCTGTAGTTTCCTAATTAGGGCTTCCTTATTATATCACAAACATTAATCACCACGTTATCCAGTAACAGATCAGACTTACCCTATCTTTCAGATCCTCATTAATCTACCAGTAAAGTTATGAGCTCCATTAATATGGTTATGTTTAGAATGTCTCCCTGAAACACAGTATATCCATTATTGGGCTGAATAACGCAAAAGCCATACGTCTCCTCCAGACTGAAGATGTTTCTGAAATATCAGCTCTGACAGAGCCGCCTTCCCCACACCTTCCACACAAGATTCTTACAGAATGTTTGCTTTATTTACTATTTTAGCAGGAGAAAATTTCTCCAAGCAGGATCAAGTTTACATCTTGCGGAGACCAAACCACGAGTTGTTGTCCAGAGCTTGACTGTTTTCCATTTGGAATGCAGGGCCAACCCCCATTGCAAAATATGAGCTCTTCCATTAGTGTGATCACCCCATCAAGCAGAGGGAGTGTGGCCAGTTCCTTGCAATCCTAAACCAACCAGCGCTTCCTGAATACAAATGTTCCTTGGGTGAGTGACAGCGAAAATGGTAGAGCATCAAGTTCACCTGGCCACATACACACCGCTGACCGTGGTCAGTTCAGATGCAGAGCCTAATGTGGTCCAGCAAGAGCACCAGTCACCGACAGGAGAGACTCTCCAGCAGGCCACACAGCCTGTGGGTCTCTCAAAAATGCCTGTCATTCTACGGGTTATAGGAGTGTGGGATTTTTCTTTCAGAACATGACAGAAAGAAGTCGTTGAGTCTCTCAGCTTATTCTAAGTTGAATTCATAGCATTGATGGCTGAGTTTGGAAGTTACTTATTGCATTCTGATTTTCTGTAGAGCAATATATTGATTTAAACATGCTGTTTCCTAGTAGAAGATGTAAAAATGAGTAAGCAGTTAAGATACAGACTACATGTGTATAATATTTACACTAAGACTCATTTTAGAGAGCTTCAGTGAAATGCTCTCAAGAAATTTGAGAAAACTGGAAAATGTTTTCCTGAAAAGAAAATATCAAACTCAATGAATATTTTTTCCAAAATGTCATATGGGTAAGACAAAATTCAGAAACAGACCAGATAAAAGAAGGGAAATATCAACAACAGCAAAGTTCTGTTAAAACAACTTAATAATTATCTTTTTAAAGACTACGTTTCAAAGATTAGAAATCATGGATTTACAAGCAGGGTAATGTGGATGTCAAATATTTCAGCAAAACAATCTAGTCTTAGAATTTTGGGGCTCTTTTCATTTCTTGAGATCAAGAAAACCCTGTATAATTTAGTGAGCTGCAGTGTAAGGTAAGGAAAATGAAATGGGTCTGGAAATCAATGAACAGTTTTTTGGTGTCAGATAGGCATTTCTCAGTCTTCCGTGATATTCTTGTCGAGCAGCGAGGACTAAGACCTGGTAATGGTACAGTTCAGTGGATTTATCGTTGATTAAACCAAAGAGGTCAAAGAGGCAATGTATCAATGTTATATGGGAAGGAAGGTCTTTAAAGGAGAGTACTAGGGCTCTGTATCTGACCTTGCAACAGAGAAACATGCTTCTCTGATTTACAAAGTATGTAAAACTCAGGATTCAAGAAGATCTCTAAAGTTGTACAGATGAACAGAAATCACCAAAATGAAATTTAACGCAAACAACTCAAAAGGAAAACCTGCATTTAGGCTCAAAAATTCCACTGTAAAGTATGCAACATGGTATAAGAAGTTTATATGACAAAACGGACACATACAGGGGTTTAGTTGATTTCAAGGGGAAAATGAGTCAAACTGTGAGCTAGCGAATGAACTAACTAATGAGATCTTAATTTGTATTAACAGAAGGATGGCGTCCAGATCAAGGGAAATAATCATCACAGTAGGCGCGTTACTGGTCAGTCCACATCTGGAGTTGCAATTCTGTGTGCCACCCTGGGGAGGCCAGTCTGGGCCGAAGGGTAATGGAGAACAGGCAGAGGTCAGCAAGGAGGGAGGTCGAGGGGATGATGGGGGGATGCCGAGAGGAGCAGGCTAATGAGAATCTGAGTCTTTGAAAGCTTGGGAGTTTCCCGTAACAGGGAACCAGGCTTATTTCTTCCACAGTGAAAGTTAAAGAGGCTAAGAGAAAATGTAAGATAAAAGAAATTCACCATTACTCACTCCTACAACTCCACCACAGGTGAAACAGTAACCTGATGTAGTAATAGGGGTTTCTTCAACAACTAAGTGGCATGAAAAAGAGAAGGGAAATGGATGGATTTTTAAAGAGCCTTAAGAGATTTATCAAACCAAATGAATTGTGTGGACCTTGTTAGATTTTGATGCTAACAACTACCTGGCAAATCAAACAAAGATTTTTTTTGAGATAATCAGGAAATTATTTTTTAATAATAGCTTTATTGAGATATAAGTTACATGCTATAAAATTTACTCTTTAAAAGTGTACAATTCAGTAATTTGTGTAATCACAATATTGTGCACCGCTCACCACTATTTAATTCCAGAACAATTTTGTCACTCCAAAGAGATACACTGTAGTCATTAACAGTCACTGCCCGTTCTCCCTCACACCAGCCCCTAGTAAGCATTAATATTATTTTCTATGTCTGTGGATTTGCCTTTTCTGGACATTTCCTATAAATGGAATCATACAACATGTGGCCTTTTGTGTCTGGTTTCTGTCATTTAGCATAATGCTTTCAAGGTTCTTCTACATTGTAGCATTGTATCAGTACTTCATTCCTTTTTATGATTGAATAATATTCCTTTGTATAGATAGACCATATTTGTTTATCCATTCATCAGTTGATGGACATTTGTGTTGTTTCCACTTTTTGACTATTATCAATAATATTGCTATGAACATTCATGTACAAGTTTTGATGTGGACATGTATTTTCAGTTCTTTGGGGTATATACCCAGAAGTGGAATTGCTGGGTCATATGGTAACTCCATTTTAACATCTTGAGGAGCTACCAAACCATTTTTCCAAAGTGGCTGTACATTTTACATCCCCACCAATAATGTGTGAGGGTTCAAATTTCTCCACATACTCGCCAACACTTGATATTATGCCTTTTTTATTATAACCATCCTAGTCAGTATGAAGCAGTATCTTATTGTGGTTTTGATTTGAATTTCCCTAATGATTAGTGATGCTGAGAATCTTTTCATGTGCTTATTGGATATTTGTATATTTTCTTTAGAGAAATGTCTATTCAAATAATTTGCTGATTTTTATATTGGTTTATCTTTTATTATTAAATTATAAGAATTCTTTATACATTTTGGATACAAGTTCCTCATCAGATATATGATTTACAAATATTTTTTCCCATTTTGTGGGTTGTTTTTTCACTTTCTTGATGGCATCATTTGCAGTGCAAAGTTTAAAATGTGATTCAGTCTAAGTTATCTAATTTTTTTCACTTGTGCTTTTTCTCTGTATTTCTAGAATTGGATTTTAAAAATACCTTTTCCACCAATTACTTTAATATGGTTAAATATGTTATTAAAATCAGAAATAACCATTATGCTGTGGTTGTGGAGATATTAGATGCAACACATTTAATTTTATTGAGGTAACTTGGAACTGCTTCCTATGATAGGGACATACAACTGGTCAGCTTCAGTTTTTAAATCCACATTATTCTAGCAGTTCAACTATCACAATGATTTAGACAAGTCTGGAAGGGAGTAGTCCCTTTTGGAAACACTGTAAATAGTAACATGCTCACATTGTTTAAAAATTTCTTTCCTTGCTTAAAATTTCAAAGACCAGTTATGCTCATGAATAAGGGAAAAACAAAACAAAACAAAACATTTTTGCTTCTAAAATCATCTTCAACACAGCGTTACCAACCTGGGAAGGTCACTGTCCTCCCTTCCACCCCCAGCAGGGGGATATCCTTGGAATCTGGAGAAGTGAGGAAATGTCACTTGGGAAAAATATTTTTTTAAAAAATATATATATGTAAAATATAATATAATATTATAATATATAATATACAATATATATGTTCCATAGAATATATTCTATATAATATATAATATATATATATTATGCTTTATATTTGAAAATAAAACATTATTTTTATAATTCAAAAATAGAAGATTAAGCTTAACGAATACTTCCTGGCCCTTAAGAGAAATTCATCAGAAATGGCAAGGACTGGGAGGAATGGTGAGTTTTATATTTGTCCAAATGCAATGTGAGTTTAAAAATATTGGGAAACAGTGTCCTAGTGGAATAAATGATTAGTGTTATAGAGGGTAAAATCACAATGCTCCCTCCCAGTCATCACTTTAAAATTCTTAAATTTCTTTAAAAAGTATGTACTTTTTAGACAGTATTGCACAAATAAGTGTATATACAGTAAAACTTGGTTTTATTTGATAATCAGTGTCCTCATATAAACTCAGTTCCATAATCCCTGGGTCATCATAGATAACTATGCACTAAAAATTACATAATACTTTAAATACATGTATTAATCTTAATTAAATCAGTGATTCATCTTCATATAACAAGTAGTTTTTAATAATTACCATAACTAACTGCTCTACCTTAACTTTGTTCCATGACTAATTCTTACTCTCTCCAAACTGAAGTTCACATGAATCAAAATTTTATGATTATTTGTAGTTCCCAAAGCTGTATCTATTTTCTAGAAGTAGTATGAGCTATAAATTTTAATTAGGTTTGAAGGAGATGAGAAAACCCAAGAAATGACCCTCAAAAGAAAAATGGAAGTTTTTTCTTTTATTTTTACATAAATATTGTTTATATTGGACATAATACAAATCACTTCCAATTAAATACGTTGATTAATACATTTTGAATTTTGCTCCCTTCCAAAACCTCACTAACTAGGACATAATAAATTAAATAGGCATAAACCCAGAAGAATAAAGAAAGCAGAATAAACAACAGCAGAGGTGAGAGCTCAGCAAAATTTTGGAGACCAGCAAACAAGTCAGTGGACGATGGCATCTGTCTTGGCAAACCAGATGCTAAAATATCTACTTGCTGGGTAGATAAGACATGAGCAAATTTGTATCACTAAACCCTGCATGGTGCAGGAACTGGAGGTGCTGGGTACTTCAGAAGCATGGGTACAGAATAAAGCTAAAAGCAGGAAGAAAGTTGGTGGTGTCTGTAAGAAACAGCCACACCCCTAAGGTGTACTCCCCACCCTCCACCTCCACTCTGCCATGTAGGCAGGGAATTATCCTGCCCCTACCCTGGCAGAAGACAGGACTGGTTGAGCCATATGGACTCTGATCTCGGGGTTACATGGTCCATACTTAGGGCAGGGATTAAGTTCTGCACTGAAAAACTCAAGTGAATATCTACAAATTGAACTAGGAGACCTGCAGCCTCCTGTATTCTGCTCAGGTCCCCTAACACGGGCAGCCAGGAGTATGTTCCCAGGCAAGAGCTAAGAGGATTCTTCTCTGCTGGGAAACTAACCAGCCCCTTCTCCTAATTCCATACAAACTGGTATTTGGGGTTCCCCTACAAAAAGGACAGGTTGACACTTAACTTCAAGGTAGGGCATACAGGTTCCATCCAGGTATGTAGAATGTCCAATGCGACTTTAGTGCCTCAATTTTAAATATGAATACATTAAGTTCATCATAAATTTGAAGAAATCTTTTATATGAAAAACAAAAACAGAAAAAAGAAACTCAGAGGAAACATAGACAATTCAAGAAAACTTCAAAGTCATGATATTGCAGATATTGCATCCATGATACAAATAAGAGATTATAAACGTGGAACGTTTAAAAAACAAGAATGAGCTTTTGGAAATAAAATATGCAGAAATGTAAAATTCTGCATATTGCAGATATTGCATCCATGATACAAATAAGAGATTATAAACGTGGAACGTTTAAAAAACAATTTGCATCCATGATACAAATAAGAGATTAAAGAGATTAAAAAACAAGAATGAGCTTTTGGAAATAAAAATAAAAATATTTTGGAAATAAAATATGCAGAAATGTAAAATTCAACACAATAACCAGAAAATAAAGATGAAGAAATAACTAACCCAATAATTAAAAGGAAAATTAAACAGAAAATTGGGTGATGAATTATAAGAAAAGTAGAGCATCATTTATTCATTTATTCAGTCAATATTCATCAGAAGTCTGCTCCGTGCTGAGCACTGGCCTGGGTATTTAGGACACATCAGTAAGCAAACCAGCAGAAGGTCCCTTCCTCAAGGACTTCACATATTAGTTGCGGAAGTCCAAAACTAAACAATAAACATAATAAATAAGCCAATTACACAATATGTTAGGAGATGATTGATGCTTTGGTCAAAAATTAAAAAAAAAAAAATGAAGCAGGAGAAGGGCATGGGAGCGCTGGGAGGGCTTTTGTTTCCATTTTAAATTGGACAATTGGTATACCTCATTAAGAAGGAACATTTGAGCAAAGATGTGAGAGGAACAGCCAGTGCAGAGGACCTAAGGTGGTACCTTCCGTGGCATGGAAGTTCCCAGCAAAAGGGCCAATGTGTTGGAGCCCAGTGAGCTAAGAGGGTGTTCATAAGGGATGACATCAGAGCAGTAGAAAGAATTCGGACCCCGTGGATCCTTGTAGACCAAAGTATGGACGGACTTGGATGTTTTTTCCTAAGTCAAATAAGGTGCCACTGGAGGCTATTTGTTAGAGGAGTGCCAACCTTGGGTTTTAAAAGGATGCTGTGGCTGCTTGGTGGAAACAGAGAGATTCAAGAGCAAGGCTTTGCAGTGACTCAGCTGAGAGACGGTGACACCTGGGACCAGGTGGTAGTACTGTAGAAAACTTTTAGGGGAAGGGCAGAAGTCGATAAATGGATAAAATCAGTAGGGATAAGTAAACCCGAGTACAATCGCTGCTGAACAGAACTACTGAATAATTGAAACTAGCAGAAGGAATCTCCAAGTATCTAATGGAAAGCAGGAAAAGACAAGCAAGTAAATGGATTCAGGGATATAAAATAGAAAATTTGAACCTATTGATTTTGTTTTTTAAATTTATTTCTTACTTATCTGAAATATTTTCCGAAATAAAGCCATATTACTTTGTAAATGTGAAAGAGTTTGTCTTTGTTCGTAGGGTCGGGGTTTGCCCTGAGTCACATTGGAAAACTGGAGCCACCTCACGTGCCTAGAGTCCAACATGTAGAAGCAGAACTGGAGTTTGGGGAGGAGTGGCTAAAATGCAGAGGAAGGAGGTAGGGCCCACCTCTGTGAGCTTGCTCATTAGCTAGTCCTTCCGACATTGCTCAAATTGCCCTCCCCAAGGTGCTCGTACCAAAGAGCTGGCTTAGTGCTTCCTGCCAACAAGGCAGAACACCTTAGAACGGGGGCCACAAACTCAAGTACTTTGGGGATCAGCTAAATGACAGATATGGCAAGGTTGAAAATGGTAAGTCACATTGTAACTTGGGACTGCAGAGAAAAATGTACACCTTAGGTTGGTCACCCAGAAGGAGGCCTTCAGAGGAGCTTTTGTGGGCAAGTGATTTACTAAGAAGGGACCACTGCCACCCCCATCCCACTCCACTAAAGAAACCAGGAAGGGGATGGAGGAAGGACAGGGAAGGGGAGCAAAGCAAACAAGCGTTCAGTTTCAGAGTCTGCTGCAGGTGAGGTGGTTCCAGGAGCCGAAGTCCAGTTTCCCTGGGTCACCACAGGGCCCAGCCTGGTACAAAAGTACCCAGAAGCCCAAAGAGGGGCACTAGAATGAGTGTCAGAAGTTTAGCAGGAGCCGGAGGAGGCACCTCCATGCTCATTCCATTTCTTTACTTTGTACCTAATCCAATCTTCCTCGTGACCCCCGACCTGCTGGTTTATGGTGGAGTGGGGAGTAGAGAGGGAGTTAGAAAATTAACTGTTAGTTCTATCTGGCTTAGAGATTTTAGCTTGTTCCTTTAATTGAATCAATGTCTTTAGTTGTTGTTCACCTTTCTCAGATAGAAATGTTTACTTTGTCAGTTACTTTTCCACCCCCACCCCCACACCACCCCCTGACCGCCCACCCCCAACCCGTTTCTTCTCTTTTTTAAGATGGTATCTTGAGACTTGGTGGATGGAGTGTGTTTTATACAACTCGTTTGGTGACAAAGAAGGGCTGGGGGCTCCAGATGAGCTGTCTTTTGACTTCTCTGGCCTCTGGGAGGATGGCTCTAGTCCCTCTCTCTGCAG
Organism: Rhinolophus hipposideros; assembly: GCF_964194185.1. Classification (NCBI taxonomy): domain Eukaryota; kingdom Metazoa; phylum Chordata; class Mammalia; order Chiroptera; family Rhinolophidae; genus Rhinolophus; species Rhinolophus hipposideros. The sequence goes on along the minus strand of NC_138057.1, from coordinate 7,576,754 downwards.
GTCGCCTGGATGTCATTCACCTCTGGTTTGATCTCTCTGTCAGCTTGGTCACAATCTGGACTGACCCCTCCTGACTGGGCATCACATTGGCCTCCACCGACTGCAGACCTCTGGATCTGTGACATGTGTTCCCTCCAGCTTTCAGCCTCCGCAGTCACAGATCCAGTTGCTGTCCACTCACTCTGACCATCAACTCTGACCTTACCCATACCGGTATGGGGAGCCCCAAAGGCAAAAAAATATTTTTTTATTGTTGCAAAAAATGTCGAACATAAAACTTGTCCCTTTTTTTAAAAAAAAAATTGGAAAACAATGTGTTTCTCCAGGGCCCATCCGCTCCAAGCCGTTGTCCTTCAGTCTAGTTGTGGAGGGCGCAGCTCAGCTCCAAGTCCAGTTGCCATTTTCAATCGGGGGCACAACCCACCCTCCTATGCAGGAATTGAACTGGCAACCCTGTTGTTCAGAGATTGCACTCTAACCAACTGAGCCATCTAGCTGCCCCAAATTTGTCTTTTTTTAATACTTTATTTTTTAAGAGCAGTTTTAGTTTTACAGTGAAGTTGAGAGGAAGGTGCAGAGATTTTCCTTATATCCCTTGCCTCACACATGTATATAGCCTTCCCTTTTACCAACACCCGTCACCATCTCACCAGAAGGGCCTTTTTTTAAACCAAGGATGAACTACTTTGACACATCATAATGACCCAAAGCATGTAGTTTACCTTAAGGTTCATTTCTGGCATTCTACAACATATATGACATACATCCATCATTCTATTAGTATACAGAGTATATTCATTGCCTTAAATATCTTCTGTGCTGTGACTATTTCTCTCTAACCTCCTCGCACCCACCCAAGGTAACCATTGATCTTTTTACTGTCTACATCGTTTTGCTCTTTCCAGAATGAAATATAGTTGGAATCATATAGTCTGTAGCCTTTCAGATTAGCTTCTTTCAATTAGTAATATATCATGTTTCCCTGAAAATAAGACCTAGCAAGACAATCAGTGTCTTTTGGAGCAAAAATTAATGTAAGACCCGGTTTAATATTATATATTATATTATTATATTATATTATATTTATTATACTCAGTCTTATAGGAAAATAAGACTGGGTCTTATATTAATTTTTGCTTGAAAAGACACATTAGAGCTGATTGTCTGGCTAGGTCTTATTTTGGGGGAAACAGTACATTTAAGGTTCCTCCATGTCTTTTCATGGCTTAAAGCTCATGTCTTCTTAGCACTGAATAATATCCTATTGTCTGGATGTACCACAGTTCATTTATCCATTCACTCACTAAAGGACATCTTGGATGTTTCCAAGTTTTAGCAATTACAAACAAAACTGCTATAGACATCCATGTACATACTTTTGTGTAGACATATTTTTCAACTCTGTTGGGTAAATGCCAAGGAACTTGATTGCTGAATCATATGGTAAGAATACGTTTAGTTTTGCAAGAAACCACCAAATTTCTTCCAAAGTGGCTGTGCCATTTTGCATTCCCACCAGCAAAATGAGGGAACGTGTTTTCTATGTTCTCATCTGCATCTGGTAGTGTCAATGTTCTGGATTTTGGCTATTCTAATAAGTGTGTAGTGGTATCTCACTGTTGTTTTAATTTGCATTTCCCTGGAGACATGGTGTGGAGCATTTTTTCATATGCTTACTTGCCATCTGTGTATCTTCTTTGGTAAGGTGTCTGTTAAGGTCTTTAGCCCATTGTTTTAATTGGGTTGTTTGTTTTCTTATTGTTGAATTTTAAACATTCTTTGTATATTTTGGATAACAGTTCTTTATCTGATGTGTCTTTTGCAAATACATTCTCCCAGTCTGCGGCTTGTCTTTCTGAAGACAAAGTTGAAGCCACCACCACAGAACCACTCTGTCCTTATTGACATGATCGTTTTTCTTTTTTGCAACCTCCCCAACTCTCCAGAAAGACCAGAAGTGCTTATTTCCTATTCAACCTTTCAAATGACTCTACAATGCTCTCAGGTTAACAATGAATCAACAGGATTTTTAGCCATTCTTTCCTTCACATAACTGAAATCCCTCATTAATGGCCATGCAACAGCCAGATGAAGAGATAAATAGGGCAAGGTCTTGAACAAAGAGCATCTGTTGTCGTGAAGCTTGGGGCTCCAACATGGTGGCATGTAAAAGCATTCTGGTTCCTCAACCTGGAAGCCAAAATTTGTCATTTTAAGTGTACAATGTAATAGCATTAATTGAGTTGACAGTATTGTACAACCATCACCACTATTTCCAAAACTTTTTCAACATCCCAAACAGAAACTCTCATTACTCCTTCTCCCGGCTCCTGGTCACCGCTAATCCACTTTCTGTTTCTATGAATCTGCCTATTCTAGGTATTTCACATGAGTGGAGTCACACAATATCTGTCCTTTTGTATGTCTGGCTTATTTTACTTATCATAATATCCTCAAGGTTCATCCATGCTGTAGTATGTGTCAGAACTTCATCCCTTTTTATGGCTCGATTATATTCTGTTATATATATATACATACATACCTCATTTTGTTTCTCCATTCATCTTTTGGTGGAACTTGGGTTGTTTTCACCATTGGCCATTGAGAATAATGCTGCAATGAACTTTGGTGGGTTAATGTCTATTTGAATGCCTGTTTTCAATTATTTGGGGTGTATACCTAGTAGTGGAATTGTTGGGTCATATAGTCATTCTATGTTTAGCTTTTTGAGGAACTACCAAATTGTTTTCTAGAAATTAAGCCATTTTATATTCTTCGATTGCATTTCTGAGTTTATTAAATTGCCTTTCTGTGTTTTCTTGCATCTCGTTGAGTTTTTTCAGAACTGCAATCTTGAATTCTCTGTCATTTAAGTCACTTATTTCCATATTTTTAAGTTCCTTTTCTGGAGACTTTTCACTTTCTTTCTGAGCTGTCTTGTTGCCTTGGTTATTCATGGCAATTACTGATTTATTATTTCTCTTCCTAGACATCTACAGGAGTGGCTTCTGCAACAGGTTGATAGGAAGAGGTCTTTCTTTTGTTTTCCAATACTTGTTGGTAGAATGTTTTATTTTCTCTCCGACTGCAGCCTTTTTTTCCTCTCTCACACAGTAGTGCTATGTTTTCTCTGCACTATTCCAGCTTCTCACACAATGGGGGGATTCCCTGGGAAACGGGCTTCTCCTCTGTTAAGAGTTCGCCTGGGTCATAGGGCGCCACGTCCCTGTGGGGATGCGGAGTGCTTTTGAAGTTCCAAAGCTCTTTCTGCACCAGATTCAGAGCCCTTATGTTTCAGCAGTTCTGTTTACTCTTGCAGGGATCCGCCCAGATAGGTGGGGCCAGGGGCGGGGTGAGTTGTGAGAGGTGGCCCAGAGCAATGGCAGCGACCACCACCACCACAACCGGTCCCGCTTCCACAGCTCCCTTCCCTTTGCTGGAACTAGTTGGGCTGCGAATTGAATTATAATTAACATGTAACATTATATTAGTTTCATTTTTATTTTTTGTATTAGTACCTAACATCTTTATTGGGCCATTTTTAGTTTTAGGATTTCCCTTAGAAACAATTTTGATTCTGAGTGATAATGAAACATATTTTCCCAGTTCATTCCTTTGGTGTTTTAATTATTTTTCTTTCCAGTTAAATTTTTTTTTCAATTACAGTTGACATTCAGTATTATCTTATATTAATTTCAGGTGTAAAGCATAGTGGTTAGACATTTATATAATTTAAGAAGTCGTCCTCCTGACTAGTCTAGTACCCACCTGGCACTATACATAATTATTACCATATCATTTACTGTATTCCCTGTACTTTACCTTATATCCCCATGACTATTTTGTAACTACCAATTTGTACTTCTTAATTCTTTCACTTTTTCACTCTGCCCCCCAAACCCTTTCCATCTTATCACCTCAACAAATCTAGTACCCATCTGGCACCATACGTAGTTATTACACTGTTATTGACTGTATTCCTTATGCTATATCCTACATCCCTACAACAACTTCATAACAGTCAGTTTGTACTTCTTAATCCCTTCCCCTATTTTCACCCACCTCCAACCCCCCTCCCATCTGGCAACCATCAAAATGTTTTCTGTATCTATGAGTTTGTTTCTGTTTTATTTGTTTATTTTGTTCTTTAGATTACACATATAAGCAAAATCACATTGCATCTGTTTTTCTCTGTCTAAAACTCCACTCCACACAATTCCCTCCAGATCCATCCATGTCACCCCAGATGGCAAGAAACTATTCCCTTCCATGGCCTAGCAATATTCCATGATATACACATACCACCTCCTTCCTCTATCCATTCTTCCATCAACAGATACCCAGGCAGCCTCCACATCCTGGCCATTGTAAATAATGCTGCAGTGAATACATGGATATACACATCCCCTCGAAGCAGCATTTTGGGTTTCTTCAGATAAATACCCAGAGATAGGATTACTGGATCCTTCTTTCTCACTTGGTATAGCCTTTGTTTTAAAGACTATATTTATTTAAAATCTGGTATAAGTATTGATACTCAAGAGTTTTGTTTGTTTGTTTCCACTTTCATGAAATAACTGTTTCCATTCCTTTACTTTCTGTGTGTTTCTTTCAATCTGAAGTGAGTCTCTTGTGGGAATATAGAAGGGTTTTGTTTTCTTATCCATTCAGCCCTCCTATGTCTTTTGATTGGAGCATTTAATCCATTTACACTGAAAGTAATTGTTGATATATATGTAGCTACTGCCATTTTATTTTCATAATTTTGATTTTTTTTTTCTGTCTTAAAGAAGTCTTTGCAACATTCCTTGTAACATCAGTTTGGTGGTGATAAAATCCTTTAGCTTTTTCTTGTCTGGAAGCTCTTTATCTGTCCTTCAATTTTAAATAATTACCTTGCTGGATAGAGTACTCTTGGTTGTAGGTCCTTGCTTTTCATCACGTTGAATATTTTGTGCTAATCCCTTCTGGACTGCAAAGTTTCTGTTGTGAAATCAGCTGACAATCTTATGGGAGCTTCCTTATAAGTTATTAGTTGCCTTTCTCTTGCTGCTTTTAGGATTCTCTCTTTGTCTTTAAACTTTGTCATTTTAATTATAATGTGTCTTAATGTGGACCTGTTTGGATTCATTTTGTTTGGAATTCTCTGCATTGCCTGGATTTGTATGTCTATTTCCTTCACTGGGATAGGAAAGTGTTCAGTCATTATTTCTTCAAATAGGTTCTCAATACTTTGCTCTCTCTCTTCTCCTTCTGCCACTCTTATGATGAGAATGTTGTTAAGCTTGATATTTTCCCAGAGGTCTCTTAAACTATCCTCATTGTTTTGGCTTTTTTTTTTTCTTTTTGCTGTTCCTATTGCGTTTTTTCTACTACCTTGCCTTCCAAATCACTGATTCAATCTTCTGCTTCATCTAGTCTGCTGGTGATTCCTGTACATTCATTTTTTTGGGGGGGAGAGGATATTGGGGAACAGTGTGTTTTTCCAGGATGTCACGTTGTTTTTCCAATCTAGATGTGGACGGTGCAGCTCACTGGTCCATGTGGGACTCAAACCGTCAACCTTGGTGCTATGAGCACCACACTCTAACCACTGAGCAAACCAGCCACCCAGTAGCGGCTCAGCTCCAACCTCAAGCCATTGCTTCTCACTGGTCCATGTGGGAATTGAACCGGCAACCCCGGTGCCATAAGCACCACGCTCCAATCACGGAGCCAACCGGTTGCCCCTGTTACTGCATTCTTCATTTCAGTTATTGTATTCTTCACTTCTGAGTGGTTCTTTTTTATAGTTTCTAAGTCCTTTTTTATGCTTGCTATCTCTTTGTTGAAGTTCTCACTAAGTTCCTTGAGCGTCCTTATAACCGTTGTTTTGAACTCTGTCTCTGGTAGGTTGTTTGCCTCCATTTTGTTTAGTTCTGCTTCTGGAGTTTTCTCTTGTTCTTTCATTTGGGTTGTATTTCTTTGTTTCCTCATTTTAGCTGCCTCTCTGTGTTTCTTTCTATGTATTCAGTAGATCTCCTATGTCTCCCAGACTTGGCTGGGAAGCTTTATGTAATAGGTGCCCTGTGGGGTTTTGGCACAGTCTCCATGGTCCCCTGCTCCAGGTGCTCCAGGAGTGTCCCTTGTGTGGTTTGTGTGTGCCCTCCTGTTATAGTTGAGCCTTGATTGCTATTGGCACATCAGTATGTGGGATTGACCTTCAGGCTGATTGACTGTAGAGTTTGGCCACGTCCACAGCTTATAGGCAGTTGTGCAGAAGGTTTACCCCACTAAGTGGGATTCACCCCAGCAGGCTCTGGTGCTTATTCACATCACCCTTTTTGTGTTGTGGGGCTAATTGGGAGGTGCTATGCTGAGGTCTGAAGCCAACCTCAAAGTCTATTGGTTCCTGGGCCTCTTAAGAGGGGCTCCAGTGTAGGTTCAGGTATCCACTGCCTGTGATCAGCCAGGTACTATCTGATAGTAGCTACAAAGTGATTTTCTGTTGTTTGCTTCCTGTGCTAAACCTGGAGGTGTGTGGGAGAGGCCACGCTGTGAACTGAGGATATCTGCCACCAGTACTGGGCCTGGGGTAGCTCTGCAAAAAGTCAGGACACCCAGAGGCCTGCTGCCACCTGCCAACTCCCTTAAGGTTCATCAACTGATAAAACCTATGCAGTATGAAAATTTGGTGTGGCAGGGTCTCAGGGAGTCACTAGAGTGGGAAGAGTTGTGGTCATCAGTTTAATGTAAATTCTGGTTTGCTGCCAGTGCTGAGCCTGGAGCTATTCAGCAAAAGTCTCATGGAACACCGAGGCCAGTTGCTGCCCGCTTGGGGCTTGCAGACTCTGATAGTTTTCCAAAAAAGAGTGTAATGCAGGTGGCATGGCTGGCTACTCACTGAGAAAGTGTCTCTGGCGTTAGGGGAGTTGGGTGGGGTGGGGTCCTAGCAGAGCTCACCAGACCAATTCAGATTCAGATTTGGCCATGGGCATTGCAGGGAGGGCTCAACACAAGAAGGATGACTCTTGTCTGCAGGCTGCACAGGAGATGGACTCCACACAGGGAAAATGGAGACTAGCCTCCAGCCCTCTCTTCAAAGCCACACACCTCAGTCTGCCCCCCGTATGCCTCTGACAGCCCCTAAGTCACTGTTCCTGCACTGGAGCCCAGGGTGAGTGCCTGCGAGTGAGTGAGTCTGTGTGTGGGCCCTTTAAGAGGGTGTCTGGGTTTCCCACAGCTTTCTCTCCCACCCAAACAGGTGGAAACCCCACTGATTTTCACAGTTAGATGTTGTGGGGGCTCCTCTTCACTGTACCAGTACTCTTGGCTGGGGAGCCTGGTGTGGAGCTGGCATCCCTTGCTCCTCCAGGGGGAACCTCCATGGCTGAGATACCCCTCCCAGTTCTCAACTGCCACACAGAAGTTTGGGGCCAGCCCAATTTGTGTCTCCACTTCTCCTACCAGCACGGCTTCTTCTTTATCTCCTTAGTTATAAAACTTCTGTTCAGCTAGATTAGATGGTTCTTCAGGTTGATCATTCTATAATTTAATTGTAATTTTAATGTGTTCACAGAAAGAAGCAGGCAGTGTTTAACTCCACCATTTTGTGTCTCCCCATGTGGGAAGTAGTTTTGATTTGCATTTCCCTGTTGATTGATGATGTTGAACATCTTTTCATGTGCTTATTGGCATTTTGTAGATCTTCTTATAACAGATGCCTATTCAAGTCTTTGCCCATTTTAAATTGTGTTGCCTGTCCTAAATTGGGTAGATTTTAAGAGAAGTGTAAGGACAAAAGACCCTTGTGATTTCTGTGTGGGTCTTACATAATCTACACACTTCTCTGGAGAAGGGAGAACGTGCTTGGACATGCTTATACCCTCTCATGTTTTTATGTTCTTCCCTGGATTCTCAGTGCTAAAAACAAAAACGAAAAACGTGGTGCTCTTCTTTTACTTTTTCTACAGTGTATCCTCGTTTTATCATCAAGAGTGTTCAGTAAATTCTTTGACTTGGGTTTTTCTGGCCTAAGCCTAGAGAATTTACCTCATTTTTTTTCCTTTGCATATTTTTTTTAACTTTTCCACCCATTTAGAAGGATGCTTCTAACTCCACATGTATAGAGGCAAAAGAGAAAGGATATTAATAATTTTCAAAATATTATTTCACAATGCATAAATGAGTTAATTAGACCTGGCCTTAGTGGTGTGTGTGTGTGTGTATGTGTGTGTGTGTGTGTGTGTTAGGGTTAGCCATAAACTTTGTCTACAGCAGCACTTCTCAAATTTTAATACCTATCCAAATCACCTGGGTATGTTGCTAAACTGCAAATTCTGGTTCAGTAGAGCTTTTAACAAGCTCCCGTTTGATGAGAATACCGCAGTTCCATGGATCACACTATGATTATGTTGACCTTAAACAAATAGCCAGATATTTCTTCAGCAAAAAGGGTTTGTTCAGGAACAACAAAGATTTGCAATTTGGGACATGAGGTGTAAGTGAATCACACACAAGACAGAGAAACAAAGGAGACATCTTTTTTTTATGAGCTTTGGTGTGGCTGTTGTGAATGAAGATTCCATTGAAGGAAGTTGAAAATTTGAAGTATAGTGGCTTTTCATTGGCTGAGTCATGGCAGTCTCCCATTGGCTGAGCTGTTTTCCTCCTCCTGCTGAGGTAGTAAAGCGGTATCACTTCCTGTCGAAAATGCAAGGTGTGCCCCTGCCTATTGGGAACAGTAGTATGTGTTGAGTGACATGTATGTGAGAGTTCTCTCTTCTAGCCTACCAACTCCATTTAAATGAGGTTTCTTTTTATTAATTTTCACAATTAACAAGGTCTTGGAGGACAGTTTACATACTGAAACCTTTTTGTGGAGATGCCTTCAAATAGTTCCTGGCCCAAACATGAGCTTAGTAAGCAGTTGCCACCTGAAAAATGAAGGGATACTATTAGGATATCACCAAAGATTTCTACAGGGTGTCTACTACAGGAATCTCAAACTCTAAGTGTTTACAGGGGTCAGTCTGGGGCTGGACGGAGACCTGATGTTTCCCACGCAGAAATGCTGGCCCAGGGTGCCCATATATCGAATTTTTCAAGAGAAGGATATAAAGAATTTTATGTGAAATCCTCTGATTTTTAAATGTTTTCGATTAATTTTTTTCTCAAACACTCTTCAAACTAAACAAAACAAGTCTGTTGGCCAGATTCAAACTTCAGAATGCTTGCTTACTTTCTCTGGTCCAATATTTTGCTACATCCTTAAGAGCTATACAAGAAGAGGACCTGGTTCAGCTCTTAAGATGAGTGTGGACTTCTTGGGATTGAAGATAAATGCACATGAAATAGCCAGGGAGCAATGCAAAGACATGTGTTTGCATGTGTGAGAAAAGAGATTTAAGCCATTTAAGGGAGCTGTGAAACCATGCCCCAGTGAGACTGCAGATACTATTGCAGAGCTGAATTTTTTGACTTTTGAATTTTTTGATAGGAGTGTTTGTTCTCTTGGTGGAAAAAGGCTGGTTAACTTTGTCTTGTCAGGTTAATTAGTGTTGATGGACAAACAGTGCAGTCATTACTGCTCAGTACCCACTTTGATAGTTAAGTAGGTAACAGTCATTTGAAGAAAATCTCATTTAAGAAATACTCTAGTCCCCCCTTATCCATGATTTTGCTTTCTGTGGTTGCAGTTACTAATGGTTAGCTGCATTTTGAAAACATTAAATGGAAAATTCCAGAAATAAACGATTCATAAATTTTAAATTGTGCTCCCTTCTAAGTAGCATGATGAAATCTCACACAATCGTGCTCCATCTTACCCAGGATGTGAATTATCCCTTTGTCCAGCATCTCCACGCTATATACACTACCCACTTCTTAGTCACTTAGTAGCTACCATGTTTCCCCGAAAATAAGACCTAGCCAGACAATCAGCTCTAATGCGTCTTTTGGAACAAAATTTAATATAAGACCCCATAAATATAAAACTGGGTATAATATAATATAATATAATATAATATAATTAATATAATATAATATAATATAATAATCAGGTCTTATATTAATTTTTGCTCCAAAAGATGCACTGGAGCTGATTGTCTGACTAGGTCTTATTTTTGGGGAAACATGGTATCTGGGTTATCAGATTGACTATCACGGTATCACAATGCTTGTGTTCAAGTCACCCTTATTTTACTTAATAATGGTCCCAAAGCTCAAGAGTAGTTATGCTAGCAATTTGGATATGCCAAAGAAAAGCTATTATGTACTTCCTCTAAGTGAAAGTTCTCAACTTAATAAGGAAAGAAAACAAAAAAACACAAAAAAATGGTATGCTGAGGTGCTAAGATCTGTGGTAAGAACAAATCTCTATCTATGAAATTGTGAAGGAAAAAAAAATTGTACTTGTTTTGCTGTCGCACCTCAAACTGCAAATGTTACAGCACAGTGTGTGAAAAGTGCTTAGTTAAGATGGAAAAGGCATTAAACTTGATCATAGGTATGTGCGTAGGAAAAAAAATAGTATATATAGGTTTTGATACTATCTAAGCTTTCAGGCTTCCACTGGGGGTCTCGGAATGTTTTCCTTGAGGATAAAGGGGAACTACTGTAGACTCATCTGCAAATATTACTGGGATCTGTTATGAACACTACAAGAAACAAAGAGTCCTTGCAGAAAAAAAAAAGATTTTCTAAAAGTTATATAGGATGGAACTGTCTTCAATACTGTTATGATGAATCATTATCTAAAAATGAAGTCATTCAAATTTATTTAAATAGATAGGGTGTGGTAAACTATATAATGACCCCCCCAAAGGTATCCGTGTCCCAATCCCTGGAATTTGTATGTTAACCTTGTTTGGAAAAAAGGATTTTGCAGGTGTGATTAAGGATTTTGAGATGGGGGATTATCCTGGATTACGTAGGTGGCACAATGTAATCACAAGGGTCTTTGTAAGAGCTTGGTAGGAGGATCAGAGTTAGAGAAGGAGAAATTGGAGAATGGGACCATGAGCCAAAGAATGCAAGCAGCCTCTAGAAGCTGCCTCTAGAAAAAGCAAGGAAATGGATTCTTCTTCCTAGGATCCCAAGAAAGGACACAACCCTGCTGATACCTTGATTTTAGTTCACGGAAACTATTTGGGACTTCTGACCTCAGGAAGTACAAGATAATAAATGTGTGTTGTTTTAAGCCACTAAGCTTGTGGTAATTTATTATAGCAGCAATAGGAAACTACCACAGAAGACAAAGAGATACAGAAAGCAAGAAGCATGAAAGCTTCTGAAGTTTTGAGAGTCCCCCAAATAAAAAAAGTAGTTTTTTATTAGTGATACTTTGTCACTCGTAGTCCTGATTTTTTTTAGTTAAAAATGATTTTTTTCTGATACATTAAATCTTTATTGGCTTACATGCAAAGTGGGAGTGACATTTTTATTACATTTACATGTGATGAGATTATGCCACAGAAACTAAATCAAATGAGACAATAAGTATAATGTGCTTATCAAAATGCCTGACACGTGGTAGGTGCTCATTAAGTGTTTTTTTCCTTTTGGCTTTATAGATCTTGGATTTTGAGAAATGATAGTATAATATATAAACTTGTCAGTGTTATGCTTGAAGTTTGTCCCTTTGCCATGCAGCAGGGTTTTTTTTTTCTTTCTGATATCATTGAGAATATTGAGACATAAAACATTGTGTAAGTTTAAAGTATACAATGGAATGATTTGATACTTTTATATTGTGAAATGATTACCACAGTAGGGTTAGTTAACATCTCAATCACCTCACATGATTTTCTTTTTTGTGTGTGTGAGAACATTTAAGATTTACTTTCTTAGCAACCTTCAAAGATACAATACAGTATTGTTAACTATAGTCATCTTGCTGTACATTAGATCCCAGAACTTATTCATTTTATAACTGAAAGTTTGTACCCTTTCACCAACATCTCCCTATTTTCCCCACCCCCAAGCAATTGTTTTATTGTATGACTCGAGTCTACTAAAACCTTAATTTAGCCCATGAATAAAAAAAAAAAAATGCAGTTAACTAGTTTTTATTGGAAAACACTAGGCAACTAAAGGGTCAATCTGAAACAGACACAAGAATAGGATGAAACTTACTTATTTTTCACTTAATAGTTGCCAGAATTAATCAAATCATAAATGTGCATAATTTCTTTTCGTTTGGAATTTTTTAGTGCTTATTCTTAGCAGGTCTTTAATATTAATTTCATGCTAAATGAATCATTATGAAATACTTATGAGAGAAAATTATTTTTAAGCCATGTGCTTATTTAAAAATGTAATTTATTACTTTCTGCAAGCAATAAAAATGCACTATATTAGTTACAACACACCATGATTGGTGGGAATGCATGCTCTATATAGGAACACAGTTTTTTTTACTGAACTAAACAAAATTAGACTAAAACTGCCTTAAAAATTTCATTTTTTTAAATAGGGTGTATCATTGCTTAATGGAAAAGGACAGATTTTTGTTTTCTGGGAATTCTGTGCCAGAGATTGCACAATGATAGGGTTGTTTCTCCATTCTACAATATTCACAGGCTAACGTAATGAGCTTTTTGTGAAACAAAATTTATCTGATTCACAAGACTATTCTTTGACTCACCTTATTTTTTTTTAGTTAAAAAATGTTTTTTAAAACCTGAAATGATAGTAGATCCCCCCACATACCCCAAAGTAAAAAGTCAACTGCTAGCCCTCTAATATTATTGACACTTTACCGGCCTAAGCCCAAAATCTAGGGAAGTCCTGGATCTGTAAGATTTCTCCCAATTCCAAGATACTCAGATAGATCTGTGTCTTCAGCCCAACCCATATGCTTCATGCCTTCTGCTTGGGAAGTTCTCACTGGGTATCCATTGATTAACGTATCAAGCAGGCTCAGCCAAAGCGCTAATGCCCAGTGACACAAAGATTTGCTGCCGTCTCCATGTCCTTAGTCAGGACTTGTTCTGCGTAAGGGAGAGAAACTTACTGAAGTCAGAATAGATACAGGGATGATTGTTGTGAGGAAATGGGGGGGATCTCATGGACAACTAAGAACAGAAAAATAAGCAGTCAGTGTGTCTTAAATTTGGGCTTAAAAATGAAACGTGGGGAATGGAAGCTACTACCCTCCATCTCTCATGGAATAACCTGGCCTTTCAACTTCTCTTTTGTTTCTATATTGTTTCTTTCCCCCCGCCCCGTAACTTTTGTTGGCATGGAGGTTTGGCTCCTGTGGTGTACAGGTGGTACAATCTCTCAGTGTTGAAATTCCAAATTCCCCAGCAATAGCTTGATTCACCCAGGGTGAGGTTTCCATTCCTGGTTCACGTAGCTATGGCAGGAAGTGGGGCTATTAGTACAAACATGTCTTCTTAAGGTTCATTCTTTCAGCAGGGCCTACGGAGTGAGCATGTGGGAAGAGGAGGCTATACTATGCAACAGTTATAACACATTTCCCCTTTTCCATTAATTTTCCATTAATTCCAACTCACCTTGGGCAGCCCTGTTTCCTGACCTCAGGTGCTCTTTGCCATCAGGGTGGCAGATCAAATACCTTCACTATTACTTGCACAATTTCTTGAAGCACTTTCTGCACAAATATTATTCTTATTGTTTTCTTTAATTCAATGTACATTTCCTTAGTCAGAATGTATGAAGAGGAAAACAAAGTGGTGATTAATATGCATAAACCTCTGGGATCACATCACTTCTTCCCCACTTCTACCCTACCCAGTCTTGGGCATGAGCAAGAGCATAGCACGTGGGAGGAAGCACAAGCCCCAGAGTCAATCTACCTGGACTTGAAGGCACAATACCTACTAGTAGAAATTGTTCTATTAGTGTTGTGTTTCAGTTTCTTTATCTGTGAAACTGGAATATTACCTACCACATAAGATCACCGTGAGAATTAAAAAAAAATAATCTGGCCAAGGAGTCAGCCCCATGCCTGGGACTTAATAAACAACCATTAAATATTCATAGTTGAGATACGAGAGGCAAACATCAGATGCATGGACAAGATAATGGTAAGTGTTGGGGTGCCAAATAACAGCTGGAAACAGGTGAGTGTCTGGACTAATTCTGGGAACATGAGTCTTACTAAAATGGCGAGAGTCCAAGACAGTTGATTTTAATTTTGAAGGAATATTTGATGTCAGGAACTCTGCAGCACTCAGCTGTGGTGTTTTCCCCTCTAGAATGTAAAAATTATAATGGATGGATTCCATTAGAATGGATTCTAATTCTTTCTAAAGATGAAATAATTTTCACCTACACATGCCATTTTTGCCACATCATTTGTGACCGGCCTCTGTACTACAACCAGAACTGTTTCTAGAGGCACACATACTCAATTTTATAAGCCAATTAAAAATAGGCTATGTACCTAAGTATTTGTTTCTCCGGAAACTTTTCAGGCATTTTACAAATGGATCGTCTCATTATTGCTTAAAGTATTAGGATAGCTTCATATTTATGGATTCCAGATTAAACGAATGTCTATAAATTCCTATAAATTTACATTTGGATGTTTATATTATATATGCTACCCATTTCAATCCAAATCAGGCCCAAATATGATGTCCTTTCATATACTGTAAAGTTGAATGAGCCTAGCAACTCTTAACCACTGAATTAAAAGACATAAAACCACAATATGGGAAGACCTCAATTATTAACACTATAAACACTAGAAATGATTTCTCAGCAAATGTGTAAAAGGACCTGAGTATCAAAATAGATATTTTCTATAAACACATGGCATAATTCCTTCCTTTGCTGGTAAATGCAAGACTTAAACACTAACTTGCTCACATTTGTCACCACAAACACAATGACTTTCTTCTCATGGTGCCATGATGTACTCAAGCATGTCTCTCTCTATACAGGCCCACAGTTAACTATACACACATCAAAAAAACACAGACCTCTTTAGTTACCAGGGAATATTTTCAAAAACGGGTTCAATACCAGATTCCTTAATACAGTTGCTGATCCTGCCAATTTTCTCTCAAATTCTGTACTGGGTTACTTTTATATCTCTTTGTCTTGCAGGGACTCATGCGGGGTGTCTGGTCCTGCTCCCTGCATAAGAGGGGTCTCTGGTCCTGCTCCCCGCATAAGAACGCAGGACATGATGAGACCAAAAAGGAACCATAGATACGGGAGTCACACCACTATAGTCTCACTGGCGGGTGGGCTGGAGACACAGGAAGCAGGAGCCACATGACCCGCAATCTGCTGTCCGCTTCTCTGCCAACCAAGCAACCGCCCACACCCCCAGAGCAGCCACGGCAGTTGTATCAGTGGCTAATGGCTAACGGGTAACAGCTGACGGCCACCCAGCCACAGCGGATAACGGTCCAGTACCTGAGCCAGCACCTTTCCACAGGAGACGAGAGCCTGGAAACTGCTCTCTGGGACTGTGTCCTCACACCCTTCAATTAAAAAAAAACAAAACAAAGAAAACTGTTGATACCACTAACCTCCACACTAACTTTGTCACTGAACAAGGTGTGTACCTTGGTAAACTACCTAATCTCTGAATTCAATTTATTCTTTGGTAAAATGAGTATTCCTTCATTTGAGAAGGCTGGAAGCGTTTGACTATTTTTATTATGTGCATACAACGCATTGTAGTAAGTTTTTTGGAAAGCACCCCTGATGTTGTAGTTTTAGGATCATAGAGGCAACTGATTTAAAAAGATAAAGATTAAGGTTAGGCTCTTCAAATTAGTTTTCAGTTTCAACGTCTATGACAAACCTTCATGCACTACTAAATTCTCCAATAAGAAAAAGTCACCAAGAGAAGTTAATGTTGTTGACATGAACGAAAGTTTATAGAAAATGCTGCTTTCCACTTAAGCGGTTTAAATACAGCTTTGAACTGATTTGAACCCGAATCCAGTACCATATGGAACTGATTGGCAGGGGGTAGGGGCTGGGGGTGGCGTTTAACCCAGGGAAGACTCCTTTTATGTGTGCGACCACAGTTAGAGAATCGTATTCTGGGCCTCGTTTAGCGGTTTTACCCCCTTGACAAAGACTCAATTTTTCTTTTGAAAATCGAATTTCCATTTTACCTCCCCTGCATTTTGAACAGAATCTTGAAGTAATCGGGCCACAACCCGATGAACCACCCCGGGTTCGCCTCCCCGGGTCCTTCCTGCGGTCCAGCGCACGCCCGTCTCGAGCACACAGCCACCCAGGGCAAACGAGCGCCGCCGCGGCTTCCCCACGCGCCCGGGAGGCCGCCACCCCCCCCCACCCCGCCAACTTCCGGCCGAGCCGCTGCTGGGCCCCCGCCCCGCCCCCAAGAACCCAAGATTCGTCGGAGTTTTCCCGCGATGCCGCGGGGCGCGTGGGGCCGCTCGCCGAGCCCCAGAGTGCACTGCGGGCACGTGTGCGCGCGCGCCCGCCACTCCACTGCCGAGCGACCGCGGGAAAATTCCAAAAAAGTCAAAATAAAACAAAAAACCAGTACGAGGCAAAGCCAAATTTTCAAGCCACAGAACCCGGGCGGTGGCGTCCTTTCCACCACCGCCCAAACTGCTGAAGCAGCTCTGGCGTGGACCACTCGGTAAGAGAACGGCTGCAGAAGGAGAGCTAAGGCGGCTGCTTCCCTTGGGGGTCTGGGCGACACGTCAGCCTGGGTGTGCGAGTGTGGGTAGGGAGGGAAGACTCGCGAGAACTTCCGGAGCGTCCCGCGCTTGTAGGTGGGTGAACGAGCCTCCCGCCGAGTGCAGGGGTCGAGGAGGGACGGTGGGTAGGGGCGTGACGTGGCGCCAGACCGCGGAGGGGCGTGGCCACCGGCGAGGGGCGTGACCAGAAGGCGGGGCCCGGCCAGGGGGTGGGGCCGGCGGTGGGGTCACGTGGGAGGGAGTCCCCAGAGCGGTTGGGATCTGGGACTTGGAATTTTGTTTCTTTTTGTTCATTGAGGCAGGCAGCTATGTCTTCTTAAAAGCGGCGGAGCAAAGGTGAATTTCTTCAACCCGGATCCATGGGAGCTGTTGAAAGCTCCCCCCCCTTCAACCCATCTTCCTCTACAGCTGGCCCCATGCTCTCCGCCTCCCCCTTGCGTCTGGGCCTTGGGAGGGGCGAGGCCAATTAGGGGAGCCTGGGGCCCGGCAGTTACCCCTCGCGCCCTCCAGGCCTTTCATCCTAGGATCTTTCTGATGGGTGATCGTCTCCCCACAACTTTATTGGAATGCCCGGCCAAATCGCGTCCAGGAACCCTTGAGAGATTTTTTTGGGGGGTGTTTGTTGGTTTCCTTTTAAGATGTTTCTTACATGGGCTCGTTTGCAACTATGAACCCTTTATGGTCATGTTGTATGGGCTAGATTTCTGGAGGAGGAAATTTTTTGAAATATGAGAAATTTGTGGCCAGAATTTTAAGGAAAGAGGGCGGGGAATTTTCTGGCAAAGATCTGTGTGTGCCTGTGCTTTTGCCCTAACCTGAAACCTGGAAAGCTCTCTGGCTCCCGGTTTTGTTCTAATCTGTGTTCCATTTAATGCATCCTAACTGAAATGTGATTGACTTATCATTTAACAGAGGAACAGGGCACTTTGGGCCACCCAACGTCAGCTATTTATGGATGTCACTCACCTTCAGTGATGTGCAGCTCAGAACATTTTCTCATTACTCCTCTCAGGAGGGGGAGGAAAGGTTGTTACAAATGATAGAATTCATACCATGTGTTGGGATCATTTATTACATAAGCTTAGATAGAAAACATGTTCATTGTGACTTTATCCATTAAACTTAAACCAAATTGATGTTTCAATCTAATGTACTGTGCCAGATTCACATGGAAATCAGCACACATACATTACTCATATACAAGAAAGGCTGCATCAGAAAAGAACTTGCTTTTCCTAGTTACATCAAAAACCTTTCCCCCAGAATGAATGTTAGATCCTGTTTATTTAGAATGGGACTAATTATACTTTGGTATATTATATATACACTTTAATTCATTTTTCATTATTTGTCGTATTCTTCTTGATTTCTTGAAAAACATTTACTAAGTTTCCAGAAAAGAGAGGCAAACTCTATATTAGAATTTTTGTTTTGTTTGCTAACGAGAAGCATTAACTTGATTGATTGGCTGGATGTGGAAGATGTGTTGATGCATGCATGTGAAACTGGGCATGTACATTTAAAAATAAAGGGTATTTTAAACTAGTTCCATATTTCAGCAAGTAGTTCCAGTAACAATTATACAAATTTCGTATTTATGAAAACCAGCTACAGGGAGGCCAGCCTGGCCAGTAGAAAGTTGGGTTGATTAGCTAGGCTGCAGAGTGCCAGAGAAATCTCACATGTGTGGTGGTTCCAGGTTGGTAGTGGTGAAGTCTCAAATCAGGCTGGAAATCAGCACCAAACGAATTTATAAAATTTTATTTTAGGCTGGGGTATGTATATTCTCTGTTCCTGTTTATGGATCTTTAATAAAAAAGAACACCAAGAGGAGGAGTACATTGAGTTTGCAGTGTTTTAATACAAATGCAGAAGTAGAGAAGGAAAAAGTTAAAAATTCATCAGAAAAGTTAGATAACAAAGTAAATCTTGAGCATTTTATTTTCTACTCAATATCAATTTTTTTGACTCAGTTTGGAAGAGACTTTGCAAGGTTATCTGGTCAATTCTCTTAGGCTCTTCATAAACTCTGCTGTATGCGTAGAAATCATTTCCCTGTTAAGATCTCTAATATAGGAACATCTATAATCTTCCGGGTCCCTTTATCTAGTTATAAGAAGGCACAGTTCATACGGCAGTCACCTTTTTGAAATGATATACTCTGTCATCCAAAGAATTAAGTGGTTTTTAGTTAATTTAGTAGGTTTTGGAAATTGTGCAGTGATCACCACAATTCAGTTTTAAAGCATTTGCATCACCATAACAAGTTCGAACCTGCAAGTTTGTACTCAGCCCATGTACTGGCTTTTAGCCTCAGGCAACAATTGATTTGCTTTCTTTTTCTATAGATTAGCCTTCTGGGACATTTCGTATAAATGAATTGATGAAATAAGTGCTGTCTTGTGTCTGGCTTCTTTCACGTAGCATAATGTTTCTGAGGTCCATCCATGTTGTAGCAGGTGTCAGTAGTTTTTTCCTGGTTATTGCTGAGTAGTGTTCCATTGTGTGGAAAGACCACATTTCGTTTATCCATCAGTTAAGGGACACTTGAGTTCCTCCTGCTTTTTGGCTATTATGAATAATGCTGCTGTGAGCATTCGTGTGCAAGTCTTTGTGTGGACATATATTTTCATTTTTCTTGGATAGAGACCTGTGAGTGGAATTGCTGGGTTGTATAGTAAGAAACTGCCAAACTGCTTTCCAACGTGGCTGTACCATTTATATTCCCACCAGCAATATACGAAGGTTTCAATTTTTCCATATCTTCACTTGTTTATTGTGTCTTTTCTTATAGCCATCCTAGTCTAGTAGGTGTGAAGTAGTATGTCTTTGTTGAACATATTTTCATGTGCATATTAGCAAATCTTACGTTGTCTTTGAAATGTCTATTGAAATCTTTGGTCCATTCTTTGATTGGGGTGTGTATCATCTTGGGTTTTAAGCATTCTTTGTATATTCTGCATACAAGCTTATTATCAGATACATGTTTTGCAAATAATTTCTCTCATTCTGTTACTTTATTTTCTTCATGGTATCTTTTGAAGCACAAAAAATTTTAATTTTGAGGAAGTCCAATTTATAGATTTCTTTTTCTTTTTTTGGCTCATGCTTTAGGTTTATGATCAATTTCTGTTAACTTTTGCATATTGTATTAGATGTACAAATTCTTCATCTTTTTTTAACGGAGATATCCAATTGTCCCAGCACTATTTATTGAAAAAAAACGGTCCTTCCTTTAATTGCCTTGGCACTTTTGTGAAAAATCAATTGACCATAATTTATTTCTAGACTCTGTTTCAGTGGTCTGTGTGCTTGTTCTTCTACCAGTGCCATGCTGTCTTGATTATGGTGCTTTATAGTAAATTTTGAAATTGGGTAGTATAAGTTTTCCATTCTTTTTCTTCTTTTTCAAATTGTTTTGGCTATTCTGGGTTCCTTACATTTTCATACAGCTTGTCATTTTTTCCCAAAAAAGCCTTTTGTGATGGATTTTGATAAAAATTGCATTGATTCTGTATATCTGTTTGGGGGAGAATTGCAATCTTAACATGAACATGGAATGTCTTTCTCTTTGTTTAGCTTTTTCATTTCTCTCAGCCACATTTTGTAATTTTCAGTGTATAAGTCTTGTCCTGCTTTTGTTAAATTTATTTTGAAGTGTTTCATTTCTGATGCTATTGTGAATAGAATTTTTTTCAAATTTCATTTTTGGATTGTTCATTGCCAGTGTATAAAAATACAATTGATTTTTGTATATTATCTTTGTATCTGGTAACTTTGATTATTATTTCAAGCAGGGTTTTTTTGTGAATTCCTTAGAATTTTCTATATATACTATCATGCCATCTGTGAATATAGACAGTTTTATGTCTCCCTCTGCATCTGGATGCCTTTTCTTTTTTTGCCTGGAACCTCCAGTACATTGCTGAATAGAAATAAGTGGGGAGTGGACATTCATAACTTGTTCCTGATCTCAGGGGGAAACATTTAATCTTTTACCAATAGGTTTGATGTTAGCTATAAATTTTTCATAAATGCTATTTATCAGATTGAGGAACTTTTCCTTCTGTTCATAGGTTGTTGAGAGTTCTTATCATGAATAAATAAATGTTGGATTTTTGTCAGATGCTCTTCTGCATCTACTGAGATGACACTGTGGTTTGTTTCTTTATTAATATAATTTATTGTATTAATTGATTTTTTTTACTGTTATACTAATTTTGCATTCCTGGGATAAATCCCACTTTGTTATGGTATGTAATCCATTTTATGTGTTACTGGATTTGGTTTAGTAATATTTTGTTTAGGATATTTGTGTCTATGTTCATGAGGAGTATTGCTGGGTGATTTTCTTGTGATGTCTTTGTCTGGCTTTAGATTTATGGTAATACTGGCCTTAGAATTAGTTGGGAAGTGTTTCCTTCACTTATGTTTTCTGAGTTTGTGAAGGATTAGTATTCTTTAAAGATATGATCGAATTCACCCATGAAGTTATCTGTTCCTGGGTTCTTCTTTATGGGAAAATTTTAAATTAAGAACTAACTCTTCATTTCATTGATTTTATTTATTGGTTTTCTCATTGATTTCTGTGTGCATCTTTATATCTTTCCTTCTGCTTTCTTTGTGTTTAGTTTGCTCTATTTTTTCTAGTTTCTTAAGGTAGAAGCTTAAGTTACTGATCTGAGACCGTTATTCTTTTCTAATGGAACTGTTCAAAGTTACAGATTTTTCTTTTAAGCATTGTATAAGCAGCATCCCACAGATTTCCATACATTGTATTTTTGTTTTTATTCAGTTCAAGATATTTTCTGATTTTATTTGATTTCTTTTTTGACCCATTGTCTAAAGATAGACCCATCCTTACGAGTGAATAAGTTTTTATCCTTTCCCAAAATGAGCAGATGCACAATCCCAAGAGTTATTATATTTATTGCTAACTAAATTACTTTTCAAAATCAGCCATAGTCCCACGGAATGTTCTGTTGCCTGAAGACTAAATAGTAAAGTTAACTTCCAACAACTTGTATATAAAATAAAAATGGGAAGAAGAGAGAAGATAATTTGCTAACATATATAAATACATACATTCAACAAGCAGTCATGCAAAACTACTATAGTCCTTAGTTCTGTAGTTGGCCACAAGGCTGCAATTGACAGTGATGAGTTCTTTCAATTCCCTGTTTCATATATTTTCTTTGCCCCCAACCAGAGCCTTAGGTGGTTGGAGTTTTTTACCCGATGAATGATCAAACCTTTATTGTTGGAGGATCTGAGCTATGGAGCCTTCTCTTGCTCTGATCCCATTCAAAAGAGGCAGCTTTACATGTGACTATAGATGTACATGTCTATATGTTGCCTCCAAAATTCAAAATGTTCTACTCTAGTGTTGTTCTCTTTGCATGGTAGGTGGTGCTAGGTGGTGCAAGGTGGAACAACTTCTATTTTATCCATAGAAGATATCTCATCATGCACCAGACCAGGAATCGGCAAACTGTGGCCTGTGGGCCAAATCTGGCCTGCTTCCTGTGTTTGTATGACCTGTGAGGTAAGAAAAAAAATATATATATGTATATTTATATATATATATATATATATATATATATATATATATATATTTATATGTACTTTTTAAAACAAAAAAAATTTTTAAAATTTTTAAAAACAATTTTTTAAATTAAAAAATATGTATATTTTAATTTTTTTTAAATTGGGGAATATTGGGGAACAGTGTTTGTTTTATTTTTTTAATTAAAAAAAATATATATATATATTTACTTTTTTTTTAATTGAGGAATATTGGGGAACAGTGTGTTTTTCCAGGACCCATCAGCTTCATGTCAAGTCGTTGTTTTTAGTCTAGTTGTGGAGGGTGCAGCTCACTAGCCCATGTGGGAATCGAACCAGCAACCGTGGTGTTATTGAGCACTGTGCTCTAACCACTGAGCCAACTGCCACCTGGTAAGAATATTTTTAAAAAATTTTTAATGGGTAAAAGGAAGACTATGTGATAGACACCATCTAAGTTTCTGTTTCCTACTCATCAGGTCCAATCAACATAATGTTGTTCATGCAGAAGACAGTGTGATATTTTGTGTTACGTCAAGAGAAGTATCTGTAGCTCCCGCAGCCCACATAGCTTCCCTGGTACCAGCTGCTGAGCTTGAATGGCTCGTCCGGCACATGGCGGCTTTAGTGCAGGGCTCCTGGATGCTCACAGGCTCCAGCGCTGGGCCCGCTGGTGCCAGGCTCCTAGCCACGTGGCTCTTCTGGCTTAGTTCCTGTAGTGCTGTGGCCAGCAGCACCCAGCTGCCAACCGCTTAGCTGGTGTCCCCCACCAGTGACTGTGTAACAGGCTGCCTCAGGTGGGACACCTCCTTGGGAACAGCTTTCATGGCATCCTATAGGGCAGGTTTGGCAAGTTATAAAAGGTGAATTACCAGCAAGTTCTGGTGCAGCGCCCACAGAGACATCACTGCCATTCAGTGCACCATGACTCTGCCCGCTCAACAAAATGTAGACCTCATTTAGGGTGGGAAAGAGTGCCCTTCCTTGGGCACTATATCTCAGCCCTAGGAATAGTGGATGTTCCTTATATCTGCTCTCTCTGTATTCTTCAGTTCTCTTTACTTCTGACTAGCTAATCTCTTGTTACTCACAATCCATTGTCATAGTGAATGTTCTATATATTTGATTTTCCCTGTTCAAATTGCTGTGTGGTTTCTCTATCCCGATTGGGCCCGGACTGATCCATAATATACTTCCATCTTCCTCAAGGCACAGTAAGTGGTGGGAGTATTTAGCCTATTCGTTTTCTTGAATTGTGAAAGTAAAACTTAAAGTTACTCCCACTTCAATATGACAAAAGGTAAGCTTTGGTGAGAATATGTCAGGCTTTTGTATAGTGATGAATTGGGCTTTATGTTTTCTTTGTTCTTTCCCAGGCTTTTGTAAATTAGAAACAGTGCAGGTATCTGGGGAAGTGGGGTTAGGGAGTAGAAGGAAAGGGGAAAAGAAACTGGGCTATGGTCAGCGTTATGGTATGGACCCCCAGATGACCAGAGGGTCCCGTGTGGGGAGGACCCGCGGTTGACCTGACTTTGCGTCTGTCTGACGACACTTCACATTACCTTTTACCCATGGTTTTCATTTTTCAGATTCCTGGGACTGTTTTTCCCCCCCATTTTCCTCTAGAAGGCCAATGCTGATTTCGTAATAAAGAATTTATATTTAGCTCTTTTTCACTGCCTGCCCACCGCCGTCTTGGGTCGCCTGCTGCTCGTAGAAAGGGCCTATCCTGGTCGGCTCTGCCCTACCGTCGCAGTGTCCCCACCTGGCTGAAGTTGACATCTAATGATGTGAAGGAGCAGATCTACAAACTGGCTCAGAAGGGGCTGACTCCCTCCAAATCTGTGTGACCCTGAGAGACTCACATAGTGTTGCACAAGTACGTTCTGTGACAGGCAATAAAATCTTGAGAATTCTTAAGTCCAAAGGACTTGCTCCCGATCTTCCCGAGAATCTACTATTTAAGAAAGTTGCTGCTGTTCGAAAGCAGTGAGAGGAACAGAAAGGATAAGGATGCTAAATTCTGTCTGATTCTGATCGAGAGCCGTTTTCACTGGTTGGCTCGATATAAGACCAAATAAGTCTTCCCTACCAATTGGAAATATGAGTCATCCATGGCCTCTGCCCTCATTGCATAAATTTGTCTATGTATTGAAGCAATAAAATCATTGTTTAATTAGGAAAACAAAATCTGTATTTAAATATTTTATGTACATTTAATCTATTTTAGCAGAATCTGAGATCTTGGGTCTAGACTCTAGTGAGTTCCCATAAGAGAGGTGAAACTGCTATTTTACACACACACACACACACACACACACACACACACACACACACACACACGACGGTTCAGGGTAGGTCTTATTTAAAAATACGAGTTTGGCTTTGTGACCCCTTACCAGGTTAGGCTTGAAGGTGCCTAATTATTAAACTGTTTTGCTTCTGTCATAGAGATTTGGAGGTGCTATTTACCTCAGTGATTTCCAGAATCCTCCTGGGGCTAGTTCGTTTTTGTTGTTGTTTATTTAAAGCAATCACATTATAAGTCCTCCTTGTACTTAATCCTAACCCCATCTCTCTGATTTCTGTTTGTACACTCACGTGCTGTTCTCATAGATTTCCTTATTAAACCCTGGTTCCTTGATGGTCACCAGGTTACCATTCATTTCTGGTTATGAATAGAGAATTTACCTCTGTTCTTATGCACTCTGCTTCATACTGTTGTCTTATGTGTGTATGCCTTATTGCTATAATTCTTGACCAGCTTCTTCAGAGTTATTGTTGGGGGCCTACCCAGCAACCTTTCCTCCCTCCCTAACAGGGCCTAGATTTTTTTTGAGTTGTCACCATTAAGTATACCTCAAGGAACACTTGTCTCACTTATAGTTCTTGGAGTTGATTCTGATTGGCTTAAAACAGTCTGCCCTAAAATAGGCAATAAAATTTGCATGGTCACAGTCATTGGATAGGATGGGGATAAGTTTAAGGAAGTCCCATATACATACACATGAAATCTCTTATGTGGGATGCTGGAACGGAAGTGTATACTCTATTTTGGGTGGTGTGTGTAATGTGACTCCTGTAATGACTGAGCTGTTTTGCTATCACGAGGCGAGCAGGATGGAGACATGGATTAATGGTGAAGTCTTCCCTATTTCTAAGACTGGCCAGTTTCTTGAACCAATAAGTTCCTTTTATTGTTTTAGCCAGATTTGATTGGTGTGGCAGAGACATTTACTGCTTAGCCCTAGCTTTTTGAACTTGGGATCCCCAAACATGACCTCGTCCAATGTAGATATATGAGGTCCGACAATTGAGTTCACAAACTTGTTGCAATGATGTTGCTAACATTTTTTTGATATCAGAGGGATTATTCATTATGATTTTGTACCAACTGAACAAACAGTTAGCCAAGTTTACTATTTGGAAGTGCTGAAAAAGCTGCGTGAAAAAGTTAGACAACCTGAACTTTTCGCCAATTCGTGGCTCTTGCATCACCACAGTGCACCAGCTCACACGCACTGTCTGTGAGGGAGTTTTCAGCCAGTAAACAAATAGCTGTATTGGAACACCCTCCCTACTCACCTGATCTGGCCCCCAGTGACTCCTTTCTTTACCCGAAGATAAAGGAAATATTGAAAGGAAGACATTTTGATGACATTCAGGACATGATGGGTAATACAATGACAGCTCTGATGGCCATTCCAGAAAAAGGGTTCCAAAACTGCTTTGAAGGGTGGACTAGGCACTGGCGTCGGTGCATAGCTTCCCAAGGGGAGTACTTTAAAGGTGACCATAGTGATATTCAGCAATGAGATATGTAGCACTTTTTCTAGGATGAGTTCACGAACTTAATTGTCTGACCTCGTATATGATGATTCTTTAGCCTATCCCTGCAGATCAGAATTTGTAATAAAAGATTATTAGAATGTGTATTTGGACATTTCCAAATTTAAATGAGATCTAATTTCTGCTTTCATTTGAAGCCGTTTGCTATGTATCTGTAATTATAGACCTTGAGAGTAAGTAACCCTGTATTAGTGGTATAAAAGCATGATATTTTATTTATCAAGTAGAATTTTCTGCAGTATTTGGCACTCAGAAGAATATCCTGTTTCTGATTCTGAACAGCACCATTAGAATTCTTAGCCATTACACTGTAAATGTTAGCAAAGCTAGTGAAGGTTTTGCTTTCTGATAAGTATTTTGATGAATTGGTATTTTTTGAACCTACGTAGCCAGATTTTTTAGCAATAACAAACAAAAATGTTTTTTATGAAGTATTACAAAAAGATTGATTTTAGTTTACAATTTAGTGATTGTAAGATAAGTGCAGTGAAAAATATCTTAAATTTTGGTAGTGACATTTTTAGGAGAAATGGAAAGCTAGAATTTTTTTTCATTATATGAAAGTTTCTGGTATCTCTGTTTAGTTTTATAAGTGTGTTCTGTACACATGTAGTGTATGCCTAACACTGTACTAAGTCCTTTTAAAACAATTTGTCTAATTTGTTTAATTTTAAAATAATTTGAGTTTTTGAAGAGTTATCTATTCTTTAGACAAAACACTGAAAATGGGACGTCTTATAAAATATTCTTATATTTGATCAGAACCATCTTTGGTTACATTGTTTTGTGGCACAATGTGGCTATGACTGACTATACGTTACTTATTTTAAAAATTTAAATTGAGATATTATTGATATATAGTGAGCTACACATATGTCAAAACACATCAAATTGTGCCTGTTAGTATATGTATATACCCTTAAAACCATCACCACAATTAAGGTAATGAACACTATCCCCCCAATTTCCTAGTGCCCCTTGGTCATTCTCCCTCCTGTTCCACTCCACCGTGCCCCCCATCCCAAGCAATCACTAATCTGCTTTCTGTCATTATAAATTAATTTGAAATTTTCTAAAATGTTATACAAATGGAATCAGAGAATGTAGTCCTTTTTTTAATCTTTTTTTTTTTTCACTTAGCACAATTATTTGGAGAGTGGTCCCTGTTGTAGCAGGTATTAATAGTTTATTCCTTTTTATTGCTGAATAGTGTTTCATTGTTTGGATATAGCACAGTTTATCTTTCGCCTTTTGAAGGACATTTGGGTAGTTTTTAGTTTTTGTACAAATAAAATTCTTGTGAGTATATATGTACAGGTTTTTGTGTGGGCATATGCTTTCATTTCTCTTGGGTAAAAATCTAGGAATGAAAGGGTTAGATTGTAGAGTAGGTGCAAGTTTAACCTTTTAAGAATTGCTGAACTGTTTTCAAAAGTGGTTATACCATTTTACGTTCCCACCAGCAGTGTTTTAGGGTTTCCAGTTGCCTCACATCTTCACCAATATGTACGGTTAGTCTCTTTAATTTTAGCCATTCTATGTGGGTATGAAGACAACTTAGCTTAGTATGAAGTATAATTGAAGTATTAGGAAAAAAAAGTCACCAAAGTTTTCAGCCTTGTAATGGTATTTTAAATAGATCTATATAAAACAAGCATGGTGGAGATGATGAAGCAGAGGCCAGGTCTGCTTTGCAGATATATTTTGTATGGCTTGCATGATGTTTTAAGATTTTTTTGAGTCATTTACTAGCATTTAAATATTAAGCAGTTTCACCTTAAAAAATCCCTATTTTCAGCTTTCTTTCTTTTTTCTTTTAAGACGAAAGGCAGTCTGACAACACTAAGTCTAACTGACTTCTCTTTGGCAGTGCTGGCTGGAGCTAAGTCCTGACTGTCTTGTATGGGTGTTGTCTCAAGCCCATCGGATGGCTTTATTCATTTAACTTGCCCATTGTGGGCATTTGAATTTATGACCCTTGTCTGAAGTAATTTACTAACTTTTGAGTTATTTTGAAATGCATTTAGTTGTCAAATTAACACACAGGAAAAAATGGATATTTGAGAGCAAATTTATCATACTCATTGAGGAAATCATTATAATAATCTGTGTTCTATGGTGAGTTCAAAGTTTCATACTTGTAGAAAAAAAGTTTATTATTATTATTGCTGAACGATAATATACCATATGCCTTTTAGAAATTAGAGCTTTTGTCCTGATTTTAAAAGCATGGATTTTAAATAAACAAATTTATTTTGATTTTTATTTTATTTTTTTACTTCTTTTGGTTTCTTGGTTCATTTCTAATATTACTTTGGTCATAAGCCCTATTAAACATGTTTCACACTTTCCGAATTATTTTTCTATGGATTGTATGTGATTTTTACAGTAATCATATGTGCCAAGGTAAGATAGGTATTTAAAAAAGAAAGGGAAGAAAGAAAATCAGAGTGGGTCCCTTTCAAAAAAATTAATTTGGGCTCGGATGAGAGGATTCCTGAGAGATTGCCCAAAAAACAGATAGCTGCCGGAGAACTTTTGGGCTACTTCTGTTTGTGCAATTTTTAAATGTGTTTCAATTATTATGGCATGATAACATTTTCAGTTACTGAAAGAGCTGAGCATTTCTGGTTACTGATTCAACTGATTTTAGCAGAAAACATTCACCTTCAACAATTCTCTTTGAAATATTTACAGAGAAGGAAACAGGTTAGTGACAAAGCTGTTGACCATTACCTGGAGAAGCTAACTCTTGCCTGGCTCTTTTATTGCAGCAGCGGCCCCAATTCCAAGGGTTGTCGAGGCTTCTTGTTTAAGCAAGTGTTTGCCAGACTTTTTTTTTTTTAACTTTTATTTTTATTTGAAGTGTGTTTTTCCAGGACCCACCAGCTCCAAGTCAGGTAGTTGTTTCAATCTAGTTGTGGAGCGCTCAGCTCACAGTGGCCCATGTGGGGATCGAAGCGGAAATCTTGTTAGGAGCACCGCGCTCTAACCAACTGAGCTGACGGGACGTCCCATTTTTGCAGAATTTTTTTTTTTTTTTTTTGGCAGAATTTTTTTGTTGCATCTTTCTGCTGTGTAAATAGGTATTAGAAGTAACGGGGTTTTTTTTGTTTGTTTGTTTGTTTTGAAATGTAGTTTTTGAAGACTGCCTAACCAGTTTCTGCTTGGTAACTGCCCCGAGACCCTCAATGAATGCCAGCAAGCAAATTAGATCCACAGTGTATTTGATATGCATATCTTTTCTCCAAACAAAATTTGAATTCCACAAACACAAATTGAGTCACTTTCCAAATGTGTGTATATGAGTGGAAGTTTTTGTGTCCTATCCTTCTGTAACCAATACCATAAAACTTTTGAAGGTCCATGATGCATTTGTTGTACAATTTTAATCCAAAACAAAACTTTATTCTGACTAAACTTGTAGCTGTGGAGAGATACCAAACTCATTTCCATTGATCAGTACAATATGTTTGTACCAACCAGATCTAAAAACTGTATAAAGGAGTGCCATGCTGTAAAGACCTTATTATAGTTGTAAACACAAGTGCAGCTGTTACAAATCTAGCAAAACCTCAGATTAAACAATTTAAAATTTACTGAAGATGACATTCCAGACCCATTTTTCATAATATAAACACTCTGGGACATGCCTTTGAAATGAGTGGGATTGTCATTAATATTAATGCCACTGAATTCAAGGCTGGGAAGTCATTGCTTTTTGAGCTTTATTTTCACTCCTAATTTTAGAATAAAATATGCTTTAAAAAAGCCTGAAGTATGGCATGTTTATTCACAGCCTGAAAAAAATTTGATCCTGTTGCTTTTGAATTGTAGGAATGCAAAAATATGGTATAAGTATTTTATTCATTCTTTATGGTCTTTTGACTTAAATGAGTTTGTTAGAATTAAATTTAGCAAAAATTAGTTGTTAATGGAATCCAATTGCATTGGTCAATTGAAAAAATAAAAAGACACTAAAAATAGTTGATATTTTAAGGTTGTATTAATTTGATATTTTAGCTGTATTTAAGGAAATAATTTTATTTTAAATGATTCTGAGCACGTTTTTTGTGGTCTTGTCTTTCAGCTACATGAGGGTGGGACAAACTTTCAAAATCTGCACCTCTCTAATTTGTTTTTCTCCTAATTTTCTACTTGGTGTGATGACTGGTGAGGTGTCAGTTTGACAATATAGTATTTTCTAGAGGTACATTGTGTGCTCTGATTTCCTATAAAACCTTGTATTATTTTAGTCAAATTTAAGAGTATGAAGGATACACTACATGTTCTTTGAATGAACTGGGCCAAATCATTTCAGGGTGGGGGAAAGGGTGGTCGTTTTGTTTTTGTTTGCTTGTTTTTTGGTGACTGCATTTTAACATTTTATTTGCCTTTACTGAATTTCTTCACTAGACTTTTGGGGAAGCCTCTAAATTGGGTAACAGAGCAATTAAATGACTGTTGATAAACAGTCCTTAGTCCTTGATTAAAAAGAGGCAATATTTATCAAAAGATAGTTGAATTTCTCTTATTTACATTTTTTCTTTAATTTTTATTAAATATTTTTCTGATCAGGAGAATTGAAGCCAACCATTGTCAAGTATCATGTAGCAACCTAAAGTTGGTAATTGTGGAAGCACATAACTGATATGGTAATCCCTTATTCAGAAGAACTTGGGATATATATATATATTTTAATTTATTAGTTTCAGGTGTACAAGACAAGGTAATACTTAGACGTTCATCATTTATATCCCTCACACTGTGAACCCCCCTCCCCCCATCCACTATCCCTCCGACCTCACACCGAACCATCACATTATATATATAAAATTACAGTTGCCATTCATTAATGTTTAGCTTCTGGTGTACAATGCCATGATCAGGCATCCACAGTGTCTCTGAGGTGGTCTCCCAAATAGGACGCATGTCCATCGGATACCCAACAAAATCTTTACAACATTATTGAATACGTCCCCCAAATTAATTTTCAAAAACCCTGAGGCCATCTTGTGGTTACCAGCTGCTTCCTAATCCCTTCACCTTTCCCCTTATCCCCAACCCCCACCCCCTGCCCATCTAACAACTCTTGGTTTTTTCCTTTTTGTCCCCAAAACTGTATCTGATTAGTTCATTCACTTATTTTCTTTAGATTCCGCATATAAGTGAGATCATATGGTACTTGTCTTTCTTTTTCTGACTTATTTCACTTAACATAATGTTCTCTAGATCCATCCATGTTGTTGCAAATGATAAGATTTCTTTCTTCTTTATGGCTGCATAATACTCCATTGTATAAATGTACCACAGTTTCTTAATCCAGTCATCTACCGATGGGCATTTCGGTTGTTTCCATATCTTGGCTATTGTGTAAAGTGCTGCAATAAACATAGGAGTGCATAAAGATTTTTGAATTGGGGTTTTGGATTTCTCTGGGTAGATGCCTAGGAGTGGAATTACTGGATCATAGGGTAGTTCCATTTTCAGATTCCTGAGATACATCCATACTGTTTTCCATAGTGGTTGCACTAATCTGCTATCCCACCAACAGTGCACTAGCGTTCCCTTTTCTCCACATCCGTGCCAGCATTTGTTGTTTGTTGATTTATTGATGATAGCCATTTTGACTGGGGTGAGGTGGTATCTCATTGTGGTTTTTATTTGCATTTCTCTGATGGTTAGTGAGTTTGAGCATTTCTTCATATGTCTTCTTGCCTTCTGTATGTCCGTTTTAGAAAAATGTCTCCTCAGGTCCTCTGCCCATTTTTTAATTGGGTTGTTTGTTTTTTTGGAGTTGAGTTGAGTGAGTTTTTTATAGATTTGTGATATTAATCCCTTATCAGATATATCATTGGCAAATATCTTTTCCCATTCAGTAGGATCCCTTTTTGTTTTATTGATGGTTTCCTTTGCTGTGAAAAAACTTTTTAGTCTGATGTAATCCCACATGTTTATTTTTTTCTCTTAATTCCCTCGCGCGAGGGGATGTATCAGTGAAAATCTTACTCCGAGTGATGTCCATGAGGTTTCTTCCTATATTTTCTTCTAGATATTTTATGGTTTCAGATCTTACATTTAAGTCTTTAAGCCATTTTGAATTTATTTTTGTATATGGTGTAAGGAGGTGGCCCAGCTTCATTTTCTTGCATGTGTCTGTCCAGGTTTCCCAACACCATTTATTGAACAGACTGTCTTTGCCCCATCGTGCATTCTTGCTTCCATTGTCATAGATTAGATGGGCATATAGTTAAGGATTTACTTCTGGACTCTCTATTCTGTTCCATTGATCTATGTGCCTGTTTTTATGCCAGTACCATGCTGTTTTGATTACTGTAGCCTTGTAGTATAGTTTGAAGTCAGGTAACGTTATACCTCCCACTTTGTTCTTATTTCTCAAGATTGCTGAGGCTATCCGGGGTATTTTATGGTCCCATATAAATTTTGGGATTATGTGTTCTATTTCTGTGAAAAATGTCGGGCTATTTCTATCAGCACAGAAGACGGGAATACATTGACTACTGCTGATACTTTTGTCTCCTCCTTTCTTTCCTTTTCCTTTTTTTTTTTAAGTGTTCATAGAGTTTTCTTTTAATTCTTTTGGCATTTACATAACATTTTATATTTTGAGAAGGTAATCTGGGCAGGTATAAATAAATATCCTCCTTCCTTTCCTGTTTCAAAACGTATTTGCAACCATCCTAGGAGTTTCTTTCATTGCCATCTATTCTATTCTTCCTCTGATTTTCTATCTTCTGTTTACTATATTCTCTTTCTTGGTTTACTCCCTGCTTTTGGTGAAGCACATCCTCTAGTATCTTTTTCAAATGGTGTGTGGAGGTAAATTATTTCTGGTCACACTTGATTGTTCGTTTGTCTGAATATAGAATTCCAGGTTGGAAATAATTTTCCTTCAGTATTGTGAAAGCATTGTTCAGTTTCTTTCTACCTGCCAGTATTTTTACATTTTCATGATGATGTACGATTGTGTGTTTCTCTTTTCATCCACTGTGTTAGGCACTTGGTTAGCTCTTCCAATCTGGATATTCTTGTATTTTAATTCTAGGAAAATTTTTGTTGATTATATCCTCCCCTCCATTTTCTTTGGAGCTCCTTTATTTGCAGTTTGACTTTCAGGACTGAGCCTCTGATTTTCTTATCTTTCTCCTGTTTTCCATCACATTGTCTTTTTGCTTTACTTTTGAGACATTTTTCAACTTTAAATTATTTCTTTTCTGTGGTTTTTCATTTCTGCTATTGTATTTTTAATTTCTAAGACCATTCTCTGAATGTTTTTTTGTTAATATTCTCTCTTAGTTTCATGAATATAGTAGTATTTCCTCTCTGCTGTAAAGATATTAATGTTATGACTTTTTACAAAAGTTTCTAAAATGTCCTCCCCATCCCCATCCCTCAAATGACTTTCATGTTGCTTTTTATCTGTATATTTTGGTTTCTGTCTTTTATGTTAGAGGTTTCCTCAGATGTCTGGTAATCAGTCCTTGTTTGTCTTCTTATATTTAGAACAGGGAACTAAAAAACTGAACAAAAGCTCCAAGTGCATGGGAGACACTTAAGTGACTTTTAGGTTCTCATTAAAAAGATCTGGTGGGCTGAGTGTTGGGGCACCCTCTCATATCAGTATCTCTAACTCTTTACTCTTCAGCTTAATTGAGTTGCTTGTCATCTGTAAGTCAGACTATGACTGTTCTAGTGCCTGAGTGTGGTTGAAAACTGCGGGGTGGGGATGTTTCAGCGTTCAGTATTCCAATTTACACATTTTTGTTTAACCCCTGACACCCCTCCCCCATTCGTGGAGCTGTAGCCCTGCTCCTCCATGTGTTTGTTGACTTCTGGTCCGGAGACCCTCTGCTTTATCACCTCCAGAGAATAAACCACATCTTTTGGGTCAGGTTGGGGGTGGGGCTGCCAGGAGTTAGAATGGACATCTGGGGACCTAACTGCCTCTTAGATAGACTTTAAACCAGTTGACCTAATTTTAGGTCCTCCTTCATCTTTATTTCCATATGTGCCAGATAGCCTCATTTCCTGATCTTGTTGGGGGTCCAGTGATATAAAATGGGATTTAAAATGGGCTGCTTTTAGCTTTCCCATTGTGCCTCTCGGATTCAGTTTTCTCCAGTCTATTAAATCAGTTACTACTTGTTTGTCTGCTTTCTAGCTTTTGAAATTCTGTTGGTTTTCTCCTTTTCTATTCTACTCATCTTTGTAAGTTTATGCCTTAAAAATTTATTGTCATTTTAGTAAGGCTTCAAGAAGGAATGAAAGCATATGTCTATCTTTATCTGGAAATTCCTCTGAAAAACAACCCCCCTTTTTATCTTTCAATGATTTAATTTTTGAAGTTTAAACTTCATGCCTCTCTGTATTTCCCTGAAAATGGCTAGCTGGTATTCCAGACCATTTTTTTGGAAGTTCAGATTCATATCTAATAAGCAATCAAATGAGGTTATCAGTAGTGATATTTCTAAATGCATCTATGCTACCAGCGTGGTATTCCATTCTGTTTACTGCACATCTGATAGGTGGATAATGTTATTAATTTATTGAATGAACATGTATTAGATGGCTGCTCTGTGTATAACATCGCATGTACCAAGCTCTACTCTAGTAGTGGGCTACTAAATAGGAACAGTGTAGCCTGGAATACCAAAAAGACATGTTAGGAAAGGATTCAGATAGTCTTCTATAACTTTGGATTGCTGTGATATCGTAGCTATAGACAGTTCAGTTGAATTGTAAAGCAAACAAATCTAGATGCTCTTTTTGAACAAAAGTATCAAAAAGAGCATCAGTCTAAGGATTGATTGGTAGGATCCATCGATGTTCTTGTCCTATAGGTAGTTGGAGATAAGATTCTAGGGCTTTGAACAGGTGACTGGGCTGAAGTTAAAGATTTAAGGATCACAGGTAGAAGCTAAAGTTATAGATGTGAATGGACTGGTCCATGCAAAGTGAGATGAAAGGGGCCATTGAAAGGCGTTTGGACCTTCTAGGCAGATTGAAGGAGTGCTCTGCAGAGTTCACCCTTGCATAAAGTTCAAGTAAAATGAGGCTAAGCATGGAGAAGCTTCTGGGAACATTATTTGTACTAAAAGATTTAGGAAACAAACCTTTTTGTATTAAAAACACTGCTCCCTATCTCTTAGAGAATATTCACCCCAGTTACAGAAGTACTGACGTGTAGAGAGAGTTGATGGTCTGAGTGATAGCCTGAGTGATTGTGATCATTGTAGATAGTAGACGGGGTAAGGCCAGGCCTGGGAGAATTATTGCTTGGAGTGGAACCTGGGAAGATTAAAATACAGAAATACAGGGTTCTTGTATTAGGGAAGAGATGTTTGGTGATGTGAATTAAAGTGGTTTGATGTGTGTTGGGGCTCCTCTTGACCACTCCCAGGATTGTATTTTTACATTTTTTAAAAAATATATTTTTTAAAAAAATGTATTTTTTGAACTTTTATTTATTTAAGTGTGTTTTTCCAGGACCCATCAGCTCCAAGTCAAGTAGTTGTTTCAGTCTAATTGTGGAGGGTGCAGCTCGCAGTGGCCCATGTGGGGATGGAACTGGTAACCTTGTGGTTAAGAGCTCCGTGCTCTAACCAACTGAGCTAACCGGCTGTCCCCACTCCCAGGTTTGATGATTCACTAGGGAGACACAGAATTCAGCATACAGTTGTACTCGTGATTATGCTTTGTTACAGGGAAAGGATACAAAGCAAAATCAGTAAAGGGAAAAGGTTCATGGAATGAAGTTCAGGCTCAAGCTTCTAAGATTCCTTTCCCTGTGGAGTTACATAGGACAAACTTAATTCTTCCAGCAGAACTGTGACAACATGTGTGAAATGTCATCCATCAGGGAAGCTCGTTAGAGATTCAATGCCCAGCGTTTTTATTGGGGCCTGGTCATGTAGTCATCTTCTGCTTAGCAGGTACCAAAATTCCAGACCCTCAGAAGAAAAGCAGATGTTCAGCATAAATCACGTTGTTTGTACAAACAGTTTAGGCACAGTAAGTCCGTCTCAGCAGTTAGGGAGGTGGAACTCTCCCAGTATCCTACTTCCCAGACTCCAGCCAAGGGCCAGCCTTACAAGCTGGCCTTTCTAAGGAGAGCAGTGTCAGCCTTGCTATGTGAACTCTTCTCTGCACAATTGTTTTAGGAGGTCTGAAGGTATGTTAGAGGGCCAAAGCTAAGTTTAATCTTGGTAAATTTCAGAGGTTAAAGCCTTACTCAGGTGTGAACTGGTGGTGTGATAAGAGTAGACACAAAACTAAGCCTAAGTAGAACATTACAAATTTAGGGTGAGAAATATAGTACATGGAATATTGGAACTCATGATAAGAAAGCTAGTTAGGGAAGGGACAGTGGAGGGTTGACTTATGGACTGAACTTTGTGTAACAATCTCCCACCCGCCCTGCAAATTCATAGGTTGAAGCCCAGTGTGGCTGTATTTGGGGATATGGCCTTTACAGGGATGATTAGTTTAAATGAGGTTGTAAAGGTGGGGGCTCTAATCTGATAGGATTGGTAGCCTTATAAGCAGGCCTTTTTCTCTCTGCATGTACACAAAGAAGAGGTCATGTGAGCACAGAGGAGGAGGTGGCCATCTACAAGCCAGGAAGGAGATTCTCTCTAGGAACCGAATAGTCCAGAACCTTGATCGTGGGCTTTCCAGATTCTAAAACTGTGAGAAAATAAATTTGTGGTGTAAGCCACCCAGTGTATGGCTTTTTGTTATGGCAGCCTGAGCAGACTAAGACAGGTTGAGATCAGACTAGGACCTCAGCTTTATTAAGGTGAACTCTTTGTGGAGCAAGAGAATACTAACACGGTGCTGCATTTTTGTTTATGTTGTTTTCTTGGCATTTTGATTGTTTCTCTTTTTGTCTGCCTTTTAAACTTAGCTAACTCACCCACATACTACCCTTTTCTAGTTAGCACAGGTTTTTAGATCTGTGCCATCTAATACCATAGTCAATAGGCATATTTTATGATGCAAATTTAAATTAATTAAAACTAAATAAAATAAAACATTCAGTCCCTCAGTTGCACTAGCCAAATTTCATGTGTTCAATAGCCATACATGGCTAGTAGCTATGATACTGGATGGCATATATACAAGGTGTGATAAAAAGATGTGAATGTTTAAATAAAATTTGTATTGTAGTAAAAGACACATTGCCATTAATCCCCCTCAAAATACTCCCCCTCACTTTGTACACTTATCCCATCGTTCTTGCCACTTTCTGAAGCAGTTCTGGAAGTCCTCTTTTGTGAGTGTCTTTAGTTGCGCTGTCATAGCTGCCTTGACGTCCTGAATCATTTTGACTTTGGGGAAAAGCCAGAGGTTGCATGGTACCAGATCCAGTGCATAAGGTGGATGAGGACACACCGTGATGTTTTTATTTGACAGAAACTGCCGTACCAGAAGCTATGTGTGACATGGAGCGTTGTCATGATGGAGGATGATTTATGGCACACTTTAAAACACACCTTCTCTCAAAAATAAACAGGGGATTACATTGAACTAAAAAGTTTTTTCACAGCAAAGAAAACCATCAGTAAAACAAAAAGGAATCCTACTGAATGGGAGAAGATATTTGTTAATGATACATCTATTAAGGGGTTAATATCCAAAATGTATAAAAAAACTCATTGAACTGAACAACAAAAAAATAAACAAACCTATTAAAAAATGGGCAGAGGACATGAAGAGACATTTCTCTGAAGAGGACATACAGATGGCAAACAGACATGAAAAAATGCTCAACTTCACTAGTCATTAGAGAAATGCAAATAAAAACCACAATGAGATACCACCTCACTCTGGTCAGAATGGTTATCACCAATAAATCAACAAACAACAAGTGCTGGCGAGGATGTGGAGAAAAGGGAACGCTTGTGCACTGTTGGTGGGATTGCATATTGGTGCAGCCACTATGGAAATTAGTACGGAGGTATCTCAAAAAACTGGAAATGGAACTACCTTATGACCCAGCAGTTCCACTCTTAGATATCTATCCAGAGAAATCCAGAACACTAATTTGAAAAAATTTATGTACCCCTATGTTTATTGCATTGCTATTCACAGTAGCCAAGACATGGAAAGAACCGAAATGCCCATCAGTAGATGATTAGATTAAAAACGTACATTTATACAATGGAGTATTATGCAGCCATAAAGAAGAATGAAATGTTATCATTTGCAACGATATGGATGGACCTAGAGAACATTATGCTAAGTGAAATAAGTCAGACAGAGAAAGACAAATACCATATGATCTCATATGTGGAATCTAAAGAACGGAATAAATGAATAGGCTAATCAGAAACAATCTCAGAGATATAGAGAAAAAACTGAGGGTTGCTAGATGGGAGGGGGGTAGAGATGGGGGAGAAGGTGAAGGGGTTAGAAAGCACAATTGGTAACCACAAAATTGCCACCAGCATATGAAGGACAGTTTGGGGAGTATAATCAGTAATGTAAAGATTTTGTAGGGTGTCAGATGGGTACTTGTCTTGTTAGGGAGACCATTTCGTGCACCGTGTAGGTGGTTGAGCACTGCACTGTACACTTGAAGCTGACGCTGAATAGTGATGGGTGTCGACTGTGGTTTAATATATATAGTGTGTATATACATGTCACAGATGTGGAGTGCAGTGCAGGGAATAGGGTCAGTGGAACTGGTGGCTATGTGTGATTTCGGAGAGGTGGTAGATGAGGGGAGAGGTGTTGTCACTTTGTGAGGGGTGTAAATGTTTAACTATTACATTGTTTTATACACCTGAAACTAATAATAAAAACAAAAAATACCCCCCAAAACCACACACCTTATCTCAACTGTAGCTCACACCTAACTGACTGCAGCAAACAAGTTGAAACGTTACACACTCTTACTAAGGTTCAGTGTGCCACTTCCCGTATTGAAGATCTCTGCCTTTTCATTGGGTGGTATTTGGCAGCAGCATTCACTATATTTTGTGATCACACCTCGTATGTAGATAGAACATTAACATTTTTTGCAGAAAGTTTTGTTTGGCAGCACTTTCCTAGATAGTTGCCTCACAACCTCCCTATTTTCGGTTTTAGTGGTTCTAAACTTTTCTGGGTTCAAGGCATACCTACTTATGAATACTAAAATTTTTGGTGGGCAATCCTTAAAGATTTTTAAAGAAGAACACTAAAAAAATGAATAACAATTACTGTTGAAACTGCTGAAGTGTATATAATATGTCAAACTGAGGCTAATACATTATCAGCAATTATCATGCTGTTCATTTGGTCATGCTTCTATAGTGTGTGCCGTTAGAGGAAATGTTTTCTACTCCTACTGAGCTTGCTCATATATTCGTAGGACAAAGAACTTGGGTAAGCACAGCTTTGTTCTCTGACCCCTGCTTCCCTGTTTTACTCTACTGGATGTTTGCTCTGCTCTCTCCTGGAAGTGATAGGTATAGATGCGTTAGAAGGAAGCGCCAGTAACTGGGCTGCTCTGCTGAGCACTGACTGGTCTGAGGAATCACAGGTCAAGGGGAGGTCAGTGAAAGTGGCAAACAATCTGGCATTATCTGGAACAGGTTGTTACCTGAGATAATAAAAAAATACAACATTGGTCAAAAGGGTCATAGTTCTCCCTGGCACCTGCCTCACCAATCCATAGTGTCATAAGTGGGAGCTGTTCTCAAGAATCCTCACTTCAACCCTATGAAGTAGGTTAATTATTCCACTCCTGAAACCAAGTGAAGGCGGCACTCAGAAATTTTGTATAATTTTCTGTGAGTCACCAAACTACGGAATAGAGATGCTGGATTCAGACCTTTCCATTGGTCTTCACAGCTTGTGTTTTTTCCACCATACTGCAGCTGGGCCTAGCCCCTTCTCCTCACTGGGTTGGAGCAGCTCTCCCAAAGCTGTGTTCTAGGTGAAAGGGGTTCTTTGTAAATTCCACGCACACATAATTCAGGGTAAAGACTGGATGACCTGAAGGGGATGTTTTGTTTTAAAAGATTGTTATTTTTATTTTAATTGAAAACAGAAAAAAATTTTAAAAAAAGGAAAAATCACTCGTAATACCAGCATTTGTTTTGGAATCATTTAAAGACTTTTCCTGTGCTTATACAGACATATTTTAACAAAAATATTATCATGCTAGTATACATATTTGTTTGCTGCTTCCTCATTTGATTTAAGAATTTAGGATGAATACAAGTCAGTCAGGAATAGTTTTTGTGCTGTTAACTGTTCTGTTACTTTAAAAGTATATGTGTTTTTTTTTTAT
Source organism: Rhinolophus hipposideros (assembly GCF_964194185.1). Lineage (NCBI taxonomy): Eukaryota > Metazoa > Chordata > Mammalia > Chiroptera > Rhinolophidae > Rhinolophus > Rhinolophus hipposideros. The sequence goes on along the minus strand of NC_138057.1, from coordinate 7,536,392 downwards.
AAATGGCTAATGTTATACTCACCTTAACCACTCTCCTTCATTTTAGTCTCTAGATCTATTTTTTCTTTGTACGGTGTTACTAACAAATAGTTTTGCAAGAGGAACTAAATCTTAAATTTGGTTGCACTCAGCACCAAATAATTCCAGATGTTGCTTTTTCCTGAAGATAGAAAGAACCTACTCTGATGCTGTGTTTGTTCTTCTCATCCTCCCTTGTATTGATTTCTCTTCCATTTCATTTAATCTAACCTCAATACCAGCCTTGTTTTCTTCAGACCTTGGCCTGCTGCTGGGGTATCTTTGCCACGGGCTCTCCCTCCAGCCCTCAGTTAGTGATGTGTCTCTTGGCAGGGAATGGACATGATGGTGGTCTTCTCAGTTGACTCAAGAGCACCCCAAGTCAGCAGTAATATTTGGCATAACAAGTACCAGGGTGGGATAACCACACATCCCTGGATTGGGATTTAAAAGTTGTCAGTTGTCCTGTGAGCTGTGGTTTAGTGATCAACTTAAGCAAGAGATTGAATTTATTTCCTGCAGGCTTCTTTTTCTTGGTCATCGTCTGACATTATTGCCTTATGATTATCTGTCTTACTCCTTTTTATTATCATTGGCTGAAAGTTTCCTTTTACTTTTTTACAAAGTCATTTTACTTTGATCATTTTTTCTCCTCTTTCCTATTTCTGAATTCCCCTGACTTCTTTCTTTTTCTTAATCTTAATTAGCTTTATGCTAATGAGATATTCCTTCTGCCTGCATCTAATCTAGTTTTCCATTGGAGAGGGACAGGAGGATGAGGTGAGGAAGGTGGAGGTAAATATGCCATGTGCTGATTGTTTAATATAAAACCAGGTATTGAGGAACCTAATTCCTTTTTGATTCCTTGTGTTTGGGAGACCCTAAGAATCAGCCAGACACTAATATCAAGTGGCTTTTGTGTGTAAAGCCTTACGAAAGGGGGACTGATAGTCTCCATTTCCCAGGAGATAGGATGTGTTGTGGGAGAAAGGACCAACCCTTGTAGGTGCAAGAAAAACACTGCAGCGAAGATAAAACAACATGACTATAAGAAGCTGTGATATCAAGAACATATCCATTGTGAATGGATGATGGATACAAATGGAAGGACTTTCAGAAGATGAGTTTGGAGCGTGCAGGGATGTTCATGTTGGTGATAAACAGGCTGCGCTGTTAGTAGCTAAGGGAGGACCTGTTCTGGGGCTCAGAAAACAAGGTGTTTCCAGAAGACAATTAAACACGGGTAACAATTCCAGTACAGAATTAGACAGCTTTTTAGTAAAATGTGGCCTGATTTGGGTGTTCATTATCTCTAACCTTATAGCTAGCAATAAATAGTTATTCATGAAGCACTGAAAGGGATATACAGATGAACCAGGTAGAATTTCCTATAATGGTTTTCATCTTTGGGGAAATCCTAGTTGAAACTGGAGAAGTCTCAAGTTTAATTATTGCTCTTTGCAAATTATAGGGAGCTTGATATTATCCAGTTTAAAATGCAGTAGATTTTAGGAACTAGTTATTAATTGACCTCAGTTCTGTACATTCTTGTTGCTTTGCAAGAGCACCAGGAAGGTTAAAATCACGTTAAAAGTAGGGTAAATGGTATGTGCCTGTAGGGTCAGACTAAAACTGTTTTTTCTTGTCAGCGCTTGATAGAAAAAAACTAGTTTAGGAACATGACTACAATTAGGATCTTCCTCAAAAGCACAGAGTGTTTTTAAAGCTTGGGACCAAGATGTGGAATCACCATGTTTTGTAGCACTCGGAACTCCATGTGGGGTTACCGGTGTCGGCTGTCCTGATGCAGCCAGCGGATAGCATGGCGGTGCGAGAATGGTTCTTCTATCTGAGCGACATACGTTGCTTGTCTGCACAGAGGGTATCAGTTTCGAATCCACCAAGTAAAAGAAAACTAGGGCAACGATGATTTTGCCGGTTTGTTTCTACTGATATTTTATTTTGGATGATTATAGTTCTTGTAAAGGTAGCTGAGTGAACCTAGAAACTAGAGCCGAGAACAGAATGGGTGGGTAGTCCGCCTGTTCTCTACCACAGGTCTGCTCATTTTTCCCGGGAGAACCAGTGCGAGTTCTCCCTGCGTATAACACTTTGTTCCCTTGATGTAACTGTTGTCATGATTAACTTTCCTGCCCTCCTCGTTTCTTCAATTAAACGTCCACAGGTCAGTTAAAACCCTGTTGTCCTTGGCTCAGTCCTTCCTTTTTTCTCATCCTCCCTGGGTTATCTCATTTCCAGGTTTTAATTACCTTCTGTGTGTTGATGGAGCTCAGCTTTATGTCTTTAGCTCAGATTTGTCTCTTAGCCTTCATACATACATAGCCCATTGCTTATTGGACATTTTCACTGGGATGCCCATAGATTGTGAATGGATGATAGATAAAAATGGAAAGACTTTAAGACAGAGATGAGTTTTGAGTATACAGAGATGTTTATGTTGGTGATAAACAGAGCTATACTGTTATACTCAACATATTTCTAACCTTATTCCTTTGTTTCCTCTTTTAGTCCATGGGGGTACCATTTACCTAGTTCCCTAATCAGCCACCTGAGCACCATTTTAATTCCTCCGTATTCCTTTTTTGGCACATTCAGTCAGACACTAAATATTGTGTACTCTATTTCTTAAGTATCTGTCATATGAGGCACTTTTCTCTATTCCTTCATGCTGCTAGATTAGGCCTCGATTACTAGAAGATGTCTTCCATGTTATCTTATGGCCTTCCTGTCTCCCCTTCTAGTCCTTTATCTACACTGTTTCTGTGTGGTCTGTGAGGATAAAGCCCCCCAAAAACAGTTTCCAGGCTCTCGGCCTCACATAGAAAGGTGCTGGCTCGGGTAGTAAATGGCCATCAACTGTGATCAGATGGCCACCAGCTATGGCTAGTTGGCCGTCAGCTGTAACCCGTAAGCCATTGGCCGCTAATATAACGGCTGTGGCTACGCTAGCAGAAAGGAATGGGGGCTAGCAAGAAGATGGTGGCTGGCAAGCGCGGACTGCTGTTAGGCAGATTATGTAGATTCTGCTTCCTGTGTCTCCAGCCCAGCCGCCAGCGAGAATATATTGGTTTGACTTCCCTACTTATGGCTCCGTGGGTGTTCCTTTTTGGCTTTACTGTGTCCTGCGTTCTTATGTGGGGAGCGGGACCAGAGACCCCGCCGGACGCTCTGCATGACAAATGCGCAGCGAGCAGGGTCCCCTGCGTGACAGGTCTTTCTAAAATACAAATCTGATTATATCACTCTTGTGATAAAAATTCTCCAGTGGTTTCCCATTGCTCTTAGAATAAAGTCCTTTCCTTACTGCAACTCATAAGTTCCTTTCAAATCTATCTACTGCTTGCCTCGGTCATGTTTACTTTTATAGCCTGAAGTGTCCTCCTAACGCTTATCATTTATGACACTTTCTTTTTTTATGAGAAACAAGAAATTTTATCATGGTCTCTTGTCCATTGGAAAACCCTGCCAGGTCTGTGTGCCTCTCTTCCTACAGATACATATTGCAGAAGGTAGTGTAATAGTTGGCAAATTCTTTCATAAATCTCTATCTAGAAGTGTGGGGACAAAACCCCAAAAAACAGTTTCCAGGCTCTCGGCCTCACATAGAAAGGTGCTGGCTCGGGTAGTAAATGGCCATCAACTGTGATCAGATGGCCAGCAGCTGTGGCTAGTTGGCCGTCAGCTGTAACCCGTAGGCCATTGGCCACTAATATAACGGCTGTGGCTACGCTAGCAGAAAGGAATGGGGGCTGGCAAGAAGATGGTGGCTGGCAAGCGCGGACTGCTGTTAGGCAGATTATGTAGATCCTGCTTCCTGTGTCTCCAGCCCAGCCGCCAGCGAGAATATATTGGTTTGACTCCCCTATCTATGGCTCCGTGGGTGTTCCTTTTTGGCCTTACCGTGTCCTGCGTTCTTGGGCGGAAAGTGGGAACTGAGACCCTGCACGACAAATGGCGCAGTGAGCAGGGTCCCCCGCGTGACACATGGCGTAGTCGGCAGGATACGGTGCTGGCCAAAGCTTTCCGAAGGGCAGTGGAGCAGTTTGTGCGTATGAAAGCTCAGTCTGAGGAAGACCAGGAGGAGCAGCTGCCAGAGAGCTCGATTCCCGTTGAGAGGTGGAAAGACGTGGATGGTTCCCCAACCAGCAGAGGCCGGAGAAAGCGGAGAAAGCAAAGGTTGTTGCCTCCCTATGGGCTGGGAAGTGCTTGCTGAGGCAGCCTGGATGCAGGACTTGTCCCAGGAGGAAACGCTTGCTGAGTCCTCTGTGGGAGATGAGGGTGAGGTCAAGGTCGTCCCTCACCCCCAGGACAGCCCTGGCGAATGACTATGGACTATGGGGAATTGCCTTCTATCCCTAATTTAATGGACGCTTGACTGTTTGGGAACATACCACCATGTAGTGGGACTGGCGGATGTTTGCTTTTGTGTCTTGACTGGCCGCCATTGATAATATGTAAGCACCTTGATGTGAGCTGCTGTTGTTCCAGCACAGTACCCCGAGAGGCCCAGAGAGAGAGTGGCAGTGCCCTGAGAGGCCCTGGCTGAGCCCAGGAAGTCTGGCTGTGTCCAGAGAGAGTGGCAGTGCCCTGAGGCCCTGGCTGTGTCCAGGAAGTCTGGCTGTGTCCAGAGAGAGTGGCAGTGCCCTGAGAGCCCTGGCTGTGTCCAGGAAGTCTGGTTGTGTCCAGAGAGAGTGGCAGTGCCCTGAGGCCCTGGCTGTGTCCAGGAAGTCTGGCTGTGTCCAGAGAGAGTGGCAGTGCCCTGAGAGGCCCTGACTGAGCCCAGGAAGTCTGGCTGTGTCCAGAGAGAGTGGCAGTGCCCTGAGAAACTCTGGCTGTGCCCGGGGAGACAGGTGGTACCCTAAGAAGCCCAGGAAGTCTGGCTGTGCCCAGAAGTACTGTGGTGGTGCCCTGAGAAAACCTGGCTGTGCCCGGGGAAACAGGTGGTACCCTAAGAAGCCCAGGAAGTCTGGCTGTGCCCAGAAGTACTGGTGGTGCCCTGAGAAACCCTGGCTGTGCCCAGAGAGCCTGGCTGTGTTCAGGATAGTGCATTCACCTCCAGGCTCCTTGCACAGGGACCCTCGCAGAAGACGCTTGTCGCGTAGATTGTGAGGCGAGACCCTGTAGGGGTGGAGTGTGGGGACAAAACCCCAAAAAACAGTTTCCAGGCTCTCGGCCTCACATAGAAAGGTGCTGGCTCGGGTAGTAAATGGCCATCAACTGTGATCAGATGGCCAGCAGCTGTGGCTAGTTGGCCGTCAGCTGTAACCCGTAGGCCATTGGCCACTAATATAACTGCTGTGGCTACGCTAGCAGAAAGGAATGGGGGCTGGCAAGAAGATGGTGGCTGGCAAGCGCGGACTGCTGTTAGGCAGATTATGTAGATCCTGCTTCCTGTGTCTCCAGCCCAGCCGCCAGCGAGAATATATTGGTTTGACTCCCCTATCTATGGCTCCGTGGGTGTTCCTTTTTGGCCTTACTGTGTCCTGCGTTCTTGGGCGGAAAGTGGGAGTTGAGACCCTGCACGACAAATGGCGCAGAGAGCAGGGTCCCCCGCGTGACAAGAAGTTACATTTTATGTGTTTTTTTTCTTTTTGGTGAAAAGATTTATTCAAAATGCCAGCATTCTGGGACGATGGCAGACTTGTGTCCAAAGGCCATCTCCCTGTTCCTAGAATGGGCAGAAGGTTTCACAGATACACAAGAAGAACAAAGGAGTTGGCCAGACAGGTCCAGGTCTGACATTGCTTCCGAGGTCTGATCTGTTTTAAGATAATGTCACCAGACTCCAGACCCTGACTTGGCCATCGCAGCCTGGGGCTTTCGGGGTCACCGGTAAAAACTTCAAGGGAATTGCCAATTGGATTCCGGTGCGCGGGCGCCTGAGGATTAAGAAATTTCTCTTTTCAGGTTAGGATTCTGTTGATTACATGGATTAACGAGGTACCAGGTTGGGCAATTAAGTTGACGAACTTTCCACCATGCACTTATGTTACGGAGTCTCGGCTCTTCTTGCCTACCCAGTGAAGAATGAAAGGTCAGCAAGCTGATTAGTATGCAAGCAGGGTTTATTAGTGATATGTTCTTGGGGAAGAGAACAGGCCTAGCCGAGGTGAGAGAGAGACAGCGAGACAGAGAGAGAGCGGCCTAGAGTGGGGGGGAAGAGAGAGAGAAAGCTTGCCAGTGGGCCAGAGAGCTGGCTGAGAAAAACGGGGGGTGGGGGGTGTCTGTTTGATGTTTTAATTGCAAACTGTAGAGAGCCTATGTCATGCAGGTTCTCTGGTCCCGCCCCCACACAAGAACGCAGGACAGTGAGGCCAAAAAGGAACACCAACGGAGTCATAGATAGGGGTGTTGTGGGGACAGAGCCAGGAGTGCAGTTTCCAGGCTCTCGGCCTCACGTGGAAAGGTGCTGGCTCAGGTAGTAAATGGCCATCAACTGTGATTGGAGGGCCATCAGCTGTGGCTAGTTGGCCGTCAGCTGTAACCAGTGAGCCATAGGGCACTAATATAACTGCCGCGGCTGCGTTGGGGAGGACAGTCGAGGAGAGTCGTCGGTCAGTTGGCAGAAAAGCTGACAGTAGGTCGCATGTCGTGTGAATCCAGCCTCCAGTGAGACTATAGTAGTATGACTCCCCTACCTATGGCTCCGTGGGTGTTCCTTTTTGGCCTCACCATATCCTGCGTTCTTATGTGGGGAGCGGGAGCAGAGACCCCGCAGGCTTCCCCACGTGACGGGAGTCACACCACTATATTCTCACTGGCGGCGGGGTTGGAGACACAGGAAGCAGGAGCCACATGGTTCGCAAGCTGCCGTCCACTTCTCTGTCAACCAACCCACCTGTTGCGTGGGTGGCCTGCGGGGTCTCTGGTCCTGTTCCTCACATAAGAACACAGGATATGATGAAGCCAAAAAGGAACACCCACGGAGCCATAGGTAGGGGAGTCATAGCACTATAGTCTCGCTGGCGGCTGGGTTGGAGACACAGGAAGCAGGAGCCACACTGTTCGCAACGCGCCATCCACTTGTCTCTGCCAAACAATCTCACTTGCTAGCAATCCACCTGTCTGCAATCTGCATTCCGCACTCTGCTGCTTGCTAGCTCAGCCACCATCTTCTTGCTAGCCCCCATTTTTGTGTTAGCGTAGCCACGGCAGTTCTATCAGTGGCCAATGGCTCACTGGTTACAGCCTACGGCCAACTAGCCACAGCTGATGGCCTTCCAATCACAGTTGATGGCCATTTATTATGTGAGCCTGCACTCCTGGCTCTGTCCCCACAACTCCCCTACTTACTAGCTGCAATCTGCCCTGCTAACTGCAATCTGCTCTTCTCTGCCAACCAACCAACCCCCCAGGCTAGCCACGGCAGTTATATTAGTGGCTAATGGCTAACTGGTAACAGCTGATGGCCACCCAGCTACAGCGGATGGCCATCTGATTACAGCTGATGGCCATCTAATAACTGAGGCAGCACCTTTCCACGTGAGGCCGAGAGCCTGGAAACTGCTTTCTGGGACTCTGTCCCCACAGCCTATCTACTGAGCCTGACTCAAGTAAAGTGATGGAGATGATTAGATGTTAGCACAGCCTGTCGTTTTCTCCAGAAGAGATAGTAAAGAACCTAAAATGTGCTCCATTTGAAGCAGTTACCCAAACATGCCAACAGAGGTTTACTGTAGGGTGTGGACGTTGTGTCTCCCTAAGAGTGGGATTCCTGAAAGTTTTGGGAAGAAAGTAAGGAAGGAAGGAACAAAGAAAGGAGTGTCACTAGTGGAGGGATAAAAATGGTGAGGTCAAACTATAAAAGCATGAATAGAGTAATTCTTTGGTTGGTCTCTACCTCTAGGTGCCCGAAAATGTTTTCTTCATTATTAAAAAGAAGTCAATGTCGGCCTCACCTAGAGAAGGGAGTAATCCCTGATTTGGGCAAGATTCTAAAACAGTTGCCTTATGTTTTGTTAGTGTATGCTTTGACTACTGACAGGTCCTCTTGGCTCAGCCTTTTACACCCACTGTTCCCTCTGCCTAGAACATTCTACCTACTGTTCACTTGAGGAATCCCCGCATATGGTTCGGGTCTCTGTCTCTGGAAACGTTCCTTGGCAAGGCTGGATTTGTTCTGCTGAGTCTCCTGAATGACAGGAACTTCTCATACTGTAGTTTTCCTTTATGTTTTAAGTTCAGTGATGGTGGCTAATGTTGCCATTTGAGATGAAAGGGATTTTAGGAGTTTTTTCAAGAGGATTGACGAGAGTTACGAGACATTTCTCTACTCCTGAAACCACTAAAGCCACGAGTTGTCTTTGAACCTAATTACGATTTTGAAATATTTCAGACAGAACATACTGTAAGGTATTCTGTGAATGAGATTGCTGCCCCAGGTCCATTCTGAGTGTCTTGCATGTGAATGCCAGTGTTCATATTTGGTATTCTTTATATTGGTATGTGAGCACACCTGGAAAGCCAGCCCGTATATGACCTGTGTTGGTTTGGCCAGCTCGGTATACCCTTACTGCATCTTCTTTGCTTCCTGTCTCAACGCCCAAATTTCTGCCTAAATGATCTCCTTGCCCCCTTAAGCACTCAGCCTCTGCCTTCCAACTTTTTGAATGGATGTTTCCTTTTACTAAATAAAAGGTGTTGTCTGGGACTGTTTCCAGAGACTTTTATATCTCTGCTCAGAGGAGTTTAATATGTTTGAAATATTATAATCCACTGAAGACATATAATTTCCTAATTTATACTTTACTAAAACCCTATTGGAAAATCCAAATTTATTACCTTTGGATGAGGAAGGAAATGTCTTAACAAAGATATGAAATATAAAGTAGTAATAAAAAAAGGGTATGTTTCTTTTCAACTATGGTATCTTTTTCACTTTACCAACAATCTTCTTTGTCATTGAAAAGGTAATGGCATTTGGGGGCTTCTGTCTCTGCTATTTTCCCAGCAGTGAAGTCTCCTGATACATTAAATCAGTATGTCTATATCATGATCCTTATGTCATTTTAAATTGCAGTGTGATATAGAGGGGATTTAATATATTATTCAGTTGACTCAGTGTTTTCAGATTTTGCATGTGCAGTTTTGACCATTTGCATTGATCCAAAGCACCCCTGATATACAGTAAGTTGTAGTTTTGCTGAGACTCATGTTGGAGTAGTGGGTACTGTGAGGCAGGTGTGAGGGCATGAGGCCCTGACTGAGTGAGTCCAACTCACCCCACGTCAGCTTTGTGGTTTACCCATCACCAGAGCTTACTCAGTACTTCTCCTGAAGTAATAAAACATTTTCTAACGGTTTCATAAAAAAAGCCAACTGAATCCTGTTGAAAGAGAAGAGAAAATGTTAAGATCTAAGAAAATGTTGCTTCTTGGTGTGAACAGTAAAGTTTTGGATAAATTAAAGACTTGATGTCTAGTTAAATTGTAGTTGTAAACTAAAATGTGAATGAGTGCGTGATGGCCATCAAGTTGGTGAGCATGTTTCAGTGTTCCAACCTCAAGTATCGAAGGCGCTAATCAATTTCTAAAATAATCCTTAGTGTGTGTAGTTTGACTCCATACTTTTAAGACATGATTTTCTTTGTGTAATGCAACATAAGCATCAACCAATCATAGTGCTGGGGACAAGTCTCCTCGAGTTCTAGAAGGTGAAGGGAAAAGGACCCCACACAGATGATAGATGGAGACAAAGACATTGATGACGAGCATGACTAAGCTGTGTGTGACGTTCACAACCTCCGTGAGGTGGTCTAATAGAAGTTGCTAATTGGCATGTTTATTACTGCTGATGTATTGATGAATTGAAGCTTTAAAAATTTCTGAGCAGTAAATTTCTCATTCACCTCACGTAAAAGAAATTTATAAAAAGCTAAAAAGGGAAAATACAGAGGGTGCAAAAGAAATGTATACATATTTTAAGAAAGGAAAACTATTAAAATTGTAATACTCAATGTATACCGATAACAAAAGGTGAATACAAGTCATGTGTGACTTCTGCAATTACAAGAGGTGCTCAGAGTGGTTACCATCAGCGTCCAGACACTTCTGATTACAGCGAACTACTGCTTGAGCAACGTTGAGCAAAGTGTCCACTTGTATACATTTTATACATTTGTATACACCCCCGATATTATGTATTTTTTAAGAAAGCATCTACCACTTTCTTTGTTCTACTTTAAGCTTTTCACATTTGATTTAACATTTAGTTTAACGTGTCTTTTTCTACCACCTGTTTCATTCCTGATATTACTGCTGATGGCTCTCAGGAGGTCAGAAGGACTTTGCTGAGAGTTTCTAACCTGCTCTTTCGTATATTTTATCTTGGGTGCAACTCTGCGGCATGTGTAGTAATGTGAAACATTGTCGTTAGTCATTTAGCATCGCTTTGATACCTCTTGAGTTCGGTAAATGGATAACCTGTGCTTCTGTAGTAATAATGTTATATAATAATGAGTTGATTTTAGTGACAGAATTTTATATGTCAAGGCTTTTATTTATTGAGGTTCAATATTAGCATTTTAATCATTTTAAATGATTTAAAAAATCACCATTTTAATCATTTTAAAGTGTATTAATTCTTCTTAGTGCCTTCACATTTTGTACAACCATTATCAATAATTTCACATTTTCATCACCCCCCCAAGAAACCTCTTATCCATTAAAGAGTCACTCCCCATCTCCCCCTTTCCCTTCTACCTCTCCCCTGCCCCCCCCCCCCCGCAATCCTGGCAACCACTAACCTGCTTCTGTCCCTATGCATTTGCCTCTTCTGTCATTTTGTATAAGTGAAGTCATATAATATGTGGCTTTTTGTGTCTGACTGCTTTTCCTTAGCATGTTTTCCAGGTTCAGCCATATTGTAGCATGCATCAATATTTTATTCCTTTTTATGGTTAAATAGTATTCTGTTGTATACATTATTGAGCAAGGGCCAAGCCTGATGTGCATAGAAGCCAAATACTATGACACTGCCTGTGGGGGGGCGGGGAGGCTTTAATTATAGTGAGGTCTACCGGCTCAGAGACAGGAGGCAAGGCTCCAATCTGACTCCCTGATCAAGGGTTTGGGGTGAAATATAAGGCGTTGGGGAAGGCCAGGCTGGTATACGGAAGCGCTGGGGGAGCAGATTTCAGTTGTAGGGCTCCCTGGACAACGGACCCTTCACTTCTGAAAGAAGTCTGCTGATCCGCTTCCAGTCAAGTCCCAGCTTTTTGGTTCCATGTAGCAGGGTGACTTTGGTTCTGGGTGTTATTGAAGGTCAAAATTCTCTCCTCTGGGCATGCTTTGCGTGCATGACTTTTTGGTTTTGTTCTGTTGTCCCTGAATAACAATCCAGCATCTTCTTAGAAATGGGATAAGGCCAGTTTGAACTGGTTCTGCGGTTACACACGAGATACACAATATTTTATCCATTCATCAGTCGGTGGTTCCTTCCACTTTTTGGCTGTAATGAATCATGCTGCTGTGAACATATGTGTACAAGTTTTTGTTTGAATGCCTTTTTCCATTTTCTTGGGTCTCTACCTAGGAGGAGAATTCCTGAGCCATATGTGTCATGTTTTGAGGAGCTACTGAACTGTTTGCACAGCGGCTGCTCCATTTTATGTTCTCACCAGCAATGCACAACGGTTCCAATTTCTCCACAAGTTTTCAACACTTACTTTCTTTTCTGTCAGTAGTTTTGCAAATGATTTTGATTGGTACAACAATTAAAGTTGTCATTTAAATATTTTAGTTATATTTTGCTCTATAATATACTTTAGTGGTATTGATAAAGGTCTCAACGTATATTTTCTATAAGGTCCTTTATATTTAGGATGTGATTCAATTTATAACGTAGAGATTCATAACAGGGTTTTAAACTTTTCTTCAACAGTTTCTTCAGAATAGTAATCTAGTACTTACTCCTTTTTGCTATCTTTTGATTCTTTTTTTCCCCTAACTTCTTAAGATGAATCTCTAACTCATTAATTAAAAACATTTTTTTATTGTGGTAAAATAATACAGAACACAAAAGTTATCATTTTAACCATTTTTAAGTGTACAGCTCAGTGGCATTAAGTACGTTCACATTGTTGTGTAATCATGACCACCATCCATCTCCCGGAACTTTTTCATCTTCCCCTCCTCAACTGAAGTTCTCTACCCATTAAACAACCCTCCGTTACCCCTTTCCCCAGCCCCTGACAACCACCCTTCTCTCTGTCTCTATGAATTTGACTATTCTAGATCCCTTATATAAGTGAGATCATACAGTATTTGTCCTTTTGTGTCTGGCTTATTTCACTTAGCATAATGTCTTCAAGTTTCATCCATGTTGTAGCATGGGTCAGAATTTCATACCTTTTAACCACTGAATAATATTACATTGTATGTGTATACCACACTTTGTGTGTCTTCACCCGTTGATGGACATTTGAGTTGTTTCCTCCTTTTGGCTATTGTGAATAATGCTGTTGTAAACACAAGTGTGCATGTCCCAGTTCCTGCTTTCACTTCTTTTGGATATATCCCAGAGGTGCAGTTGCTGGGTCATATGGTGATTTTATGTTTAATATTTTCAGTCACATTGCTTTCCACAATTGCTGCACCATTTTATATTCCCAATAGCAATATCCAAGGGTTCTAATTTCTCTACAACTTCACCAGCACTTGTTATTTTCTGTTTTGTTGGTTTGTTTGTTTTGATGATAGCCATTCTAATGGGTATGAAGTATTTTCTCACTGTGGTTTTGATTTTCATTTCCCTAATAATTAATGATGTTGAGCATCTTTACATGTGCTTATTAACCATTTGTATCTTGTTGGGGTAATGTGTATTCAAATACTTTGCCCATTTTTCAATTTTTTTTTGTTGTTGAGTCTTACATATTCTGATATTAACTCATCAGGTATATGATTTCCAAATATTTTTCTCTCATTCTTTGTGATGCCTTTCAATTCTCTTGATAGTGCCCTTTGATGTACAAATGTTTTTCATTTTTATGAAGTTCAATTTCTTTATTTTTTCTTTTGTTACCTGTACTTCTGATGTCATATCTTAAGAATTCATTGCCAAATCCAGTGTCATGAAGTTTTTCCCCTGTGCTTTCTTTTAAGAGTTTTAATTTTAGACCTTACATATATTTTTTGTATGTGGTATAAGGTTAGAGCACATTAATTTTGAAGGCTTTTAAAAATATACACATTTATAGCTGTAAATGCTTTAATCACATCCCACTTGTTTTTCCTATGGAACTATTTCATTTCTTGGACTTTTGCCAGTTTTTTTCTTTATGTATAGTAAGATACTGTATTATTTGGTGTACACAAATTTTAAATTGTTATAGCATCTTGGTGAGTGAGATTTTATCATTCTGAACTAACTTTCTTTAGTAATGATTTTTGCTGTAAAGCTGATTTTATTTAATAGAAATAACTATACAAATTTTTTTTGTTACTGTTTGTAGCTATATTCAGCCTTTCTTTATCCTTAAGTTTTAGTTGTCACTCTGATAAACACTGTATTTTTGGATTTTAAAAATCCAACCTGATTTTTTTTTAAGCTAGTTCATTTAGTCTTTATGTATTTAATTACCAGTGATATAGTTGGATTTAAGTCTGCCTTTTATTTCCTACTTTTAGCTCCAACTATTTTGCATTCCATTTTCTCTTTTTCTTGCATTCCTTTTGATTCATTATTTTAAAAAATTCCATAGTTTATTAGTTTCAAAATAACATCCTGCATGTCTGTCCTTTTAATGGTTATCCTAGAAATTACAACATATTTAATTTATAAAAGTCTTCTCTTGGACAACATAAAGATTTTAGAACAGTTTAACTCCTTTTAGCTTATGTGCTATTGTTGTTATGAGTTTTCAACATTTACATCCTTAACTGCTTTTTTCCTTTGTTCTTGATTACTTCTTCTACTGGGATAATTTTCCTCCTACCTGAAGAACATTCCTTAGAACTTTCTTTGCTGGTTTGCTAGTGAACTCTCCTACTTTTAAAATCTGCCTGATAATATTTTTATTGAATCTTCATCCTTAAAAATATTTTTGCTGGGTATAGCATTCTGGGTCAGCAGTTTAATTCAGGACATCGAGATTGTTTCATTCAGAACATTGAGACTTTGCCTGCTTTTAGGATTTCCCCTTTGCCTTTAGTTTTCTGCAGTTTTATTGTATAGTGTATTTGTGAGGAGTGTGTTTTGTACCATTTCCAAGAGTATCCTCTTGAACTGAGCTCCAGTTACCCACTCTGATAGTTGGCTTAATAATTCTCCCTTTATTAATTCCCTTCTCCCTTCTCTTTCCTGTATCATTTTTGCACTTCCCTAACAGTATTTACCTTCTAAATAAACCATTTCTACTCAAATCCTTTTCTCAAGGTCTGCTTCTGGGGAATCCCAAATAAGGCATTTATTCTTCTTGGAATTAATTAGGCTTGTAAGATCTGTGGATTAATATGCATATTGGTGACAAACAGATACGCTTGGGAGATGTTCAGTTTCCTTAATGGAAAAATATTTGGGAATCTGTGGATCCAGATAAAGCATCAATGATCCTGGACAGAAGTATAGGCTTCTCAGGTCCCCCAAATGGTGGATCTACCATCTATGAGAAGCCCACTTAGCTGTTCTTGTGAGGTTTTATACATTTTAGGTCATTAACCCCCCCTCTTCCCACCCCTGCCAATGCTTGAATGTTATTGTTCTGGAACCCAGTGACATGCCTGCCCATTTACCAGGTAGAAGTCACTGAGGCACAGTAATCCCCAAACATTCTTCACAGTTTACTGCAAGATTGGATGGACATGAAGACCAGTTTTCTGGGAGCATTCTCTCAGCATGTGTAAACTTCAGGCATGTCCGAATTCTGTTCTGAAATGTGTATGCTACCATTCAGGTTAAAATTTTAAAAACATGATTTAATTCAAAAGAACAATAGAGAATTCATGATTATTGAAATTTACATGAATTGTGTGGGGAAGAATGATATATGAATTTTGGCTTAGTGATATAGTTCAACTACAGATGTTAACACATAAAATTATTATTACCCTTTGAAATGAAATACAAGAGTGAAAGACAACTCCATTTTCATGTTGTGCTCTCTTTATAGTATACTCGTGTATTTTTTCAATTTTCAGTTGTTTGTAGTTTCATACTCCAACCAATGAATATGCCAACACTTAATGATTGTGTGAAAACCATACAGTCAGCCCTTTGTATCTGCAGGTTTCACATCTGAGGATTCAACCAACAGTGGGTTGAAAATATTAAGGAAAAAATTCCAGAAATTTCCAAAAAGCAAAACTTGAATTTGTCACATGCCGAGCACTATGCTGAATGCACATGAGTACAGTCGTGTGTAGGCACACGCTGCTGTAGCCTGTACGTAAGTATAGATTCTATGCAAATATCGCGCCATTTTACATGAGGGATTTGCCACCGTGGGTTTGGTCCTGACGCAGTCCTCCTCACATAACGGAGGGACCACTGTACCTCTTCATTTATGTTACTTCACTGGTGGGACAGATAGATAGTGCTATAAATAAGAATTACATATGCTTCTGAATACTTACCAGGTATTTTAAAGGTTCAGAAATTAGAAAATGAAAGGCTGAACCCCCCTGTAGTTTCTCTGAGAAACCATAGACCTACCCTGTTTCCCCGAAAATAAGACCTAGCCAGACAATCAGCTCTAATGCATCTTTTGGAGCAAAAATGAATATAAGACCCGGTCTTATCTGAAATAAGACCAGGTCTTATAGTAATAATAAAAGACAGTAATAATAAAATAACAAAAGGTAGTAATATAAAAGGAAAACCATAGATTGAAATGAAACTCTTAGATGTAATGAAACCCTTGGAGGAACAGAAAAGAGTGAAGAAAGAGAAATGCGACTGGAAATAAAAAGAGTGGAGTGCTGTAGGACTGGTCTGACCAAAGCACCCTCAACACACTGTAGTGAGAGTGGAAGAGCGTAGGACATAGTGTCATGGCCAGAGCTTGGTCATAAAGCTACCAAGGACTGTGTGCTAAGTGCTGTAACTGTTATCTGTATGACAACATGGCAAGTGACGCAGAACACAGAACCACAACTTGCCAATGGCCTTGATGTCAGTGCGTGCTGAGAGTAGGTAGGTCACCATCTTGAAATGTTCCCATGGGTTTCAAGTATGTGGGAAGATAAATAAAATACATCAACATCTTATTTATAACTATTCAGATCTGTAGGAACAAATAGTTGTCATACTAGCCATGGAAAATTGAGTTTTCTCCTGTGTATAATCTTAGCAAAGACAGATCATCTTAATATAAAAAAGACATGATCAACTTGGACAGTGAAAAAAAAATGTAATTCAAGCTCTACAAATTATTCTTTTTTGCTGAAACATTAGCCTATGTTTTGGAGAAAGCAAGAATATTTTTAGATAAAATGAAACAATTCTTCATCTCATTCACTAACATTAAATACCAAACATTTTACTTTTATGTCAGATATCCCTGTTCTAATACATAATCAGTAACTGGGAACATGAATCTGTGCAGCTGAGAAATTTCTGTGCTCTTGAGAGAAATTATGAATTGAATTCATAATTCATTCAGGAAAAATGGGGGAAACTTATCAACTGGGAAAATTGATTTTACTACTATATAGCAATGATAAAAAGAAGACCTTATCTTGGATATTTATTTTGGTATCTGTCTTGAATTTTTATATGACAAGGGAAATAGAAATACAATTTTATTTGGAGGGGGAAAAGCATATTGCAGATATGCAGCTCATATCTAGAACTGCCTGCCTTTTTGTTACCGACAAAAAAGAAAAAAATTCGAGTGTAACTCCTTGAAGGCAATTTGAATGGTTTCCATTTTGGAAATTATGCAATTTCATACTAAATAGTGGGTGGTAACGTGGTCAGTGGAAGTATTCAGTTCATCCAGCATCATCATATTGATTTGACAAATGGAATTCTTGTAACTGTGGAAAACATTTTGCTTCCTTTATCCTTTGGCAAAAGCAGACATTGTCTGTGGTTTCCTCACAGAAGATTGGGTGGGTCAATTTGGGATGTGTAAATAGAAACAGCAGACAGAGAGATTGCCTCTGACAGCCGGAAGGGCCCACTGAGAATCTTAGAAGGAGACTGTTGGCACTGATCATGTGGCCTGGGAGGTGGTTAGAGAGACTCGAGAGAGAGGAATTAAGCAGCGTGGACATAAATGAGGAATGCAAATGCTCAGAATAAAGTGACAGTTCTTCCTTAAGGAAAGAAACCAAAGATTTTCGGTTGAGGTCCCTGAAAGATTTGCTTTCGATACAAATAAAAACAATCTAGTTACCCTTTATATTCAACCTTCATTTCCTTTGGTGACATGTCATCAATGATTTGTGGGGTGGGTGAGCATGCGATGTGTTTCTCAGTGAATTTTCTCTCCTGATGTGTGATCCTGGGCAAGATATTTAACCTCTCTTTGCCTCAGTTTCCTCATCTATAAAATGGGAAGATTAATAGAGCTATGTCTAATACTTTTATAATTGTCCTTGGCATATTATTATTATCATCATCATCATCATCATCATTTCAGTACATTGAGAAAGCCTCTTGAGGAGGAAGCTATTTGCCTCCTCTAATAACCTTGGTATGTTCGATGTATTCTTACAGAAATGAATCAGGAATTGCTGTTTAGTGTCTAAGGTGATTTATAGTAGGTCCATGTTACCTTTGAAAAATACCAGTAGTAACTATGGATGATTTCTATTTTCTTAGCATTTTTTCAGATTAAAACATGAGCCAAAAAATGTCACATAAAAACCATATTGCTACCTGTGTCCATTTAGTGTAGAGGCAAAGAACTAAACACCCCTGTGGTCCTGAGGGCATATGTTACAAAGCTGTCCAGTAATTCTTCCTGGTGGCCAGCCCCCAAGTTATCCAAATTTTAAGATGCTCTTTTAAAAAAATAGGGAATTGTATAATCGCTTTTGAAAAAGATTTCTATCATGAATACAATAAAGCAGGTTTTGGCACTTAAAATTCTTCTGTGATTTTAGCAGCTTCCATTAGGTTTACTATATTCTTGGGTGCATTGAAATGAAAGATTCATGTATTTTTCTTCCACAGCCTTAAAATTTGCACGAGAGAAGCAGAACTCTTAATCTTTCTTCCAGACTTTCATATTCCTCTAGTCTTTTCTAATACTGTCCATAATGTGTTGTAGAGCAGTGATGATTTGAAGCTGTCTTGTCTTTTTTTGTTTTTGTTGTTTTGTGTAACCTATGTGTGGTCAGCTTTTTTGTTGTGGTAAGTTTGTTTTGTTTTCTTAAACATTTATCCAACAAATTCTCTGTGAAGAACAAAATGGAAGATGGATAATAAGATTTTTTTATTTAGCTGCTGAAGTGATTATTTTAGAACTCCTAGAAATAAATAAAAGCAAACATAATCTTCATATTTTTTAGGTTGGTGCAAATGTAATTGCGGTTTTTGCATTTATTTTTAACCTTTTAAACTGCAGGTACTTTTGCACCAACCTGATAGAATAGCTTAAGAACTGCATAGTAGGTGTTCAGGTAAGTGTGTATTGAATGATAAATAAATGAATCACATTTATATGTGACCACGTTCAGAAGAAAGCTACACTTCTCCCAAGCAAGGATACCTTTCCTGGAGGCTCCCATTACAGGTCTCTCTGTAACTCCTTGGCCAGGATACACTCACTGACAAGGGGTGTGGAATTTCCCAGGCTGACTTAGGTGGAATGGCTGTGTAGGGTGTAAACCACAAAGACCACTGTGAAAATAATACCTGAGGATCATAGGAAATCTGGAAAATAATTCAAAAATATATGTAATTAAGAAAATAAAAAACAGTATTACACAGAGAAAACTATTGTTAACAATGGTATTTAGCTTTCCAGTTTTTGGTTGTATATGTATATATTTGTGTATAAAAGAAAATTGCAACCATATTGTACATAATGTTTTATAGTCTTAAATTTAGCAGTCTAACAAATATTTTTTCATGTCACTAAATTATGTTCTAAAATGAGACTAGTGGTTCATTGTGTTTCTTTTTATGGTTATATTACAAATTATTTAATGAATTGCTTGTTAGAGATTTAGGTTTTTTTACTATTATAAATATGCAATGAACATCCTTTTATGGTTGTGGACATCTCTGGTTTTTTCCTTAGACTAAATTCCAGAAGTGGATTAATGGGTGAAAGGGCATAAACATTTTCAAAACTTTTGATATACTTTCCTGCTTACCCTCCAGAAAACTTGTAACAGTTACATTCCCACAAACCTATATGTGAGTGACTATTTAATTGTATTCTTACCAGCACTGGGAATTACTTTTCAGTTGATAATTTTATAGGCAAAATTGGTATTTTTTTATTTTACTGTGGTTTTTTTCTTGGATTACCAGTGTTATTAAATACTTTTTCCTTTAGTCAGCAATCAGTAGATAGCTCTTGAGTGAAAGAATAAATATGTTTCTTGATGTGTGGATTATCTATTCCCATCCTTTATGTGGCATTATTATTATTATTATGTTTACTTTTTTATTGCAATGTACATAACACAAAGAAGAAAGTATGGTAATGGGAAGTGTAAAACCCATAGAATTTATGACATTCTATTTTAAGTTTGTTATTCCAGATAGTAGTTTACTTAGTTTATAACTATCTCAGAGCCTGCTTTATTGGGTGAGTTATTTCATCGTGGTCACGTCCTTTCTGGAGCTCCTAATTACATGTCGACTTCGTCTTTGATAATGACTAAGAAATAAATTGTTCCTTTCCAGATTCCTCTGTGTTATTTAGTAAATGTCCATGACTCTCCCTCATACTGCTTTGGCTACATAGCATTTTATTTCTCTTCACTTTTCCCCAGGTCTCAAAATCTTTTTCCCCCTATATACCGTATTTCTCCAAAAATAAGACTGGGTCTTATATTAATTTTTGCTCCAAAAGACACATTCGGGCGTATATTCAGGGGATGTCTTATTTTTTTCATGTAGAACAGTCTACATTTATTCAAATACAGTCATGTCATCTTCTTCAGGAACATCGTCATAACGTACTAAATGCGTCCGTCTGGCTGACGATCTTAACTGGAGCTTATTTTCGGGGTAGGCCTTATTTTCAGGGAAACACAGTAGAAGGAATTTTCACTTATTTTCTTCTTACGCTTTCCCTCTTACTCCTTGGCTCAGATTCTTTTTTTTCTGTATCGTAAGTGTGTGTATGTGTGTGTGTGCAGGAGGAGTCTCAGAGCTTGAGTAAATGATATTTTCCTGTGTTATTTGACAGTTACAACTATTGGTTATTGTTAACATTTATCTCATTTAATCTTCTTTTCAGTTCTACGAAATTAATATCGTTGCCCTTTCTTTTAGAGAGAGCTGAAATATTTTGGGTCACACAGCTAATAGTGATAGCGCTAGAATTGGAACCTAGTTTGCTAGTCATGTGTTTGGATTTCAAATTATAAAGTGCACCCTGTTTGATCTTGGACATAAAAAGAGGCTGAACTGAAGTTTCCAAGTTATGTTGAGAAATTTATAGTTTATTTAAATTTGGTTCTTTCTCTTAAGTAGACTCTTCTCCCTATTATTTACAGCTAGAAAAATGAAAGGCCTTAAATATAATTTAATATAACCAATAAGAACCATACCACTTTTATAGTCATTTTGTTGTAAACTGTTCTTTATACAACCCATGCCTTGACAGCTGACCAAACCATCTTACGTTACCATATTTTGGATGTAGCAGGAACTGGCTTAGCAAAGTCTGGAAACCTCTGACTCTAATACTTGTGGTACAGCAAAGCAAACAACTTTGGGGTTTTCAGGTTTGTGTGGTGTGCGGCCCGTCAAGGACAGTGGTGCCGTTCTCACTGTCGACGCCCTGCCTTTCATGAGCAGTTTTGCTGACAGGCACGTGGGTTTGCCAAGAGAGATTGTGTCTGTGTAGACATCTGTGAGAAAGCCATCAGCTTCTTTTTATTAGAATTTCAGTAACTAATGATTATAACTAACATTTTTTTTTGAGTGCTTACAATGTGCCAGCCACAGGTATAAGTGCTTTCTATATTTTTGCATATTTTCTATGTATTTATGCCTTTTATTATTCACAGTAACCCTGCTAGGTTTCCATGTTACGGATGCAGGGCTAGTATATGGCAGAGCAGGGATTCAAACCTTAGCAGTCTGTCTCCAGAGTGAGCCTCCTTAATTGTTCTGTTATACTGATATTTATTAGGAGAGAAAAAGAGGTATGGGTGCCTCAGAGATAGCTGTTCATGTTTTTTGGAAAAAGTTTGACTTTATGCCTAGTGGCAGCCCAAAATAGTTAAATGATTATCATTCATTAAATTCTTAACTCATATAAATGAGTTGTTTGTCTTGTACCTAATACTGTGGTGGACCATACTGAGTAATACACACTCTTTTGTGTTTATACAAATTTAGGTAAGCTTGTACTTCCAATAAACAAAATGGTTTCCTAGAAAGACAGTTTACAACAAAACTTTGAAGGGTGGGTTCTGAGTCAAAGTAACAGCCATAGATTGATCAAATAATCTGGTTAATGATCTGTAATAAATAGTGTAGACCAGGCCTTCCTGGTTCTGTACTCCATCCTTTATAACTGAATATTCCAGAATGGCAGGTGAAATGTTTTGGAATCACCCAGGTTGGCTGTAGGCAGAATTTATCTTTGGTACCTTCTCCTTTCACTCATCACTGGCACTTTGGTCTCTTATGGCTTTCCCCATTACTAGGTGGGTGGGTGCCTAACCACCTTTAATCACCATCAACAAGCCCCTCCTAAGATGTTCACATTAATGTTCGAAAGTGTGTATACCCTCAGGGCATTTTCATTTAATAAAAGTCAAAGTCTGGCTGCAGGGTTACTTTTGAGATTTGCCTCACTTTTTCTGTGAGGCTCAGGAGATTTTTCCTCACCTGGGTCTCCCTTCTCAGTCTGTTTTGCTGCCAAGTCTAGGCCTCAAGAAGGAGGTTAGGATGACCCAACTTACTACCAATGGCACGGCTAATAATGATAATGGTGAAACCGATTCATTATTGAGCACCAGTTTGATCTCACCTTCTCTTCTCATGGTTGAGAGACAGTGAATAAACAAAAATTTGGTGTTATCCTCTTTGGACATTTACTATTATGCCATGTCCCATACCACACTTCCTCACTGTCTCTCATCGGAACTATTGAGGTAGGTGCATTAAACAGATGATTCCAACCCAGTTTTTGGAAACAGTCGCTTGTATGGTTTTTGCATATTTGGAAGGCCGTCACCTGAAGTGGCCCTTGGTCAGATAATATTCGGTCACTTCAGATAGGCACAGTTGTTCCTCCATTTGTTTGTAAGGCCATAGTATGTGGTGGAGCCAGCTACCTGCCGCGGCCTGAATTCGCATCACTGCTTGGTATCACGAGCATGCCTGGGAGAGAACATGACATTAGGATCATAAGTAACACGTGGGGAGTGGAGGGATCCAGGGAAAGAAATGCATCCCTGTTCTTCATCTTTTGTTAAGGCATCTTCCATTATCTCTTTGAACTTAGAATTAGAGCTTTTTTTTTGGTAATGGTCAAGACCAGACCACCAGGGCAAACATGTAGTGAGCATGTCAGCCTCGGTTTTAAAATGATAAGGGCGTAGGCAGCAGAAGTCATTTCTGGAAACTGATTAGCAAACAATTGCTGAGAAAATAGAGACAGCAGTGAGTGAGTATAGACTGTTCTTTCAGAAAAGTTGACTAGGAAGGAAAAGGAAGTAGGATGACATGATAAAGGAAAAGGCTTTTACTTTTATTCTTTTCCAAGATGGGGAAAAAAGGAATTTTTTAGTAGGCCAAGAGAAAAGGAGGTGGTGAACAGGGAAAGCAATGGATGGAGAAAAGTTTTAAATGATACAGGAAGGAATGGGAATAGAGCATGTGTGGGAAACGTGGAATTCTGGTGACCTCAGCGAATCAGGAAGGGTGCAGTTTTTATTTGGAAATGAGGTGAACGTGCAGGAGTTGAGGACACTCAGGACAGACAGTTCAAAAGATGAAGAGACTGTTTCTGACTGAGTAGAATACAGTGAATACAAGAATAGAGGTAATAGAGTTTTCAAAAGATTCCGAGATAAAAATGTACTTAATTTAAGATTATGCATTGAAACTTTTCCTGAATTGTCTTATCTTTTTATTTCTAGGATATAATTAAAATACTGGAAACATTTTGTACATTTTGAAAATAATCTATTAAACATATAAAAGTGAAATTTTATGTGAACTGTAGCTTTTAATGAGATGGATGGGGTGGTGGTGACATATTCTGTGGGTGCCTCGAGAAATGTATCATTACTAGTCTTTTGAATGGTTCCTGTTTGGAGCCCTGGTTTTTACACCTTAGGACTATTATGTACCATAGTAAGAGTCTGGAATGGCTTCTGTAAAGGGGAAACACATTTCCCTTCCTATATATTTCCCCTACTCTTAATACTCTACTCCTCACACTTCTGGTCACCAAATATGTAGGAGTTTCCCCACACCAAGCAATTCTCATACGCCAGCTAGGGTCCTACAATTTAACTAAATTCTGGCACTCTCTATCTAGAGATGGTATTAGAGCCCAGTCTCACAAGACTGCCCCTCCTCTTCTCTCTTCAGACACAGACAGTCACAAGTCCAGGTTGTCACCCATGCTTCTGACCCATCAGCTATAAATGGCAGGTTCCCATGACCTCCTTCTTGGATTTAGTTAATTTGCTAGAGTGGCTGGCTCACACGACCCAGCAAAACAGTTACTTACTAGATTACCAATTTATTACAAAGAATATTAAAGGAAATGAATCAACAGCCAGGTGAAGAGATACAAAGGTGAGGTCCAGAGGGTCCTAAGCAATCCCCAAGGAGTTTGCGGTATACCCCTTCCCCCTGGGCAAGTGAATGCATTAGTTTTCAACAACCAGGAAACTTCAAACTCTGTAGTTCAGGGATTTTTATGGAGGCTTCATTGCGTAGACATGATTGATTAAATCATTGGCCATTGGTGACTGATTCCACCTCCAGGCCCTGTCCACTTCTTGGAGGTGGGAGGGAGGGGTAAGATTGAAAATTCCAATCCATTTATCATGGTTGGTCCCCTGGCAACAAACCTCCATCCTTAGGGGCTTTCCAAAAACATTAGCATAAACTCAGGTGTGTTTGAAAGGGACTTGTTAGGAATAAGTCAACATGCTTTCACCTTATTGCTCTGAAGCTATTTCAGTAATTGAGAACTAGAGACCAAATATTGTAACGAAAGATACTCCCATTGCTCTTATCACTTAGCAAATTCCAAGGGTTTTGGGAGTTGTGAGCCAGGAACCTTGGATGAAGACCAAAATATATATTTCTTATTACACATCACAGCACCACAGCTTCCTTCTGCAAAGTAGAAAAATGATTTTGACAGGAGAGGGAGGAAAGGAGAGGCTTACACCTCAGTTCTCAGAATTTTTAGGAGATGAAATGATGCCCCAGACGGAATTTTGTGCCCCTCCCACCTCCATTCATATGTTGAAACCTAATCCCCAAAGTGAAGGTACTAGGAGGTGGGGCCTTTGGGAGGAGTTTAGGTCATGAGGGTGGAGCCTTCATGGTGGGATTAGTACCTTGTAAAAGAGGCCCCAAAGGGCCCCCTAGCCTCTTCCAGTGCACAAAGACAGCGCAAAACCATGGCGGCCTATGAACTAGGAAGCAGGTCTCTACTAGATACTCAATCTGTGGCACCTTGATCTTGGACTTCCCAGTCTCAAGAACTGTTAAGAAATAAATTTCTGGTATTTATAAGCTAGTCAGTTTGTGGTATTTTGTAATAGCAGCCCGATCGGAGTAAGACAGAGTACCTTAGAAAATTAAAGATGCAGAAATTGACCTTAAAAGTAATTGTGACTGGCTACTTCTTAGATAATCTCTGTACTGTCTGTTCTCAGTGGAAGTGGATGTCAAATTGAAGACCGGTAATCTCGACTAAAGACTAGAAGCGTGGCATGGCCAAAGCTTCTCCCTCTCTTCAGTGTGGTTTTACTGCTCTATAACACATGGCTTTGTGTCATGTCTTTCTAGGTTTAGTTGGATCAGTGACTGTTCACAGTATAGGCTCTGAGTCTCTTTATCTGTGAACTAGGGAATTTGAGTTTAGACAATCCCTAAAGTTGTTTCTGGTTCAAAAACTATGATTTTATGATTTAATTATTTGTACAGGCCACTCTTGAAATTGGGTAACATACAAAGTGAGATCAGTTTTATCTCATTTCCTTCTTTTTAATGAAAGGTAAATCTAGTTAGTTTTTCCCTTCTGTACTCTAATGTGTTGAAAATGATTATTTGATTGTTTGAACACTTTGGAATAATTTTTGGACTTTGCTCATAAAAAATGTTTGTAAAAAGGTCATCTCTAAAAATATTAAAATTAAACTATATTCCTTATACATAAGAATTGCTGACAGGTTCACTGTTTTTCATGTGCTGTTGATATACCACATATTTGGCTGTTGATTTGTGGGTGACACTTTGTTAAGAACTGATGTTTTTAATTAATGGTAACCCAGGTCCACAGCCCTGTGTCCAACTTGATGTGGCAGAGATTGTCCTTTTCTTTGAATTTTAAGACTCTCTCCCTTATTTCCCTTCTATACATATAATGAGAGAAACTAAAGATTTTGAGCTAAGGAACAAGGAGGAAAGTGAAAAAAATTAGGGTCCTTCCTATACAGAGGAAGAAATATTGTGATATCTGGGAGAAAGTGAAATAAATGAAGAGGTTTGTTGCCAAGGAGAAAGAATGTGAGAATGAGTGGTAGATATGTACTGAATAGCATAGAGCAATCTGAAGATAAACCATTTATTGGAACATTTTAAAATTGGAAATTCTGAGTATAAAGGTATATTACCCGTTACCTGAGTAGGCGAAATATCTTTTTATAAACAGCCTAAGAGAGAGATTTCTCCTTGGAAAGAATACGAGGAACGTATGCTTCTCCGTTACAACTGATTTGTCTTTATATTTTGGTCAAATTGAGTCATTTGTTTGCCAGTCTTGAGTTGACCACAGAAAAATACAGTACCAATTGGTGCTGACCACTGGCCATCAGGATGCATTTTTTTTGCTAACCTGGATTAGTTTCGCATTGCTTCTGTAATGGATTCCTACAGATTTAGTGGCATAAAACCACACAGATTTCTTGTCTGATGCTATGGCGCGCAGAAGTCCGAAATCAGCCTCACTGGGCTGTGATCAGGTTGTTGGCAAGGGTGCGTTCCCCTCGAGCCTCAGGGGAGCCTGTGTCCTTGCCTTCTCCAGCTTCTAGAGGCCACCTCGTTTTTTGGCATTTGGCCCCACCTCATCACGCCCACCTCCGCTGTCATCGTCACATCTTTTAGTACTCTCCTGCCTCCCTCATTCCCTTACAAGGGCCCGTGTACTGGGGCCACCTGGGTAATACAGAATAATTTTCGCATCTCAAGATCCTTTGTTTCATCACATCTGCAAAGCCTCTCTTGCCATGTGTGGTACATAATCACAAATTCTAGGGATCAGCACATCTTCGTCCTGTTTTTTTTTTCCCCCATCCATTTGCCTTAGGTTATATTTTATATCACTTAATTGGATGGGTAAATGTTAACCACTTTAAATTTTCATGGAGTTGGTTGGAGGTATTAGCAAAAAGTCAGTATAATAAAAATAAACATAATTCAGAAAATAATAGTTTTGCAGGGTTTTTTTCATCTGACTTTAAAATTTAAGGAAGTTTAAAGAAGTAATATAATATTGAGGATTTGTTCTTAGTTCTTACTTGTTTCCGTCCAAAATATGGTGACCTTCAGGATTCTGTGAGAATTTGGGGTTTATCACGCAGCCTATTCTAGTGTGAGCCCAGGGTTTTAGTTGATGGAATGAACCAAGTCCCTATATTTAGCCTAGAATGGGTCCCTGAGTTGGTCCTGGAATACCTAATTTTGTGTCTCACAGGTTTATAACTAGGCAAACTTGGGCCGAAAACTCTTTGATTCTAATACCAAGTGGACCAGAAATGGTTCCTTGTTTAGGAGAGTCATTAAAGCAAAAGCCTTCAAGCGTGAGTGGTTGGCAGCCAGCGTGAGAGGCCGTGGACTGCCGTGGGCTGCTGTGTGCTGCCACGAGCAGCCGGTCGTCAGCGTGAGCAGCCGGGGAGAGCTGCCGTGAGCCGTGAGCCGCTGTGAGCGGCCCACCCGACGACTGGTGACCCACGGCCTCAGCGGGGGAGGGGGGGGAGCGCAAGGCTCATAATACCAGCATGGGCC
The DNA here is from genome assembly GCF_964194185.1 of Rhinolophus hipposideros. NCBI lineage: Eukaryota > Metazoa > Chordata > Mammalia > Chiroptera > Rhinolophidae > Rhinolophus > Rhinolophus hipposideros. Next base: position 7,509,014 of record NC_138057.1, on the reverse strand, counting down.
AGGGAGCTGTGTCCTACACAACTAGACTGAGAAACAACGGGCTTGAACTGGATGGGGGATGGGAGGGGCAGAAGAAGGACAGGGGAAGAAAAAAAAAAAGCCTTCATCTTTCTGTGATTCCAGTATAAACCCTTAAGCTATTAACCCTTAAAGTTAATTCTCTCTCTCTCTCTCTCTCTCTCTCTCTCTCTCTCTCTCTCTCCTTCTCTCTTTCTTTCATTCTTTCATTCTCTCTTTCTCTCTTTCTCATTTTATTAGTTTCGGGTGTATAAAACAATGTAATAGACATTTACACCCCTCACAAAGTATAACTCCCTTCCCCCAATCGACTACCCCTCTGACATAGTGTATAGCTGTTACAGTTCCACTGACTCTATTCCCTGTGCTGTACTCCATATCCCATGACTGTATATATATTAAATTATAGTTGACATTCAATATTATTCAGCTTCAGCTTCAGGTGTACAGCGCAGTGGTCAGGTATCTACGCCGTCCCTGAAGTGGTCTCCTAAATAAGTGCCCATCTGATACCCTACAAATCTTTACAACATTTTTGATTATATTCCCCAAATTGACTTTTGTATCCCCATGGTCATCTTGTGGTTACCAATGTGCTTTCTAATCCCTTCACCTTCCCCCTTGTTCCCACCCCCCTCCCATCTAGCAACCCTCAGTTTTTCCTCTATGTCTCTGAGACTATTTCTGATTAGTTTGTTCATTTATTCTGTTCTTTAGATTCCACATATAAGTGAGATTATATGGTATTTGTCTTTGTCTGACTTATTTCACTTAGCATAATGTTCTCTAGGTCCATCCATATCGTTACAAATGGTAACATTTTATTCTTTATGGCTGCCTAATACTCCATTGTATAAATGTACCACAGTTTCTTAATCCAGTCATGTACCAATGGGCATTTTTGTTGTTTCCATGTCTTGGCTATTGTGAATAGTGCTGCAATAAACAAGGGTGCATATATTTTTTCGAATTAGTGTTTTGGATTTCTCTGGATAGATACCTAAGTATGGAATTGCTGGGTCATAAGGTAGTTCCATTTCGAGTTTTTTGAGATACCTTCATACTGATTTCCATAGTGGTGGCACCAATCTGCAGTCTCATCAACAGTGCATGAGGGTTCTCTTTTCTCCACAACTTTGCCAACACTTGTTGTTTGTTGATTTATTGCTGATAGCCATTCTGACCGGAGTGAGGTGGTATCTCATTGTGGTTTTTATTTACATTTCTCTAATGTGATTAGTGAGGTTGAGCATTTTTTCATGTCTGTTGGCCATCTGTATGTCCTCTTTAGAGAAATGTTTCTTCATGTCCTCTACCCATTTTTAAATTGGATTGTTTTTGGTGTAGAGTTGAATGAGTATTTTATACATTTTGGATATTAATCCCTTATCAGAAGTATTGTTGACAAATATCTTCTCCCATTCAGTAGGATGCCTTTTTGTTTTATTGATGGTTTCCTTTGCTGTGAAAAAGCTTTTAAGTTTGATGTAATCCCATATGTTTATTTTTTCTTTAACTTCCCTTGCCTGAGGGAATATACCAGTAAAAATATTACTCCGGGTAATGTCTGTAAGTTTACTTCCTATATTTTCTTCTAGGAGTTTTACGGTTTTGGATCTTACTTTTAAGTCTTTAATCCATTTTGAATTTATTCTCATATATGGCGTAAGGAGGTGGTTCATCTTCATTTTTTTGTATGTGTCAGTCCAGTTTTCCCAACACCATTTATTGGATAGACTGCCTTTACCCCAGTGTAAGTTCTTGTTTCCATTGTCATAGATTAAATGACCATATAGGAATGGATTTATTTCTGACTATTCTGTTCCACTGATCTATGTGTCTGTTTTTATGCCAGTACCATACTCTTTTGATTACTATAGCCTTGTAGTCTGATTTGATGTCAGGTAGTGTGATACCTCCCACTTTGTTCTTATTTCTTAAGATTGCTGCTGTTATTCAGGGTCTTTTTTTGGTTCCATATAAATTTTAGGACTACATATTCTATTTTTGCGAAAAATGTCATTGGTAGTTTGATAGGAACTGCGTTGAATCTGTATATTACCTTAGGCAGTATTGACATTTTATCTATATTAATTCTTCCTATCCATAAGCATGGTACGTGTGTCTATTTATTTGTATCTTCTTTGATTTTTCTTGCCAGTGTCTTATAATTTTCTGAGTACAGGCCTTTCACTTCTTTGGTTAAATTTATTCCTAGGTATTTTATTGTTTTTGAAGCAATTGTAATGGGATTTTTTAAAAAAATTATCTTTCTGATAGTTTATTATTGATGTATACAAATGCAACTAGGGCATTGTTTCTTAAAGTAGTATTCTACAAATGCTTTCCTATAGTATTTAATGACTTTATTGAGATATACTTCAAATACCATAAATTCTTCCACTTAAAACATACATTCAGTGTAGTTTATTTTATTCACAGAGTTGGGCTACCATCAGTGCAACCTAATTTTAGAATATTTTCATCATCCCAGAAAGAAACCCCATACCCATTAGCAGTCACTCACCATTTTCCTATCCCAGCCTTAGGCAAGTACCAATCTACTTTCTGTTTTTAAAGATTTATCTATTCTGGACATTTCATATCAATGGAATAGTGTAATATGTGGTCTTTATGACTGGCTCCTTTCACTTAGCATGTTTTTAGGTTTCATCCATGTTGTAGAATGTATCAGTACTTCATTCTAGTTTATTGCTGAATAACATACCATTGTGTGAATATACCACATTTCATTTATGCATTTATCAATCGATGGACATTTGGATTGGGTACAGTTTTTGGCTATTTTAAATAAAATAAACATTTATGTATGTTTTTTATATGAATGGGTATTTTCAGTTCTGTTGGGTGTATATCTAGAAATGTAATTGCTAGGTCATGTGTTTATATCTAATCTTTTCAGGAACTGACAGTGTTTTCCAAAGCAATTGCATCATCACATTCCTGTCAGCATTGTGTGACAATTCTTCTTTCTCCACATCCTTGCCAATACTTGTTATTACCTGATTTTTTATTCTAACCTTGACTTGTAGGTGGGAAGTGGTAGTTTGTTGTGTTTTGGGTTTGCATTTCTCTGATGACTAATGATGCTAATATCTTTTCAGGAGCTTATTGGCCATTTGTATGTCTTTCTTAGGGAACTGTCTATTCTGATCCTTTGCACATTTTAAAATTGGGTTACTACTCTTTATTATTAAGCTGTTTGTTGTATATTTCTGGTACAGGTCCCTTATCAGACATATGATTTGCATATATTTTCTCCCACTATATAGGTTTTCTTCTCACTTTCTTGAGGGTGTCCTTTGTAGCACAAACGTTTTTAATTTTTATGCAGTCCAATTTATTTTTTCATTTGTTGCATTTGCTTTTCGTGTCATATTTAAAAAACCTTCACCAAATCCGAGATCATGAAAACTTACACCTATATTTTATTCTAAGTTTTTTTCTAATTTTAGCTTTGCACCTAGGTCTTTGATCCATTTAGATACGGTGTGAGATAAGGGTCCAACTTTGTTCTTTGGCATATGGCTATCTCTTTGTCCCGGCACCATTTGTTGAAAAGACTGTTCTTTTTGTCATTGGATATTTTTGGCGTCCTTGTTGAAAATCATTTGGCTATAGATGAATGGGCTTATTTCTGGACTCTCAGTCATTGATCTCTTTTGGGCTATGTGCTACTGCCATACTGCCTTGATTACTGTTGTTTTGTAGTAAGTTTTGAAATCAGGGTGTGTGAATCCTCCACTCTTTAGTTTTTCGAAATTGTTTTTATCTACTCTAGGTCTCTTGAAATTCCGTATGAATTTTAGAATCAGCTTGTCAAATTTTAAAAAGAAGTCAGCTGGGATTCTGATAGGGATTGCATTGAATCTGTAGATCAATTTGTGGAGTAGTGCCATCTTAATTAACAATGTTAACTCATGTAATCCATGAACATGGGATATTTTCCCAATTATTTAGATCTTATTTGAATTTCTTCCATCAGTATTTTATAGTTTTCAGAGTATAAACCTTGCTCTTCTTTTGTTAAATTTATTCCTAAATTTTAATTTTTTTTTGATTCTATTATAAATGGAATTGTTTTTCTGATTTCATTTTTAGATTGTTCATTGACTTTTGTGTATAGATCTTGTATCCTGCAGACTTGCTAACTCATTTATTCTAATAGTTTTTCTTTTGTGGATTGGTTAAGATTTTCTATATATGAGATCATATCATCTACAAAAAGAGATAGTTTTACTTCTTCCATTTCTATCTGGGTACCTTTTATTTATTTTTCTTGCCTGTTTGCGCTAGGTAGAAACGCTAGTACAATGTTAAATAGAAGTGGTGAAGGTGAACATCCTTATCTTGTTCCTGATATTAGGAGGAAGCATCCATTCTTTAACCATTAAGTATGAGATCAGTTGTGTTTTTCTTTTTGCAAATGTCCTTTATTAGGTTGAAGAAGTTCTTTCTACTCCTAGCTTGTTGAGTGTTTTTATCATGAAAGGGTGTTGGATTTCATCACACAGTTTTTCTGCATCTATTGAGACGATCATGTGATTTTAATTATTCTATTACTATAATGTATTATATTAATTGATTTTCAGATGTCAAACCAATCTTGCATTTCTGGGATAAATCTGTTTGGTTATGGTGTATAATTCTTTTCATATGTTGCTGGATTTAGTTTGCTAGTATTTTGGTGAAGATTTTTATGTCCATATTCATAAAAAGACAATGGTCTATAGTTTTCTTCTGAAGTCTGGTTCTTGTTTTGGTATGCTGGTAATACTGACCTCAGAAAATGAGTTGGGAAGTATTCCTTTTTCTCATACTTTTTGAAAGAGTTTATGAAGAATTAGTATTAGTTTTTTAAAAAATGTTTGCTAGAGTTTACTGGTAAAGTTATCTGGTCCTGGGCTTTTCTTTGTGGATAGTTTTTTGATTACTTATTTTATCTCTTGTTATAGGTCTTTTCAGTTTGTCTATGTCTTCTTGAGTTAGTTTTGGTAATTCGTGTCATTCTAGGATTTAGTTTATTTCATCTAAGTTATCTAATTTGCTGGTGTGTTATTCATAGTATTCTTTTTGAATCCTTTTTTATTTCCATAATGTTAATAGTAACGTCCCCTCGTTTATTTTTGATTCTCGTAATTTGAGTCTTTTTTTTTTTTTTTGGTCAGTTCATCTAAAAATTTATTAGTTTTGTTGCTATTTCAAAGAACCAACTTTTGTATTTGTTGATTTTATCTATTTTGTTGTTTGTTTGTCTATTGCTTACAACATCTCCTCTAGTTTTATTATTTCCTTATCTCTGCTTGATTTAGGTGTAGTTTGATCTATTTTTAGTGTCTTAAGCTGGAAGATTATGTTTTTGGTTTGAAATCTTAATATAGGCAATCACAGCTATAAATTTTCCTCTAAGCTCTGCTTTAGCTCATCCCATAAGTTTTGATATGTTGTGTCTTTATTTTCATTCATTTCCAAGCATTGTTTAATTTCCCTCTTTTTTTGACATATTGGTTATTTAGCAGTACCTTGTTTAATTTCCATATATTTGTGAATTTCCCCCAATTTTTCCCACTACTGATTTCTAATTTCATTCCTTTGTGTTCAGAGAACATTCCTTATATTATCTATCCATTTAAATATAAGTATCCATTTAAAAATACATATCCAGTTATATGTTCTTTTTTAAATGGCCTAGCATGTGGTCTATCCTGGAGAACGGAGAATGTTCCCTGTGACCCTGAGAAGAATGTATACACATATTCTATTGTGGAGTGGAGATAGCTATAGATGTCTGTTAGGTCTAGTTGGTTTATAGTATTAAGTCTTCTACTTATTTGTTGATCTGTCTAGTTATGCTATTCATTATTGAAAGCAGAGTTTTGAAGTCTTCAACTATTAACATTAAAGTGACTATTATTTCTCCATTTCTATCAGCTTTTCTTTATTTTGTTCTGTTTTTTGGTACACATATGTTTAAAATTGTTATATCTTCCTCATGGATTGACCATTTTATCATTATAAAATAGCCCTCTTTATCTCTAGTAACATTTTTTGTGATGTCAGTATAGCGACGCCAACTTTCTTGTTTTTGTATGTTTGCATGATACCTCTTTTCTCATTCTTTTACTTTCAAGCTGTTTGCATCTTTGAATATAAAGTATGTCTCCTGTTGAGAGCGTATAATCAGTTATTTTTTAATATAATATAAGTCACATAATCTCTCTTTTGGTTGGATAATTTATTACTCTCACATTCAATGGTATTATTGATATACTTGGATTTATGTCTGCCATTTTATTTTTTGTTTTCTATATGTCTTGTCTTTTTTGTTTGTTGCTCTTTTATTGTGTTCTTTTACAATAAGTGAATATTTTTCTAATGTAGCATCTTAATTTCTTTAATGATGTTTTCACTATATTTTCAGAGTATTGTTTTTTCAGTGGTTGCTCTAGGGATTACCATGTACAATTTAATTTATCAGAATCAACTTCAGGTTTATACTAGCTTAATTCTAGTGATATATATAGCTATATGTTTAATCCTGTATAGCTCTATTCCCTTCTGCCTCACCTCGTTTTGTGACATTATTGTTACACATATTCCATCTTTTAATGTTATAAAACCAACAGTATGTTGTTATAAATATTACTTTACCATATGTAGTTATTTCCTTAGCCCAACACAGCTTTGCTCCCATACACCTCATTTGCATGGGTATTTGAAAATATATCACGTTATCTTACATTTTTGTATTTTTTAGTCCCAACAGACATCATATGCATAATTATATACATCCATACTATCTATATTTTAACATTTGCTTATTCTTCTGTCAGTTCATACCTACTATTGAGCCACTACTATTAACCTACTCTAGACAGTTCCCTCCATGCCCTGTTACACTTTTCAACTTCAGAATTTCCACTTGTTCCTTTTTTTTATAGTTTCTGTCAGTTTACTGATACAACATTGTCATCGTACCTTTTTTCACTTCTTTAATCATGTTTTTATTTAGTTCTGAGGACATATTTATAACTGTTACTTTGAAATCTTTTTATGAGAAATCCAATATCTGATTGCTCTCACAGGCAGTTTCTGTTGCCTGCTTTTTTTCTGGTGTATGGGTCATACTTTCCCATTTGTTTGCCTTCCTCATAATTTTTTTGTTGGAAACTGGACGTTTTAGATAATATAGTGTAGCTCTGGACACTAGTCCTCCACCCACCCACCTTCTGGGGGTTGTTATGTTATTTGCTTGTTTATTTCTTTAAAGGAGCTGGCCTGTTTCACCTCTCAGTGTGCAGCTTCTAATGTTGCTCCTCAGCGGCTTTGGGTATGCCATCGTCACCCTGGAATGACAGTGACACTAGTAGGGCTTTCTTCTCTGACCACACCCAGCTGTGGAGCTCCGCTAGTTGCTAAAATGGAGTCTTGCTACGTTGAGAGGACACGGATAGGGAGTGGCCGTGGTTCAATGCCACAGACTCTCCGTACTTGCTAAGTTTTCATGAATATTATTTTTTTCATGTGCTGTCTGCCCTTGGGATCATTTCCAGAGGCTTTAAATGGTTATTGTTTTAATAATTTTCACCAGTTTCCCTGGGGAGCAGATCAGCTGAGGTCCTCACACTGTCATGCTGGAGGTTCATCCCCTCTTCCTATAGATTTTTAACTAGTGTAAAGTGATGACATGTTTAGGCTCAAAAAAGTTTTAGAAATGTTCTTTGATACTCTCATAGTATTCTTTTATAACGCTTTATATTTTATTATCATTTCTAGTGTAATACATTTCTTCTCCTAGAGCAGGATTTTCTAAAATATTTTGAGTATGTTCCACAATGAGAAATCTACTTTATATCCTACTTAGAACACACATACATTGTTTTTCACAAAAGTTTCACCAAACAGCATCTACTCTTTCTATGTGTGATAGGCTATGATGTTTTCCATTCTGTCTTCATTAAAAAGTAATACTTGGTTGCTATCCACTTAATTGATTCCACAACTTGCAATTTGAAAAACACCCTCCCGACTAAGGGACTGTGTCTGAGATTGACCTTTTACCACGAAGCTCTGGCACAGTGCTTGGCACACAGTAGGCACTTGTTGAATATTTGTTGAATGACCGTGTGAATGTTGGACTTCTCAGAGTGTTATAGAAGTTACAGTTTACTGTGATGCCCTAAGAGACTTTACAGCACACTTAGAAACCTCTCTTGACTCCTGAACCCTTTGATTGTAGAGTCCCTATAAATACTTCATTACTAATGCTTGTGAAGTGTTTTTTAGATGAATAAAAGTATGACTTGGTAAACTTCTTTTTTCCAATGAAAATGAAGGGTACAAGCCAGGGAACACCATGTAAACATTTTGTGCTTTCATAACATCTTTCTTCCCAAATGCTTACAGGAGGAAATTTATACCATAGAGAAAGAGGCATAGAAACAAAAGATGAAAACGTAAACAAAAGTAATTATGTATGGACTAGTTTTTTCTCAAAACTTAGCTTTAATTAAAGGTTACAATTATGCTTTTTAAGCTAGTGGAAAATATTTTCAAGCTCAGTACCTACATTGGTAGGCAAAAGGACTCCTACTTGTTCTTTGATATATATTTTTTGAGATCCCACCCCAATGGATACAGTTAAACCTTTTGAGGATTGGCAGACCAAAGATACAATTCTTGGGGTGTGACAAGGAATGAGCAGTAGCACTTTATTAAGACAGGCTAGGTACATACATACCTAATCAAGTGTTTCTTGAGGTTACCTTGAGGTTTCTTGAGGTTACCTGACAGGAAGAGGAGTATGTGTCAGAGGAAAGGTTTAAGGAAAAGTTGGCCCATGGCATTAATACCAGAAGCCGTATGGTACTGTTAGAATATCCTGCAGACTAAGTCGAGATGAAAACTTCTTCAAGAACGAACCCAGCAATAAAAACTTCGTTTATGTAAGAGGAGATCTCCCCTATGAAATTCTTAGTTGACACTGTAAATGAATATTATCTTGGGGGTAGAGTTAGGGGGAGACCCAATAAAAGCTTTGTATTTAATTTCCAGGTGTTGAGGAGTTCACGCACTAGACTTGGAAGCAGATAATACCTCATAGTACAACCAACAGGAATTATCTTCTCTGTCTGGAGAAACCAAGTATCTGGATGTCTGAAGTTATGAAATTGTAACTCAGGGAACTGCTTAATTTTATTATATAGGGTGTGAGGGCTGCAGCTGCTGCCAGATGTAATTGAGATCCATTCTTGCCTTACTCTGCTCTTGCTGTTTCTGATCTTTATGCTCAGAGTGTCTAGAGTAGGTTTTAGTTTTGTTAGGCCAAGGTTGCTCCCGTCACCATGGCCTTTTCATTTTAAATAGACCTTTTTTTTTAAAGAGCAGTTTTAGCTTCAGAGCAAAATTGAGTGGAAAGTACGCAGTTCGCATGTGTCCCCTTCCCCCGCACTGACACAGTCTCCTCCTATCAGTACCCTGTACCAGGTGGAACATTTATTACAATTGATGAATCGACAGTGACAAATCATAATCATCCAAAATCCATCATTTACCTCAGGGTTCCTTCTTGATGTGGTACATTCTGGGGGTTTGGAGAAAAGTATAAAGACATGTATCCACCATAATAGTGTCATACAAAATAATTTCATTGCCCTAAACATCCTCTGTGCTCTGCCTAGGAGACTTGGATTCTGTTCTTGCTGGGATTCCAACCAGGTGGATGGTCTGTCTAAGGAGGGTACTTCATCACTCTGCACCCTCTTACCTCTTCTGTGAGGTGAAAGTGGGGGGCTGGATCACTGATTTCCAACCTATAGCTCCTGTACTCCATAACGGTAATATTAACAGGTTCCAGGGATTAGGATGTGGACATATATTGGGGGGCAGGGGTGTCACCATTTACTTTACTATTGATGAGATGGCATGTTTGAATCATTTTTAAAAATCTTTCTGTATCATATGATATTCTTGGCAAGGCATTAACAAAGAGGGTGAAGAAATCAAGCTACTTACCAGGCATTTGCTATAGATGAAATAAATATACCTATTCTTTACTTAATGAATTTAATTCCTATAAAACCTGTCACTAAGTGAAAAGCTAGTAAAGAAAAAATTATTTCTGTTAATTTTAATGGGAAAAGTTATGATGTGTTCCCAAGATACCCAAGCATTTTCCAGGAATAGAAAACTATGTCACTGAGCAATGTAGACATTTTTATATAAGTAGTAAACAATAGTTTGAAAATTAATAAATACAGTTTGAATGTAAAATATAATAAAATGTTACTTTGTTGCCTCAATAAAGAAGAAAGAGAAGGGCTGACAGGATGTGGGGATAGATGAAGAAGGGGAGTCGGTATTTAGAAGATGGTGGAGAGCCAGGTGATGGGCTTTCAGGCGTGCATTCAGTATCGGAACGCTTAACAATCATTTTTCTTTTCCCTTCAGGAATTTGACAGTAGAAGTAACTCCTGGTGTGGAAATCTTTGGTATCTCTGTAGAAGAGGAATCTTTGGGTCCAAAAAAAAAAAAAAAGATGTAAGTTTAGTTCCCTTCTTGTGGCCTGCAATTGATATACTTACTTAAAGGAAGCTGTATTAGTTTCCTGAGGTTGCTGTGACAAATTACTACAAACTTAGTGACTTAAAACAACAGAAATGTATTTTCTTACAGTTCTGGAGTTAGAAGTCCAAAATCTGGCAATGCTGAGCTCCCTCTGGGGACGCTAGGGGAGAATCTGGTCCTTTCCTCTTCCAGCTTCTTCTGGCGGCTGCCAGCAAGTCATTCCTGGGCTTGTGGCCACAGCACTTGTGGCCTGTCTTCCCCTTGCTTCCTCCTCTGTGTGTCTGTCTCCAAACTCCTGCTCCCTTTCCCATCGGGATACACGTGATTGGGTTTCTGGCCTACCCTGATAACCCAGGATAAGTACCTCTTCCCAAGATCCTAACTTAATCATATGTTTTGACATACAAGGTGAATATGAATTCACTCCTTGAGGTAGTAGTCACAGGTTCTGGGGATTAGGACATGGACATATATTTTTTTTTTGGGGGGGCACCATTTAGCCTACGACAGATGAGATAGGATGTTTGAACCATTTTTAAAAATCTTTTTGTTCCATATGCTAGTCTTGACAAGAAACTGCAAGTAAAGTAGTGAGTCTGTTCTTGATCTGAAACCAGGTTGAAATATATTATAGTGATTTACTTAGTGTGCTGTGTGATGAAAATGTCATTTAGTGACGGTGAATAATGAGTCATTGTCCCAAAAGTGGTATATCTTTTTCTTGTGTGGTGGCGGGGGAATATTGGGGGACAGTGTGCTTCTCCAGGGCCCATCAGCTCCTTGTCATTGTCCTTCAATCTAGTTGTGGGGGGCGCAGCTCAGCTCCAAGTACAGTTGGCATTTTCAATCTTTAGTTGCAGGGGTGCAGCCCACCATTCCATGCAGGAATCGAACCGGCAACCTTGTTGAGAGCTCACACTCTAACCAACTGAGCCATCCGGCCGCCCCGGTATATCTTTTTAAGAGCCCTATGGCAAGAAGTCATCACCTGAACTCTGTGTTTGCCTCCCATGCTTCGTCCTCTGGCTGGCTTCCTCATGGTGGGAGGTGATGTCCAGCAGCTAGAGCTCTTGTTTCTTTCACACTTGGTGAAGAGAGTCTTTTTCCAGTAGCTCCTTGTAGCACGGCTGAGGGAGTGACAGTAAGGGCCAGATAAGTTTTCAGTGTGGAATGTTCAGTAGCATCCCTGCCCTCTGCCCGCCCGCTGGATGCCAGTAGCACCCTCCCTTAGTCATGACAACCAAGTGTTGTCAAACATTGTCAGAGGTACCCTGTGGGTCAGGATTGCCCTTGATTGAGAACCACTGCTTTGACACAATCGGAGCCCATTTTTGTTTCACCAAAATCTTCTGGCTAGGAAATTTCAGGTCTTGTTAAGAAGAGGAAGGCAGAGAATGTGTGCTGGGCAGGTTACCTGCAGATGTCTGCTTCACTGAAATTCTAATGAGGGCCCACACTAGGTCAAATCTAGCAGGCTTACTACATTTTTGCTAGATCCCTAGTAGTTATTTTCTACTATTATAGTCTTTTATATCAGACAACTATAACCCAGTATTATGCACTTTTTAAAAACTATGAGCCTATCAATCCCAGGTTGGGTTTTTTTCTTTTTTTTCCCCTCTTTACTTATGTCAATCAGAAGTTGCTCTGTATCTTAGAATTTGCTCTCTATAAGCTCATTCTTTCCCAACAAGTCTATTCCCCGAGGTTTTCACATCCACTTGAACTTCCCCTCCCTGTGACACTGCCCTCTTCCCCTTGCCCTGGGGCATCAGCAGACTGTTCTACAGACTAAGCAATTAGTTAGCTGTTTATGCACTAGAGAACTGGGATTGGAATTTTTTAAAGTATCGTTTTTCTTTTCCTGTGAAGTAATTGAAATAGAACACAGACACATTTATTGTTTTGAAGTTTTTATGATTTCCAAATTAACAAATTTGTGCTTTTATAGGCATCAGGTGACTGATATTTTGGGGGTACGTGTTATTTCTTGCCTGACTGCGCTGTGGAGAGGATCACCTCTCTATTTTCATGGGAGTGCTCTGGCTGTAATGGAAACCCTGACTGGTCCTGGATGAGAAGGTGTGCAGCATGACTGGGAAGAAACACGAGCCGCTGCGTTTTCCTCACGACTGAGGCACAGGAGAGGTTACACGTACAGTGGCTCACGGAGTGTCCCCATCAGACTACTCAAATGTAACTAAGCTAAATGACATACGGCCTAGGATTTATGTGAATTGTTCAAGTGAATCTGTCAGGTTTTTGTAATTGGCAATACCTAGGAGCTTCACGGAAGCCATGGAGGGCTCCAGCAAGGACCCTGGCTTTAGTTGTGTTCTGTGTGTATACAGCATAGCAGAAATAATCACTTCTACCTGATGTTACTTATAATGCCCATAAATTGTCTCTCCCTGTGTTTTCGTCTTTATTCTGTTTTACCAGTATTTCATTTGGTCTCCAACTTGGCTGGTCTAGAACCTCTGTGTTTATTTTAAGCTCCTGAGGGGAGGGGATTATTGTAATGATCTTGAAATGAGTTTGAAAAAGCACAATTCCCCCATCTTACTACTGTGCCTTGTAAGGCTTAAAATTTGACTATACATATCCTTCCCAGACCCATGAAACTACTCCAGCTCCTCTCCTTGAGTTTTTCTCTGCCCGTTGGAAAAGAAGGCAGGGATGAACTCTAGATACAGCAGTATTCACTAAAATATCTGAAGCTGTGTAGGGAGGGAAGAGGACGTTAGCAGCAGTAAGACTTGTTTTACTGCAGTTATTAAAGAAAAAGTGGGGGATACAAGAAGGAGGCATGGTGTTCCTTTTTCAGGAGGTCTTGGCAAAGGCCTTAGTTGTAAAAGAAAAAGAAATAGCCAGTTAGGTTGAAATGATTTGAAGTCATCCCTCCACAGTTAGATTTTTCTGAAGCCAAGGTGGTCAGTTGGGTAGAGGTGGGTATGTAGCCGTTTTTCAGTGAATGGGTTAAGTTGTCCCTTGGAAGTATTTCAGTAGGTGGTGCTCTTGTGCCATAGCATAGCAGTTTTTAGAAAGGTTTTGAAACTATGGTGGCTGGTTCTAGGGACTCTTTGCCTATCCATTCCCTTGGGTGTACAATTTTGGTGGCATCACCTGGGTGGGTTTGGTGAGAGAGTTCTCTGTCTGGAAATGAGGTGATTCTGGTCTTAACCTTCTCTAGCTTGTTTGAGCTCTGCTTTCCAGGGGAACCTAAATGAGAGGTTTACAAACCTATTTTTTCCCTTGCTTTTTTAAAATGTGGCTTTAATCTTTATCTGAACAATTACGACGTGTGTTGTGCGTTTCCAGTTTTCTGAGACCATTTTTTTTTCTGTTGGAAATCATCTGTGATCCTCCAAGTTCCTGTCCAGATAACTCAATCTGTCATTCTTGTTTCTTTATGTTTTCTTTTCCTTTACCTTCAGAGAAGATGCAGTGCAATGAAATAACATGTGGTAGAGAAAATTGTAAGTGATGAGGGAATAGAGATGAAAAACTGTGAGTTCAAATGGCAGTTGCCAATAACTGGAGCTGACGGTGAACCCTGCCGGCATCAGCCCCTTTCCTCCCTTCTTTACTATGCACTGAGTTTCTGGGTCTGAAGTTGGTTCTGAAGCCATGATGCTGAACACGGCACTCAGTAATGTCCACATGTGCTGCTGCCAGTAAAAGCTTGGGGGGCAAGGAAGAGAAGTTTAAATCCAGACCTGGGTATCAATTCCAGGATGGACAAATCTCTTGCTGCCAGAAGTTGCTGTAAACATTTAGGGAACTGCTTTTTCAGGAAATATCTTGGGGTTGTCTCTACTGTGACAGATAGTTCCTTTACCATGTATCCACCAACTGTTAAGGACGAGGGGAATGCTCGTGGGACTTGTGCAGTCTGGCTGACGTTGTGAGCGGCTCATCCCCTGTTTCCTCTGCAGGCTGCCGGGTCTCAGTGAGCTCAGCTGGGTGGGACCCAGCAAGTCCATGGACGTTCACGGTGCTCTCTGGTAGCTTTTGAAATTAAAACAAAGAAAAGAAATTAGTATTTTAGTTTGTGTGGATTTTCAAAATTGAGTGATTTAATGATCTGCTTATTTGTTTATTTAAATTATCTTTCTCCATATTTAGAATGTACTTTTAATCTGAGAACTTGTCTATTTTTGGACATTCTTAGTTTATCTCTTTCAATAGTCTTAGCTAGCTCTCTCTTTAAATATTGCTTTTTTTTCCATTCTCTTCACTTTCTTTTGCTGTAATGCCTCCTAGATGTTTGTGGAGCTATCCTTCATGTTTCTTAACTGCTCTTTCATATTTTTCTTCTTTTCGTTCTGAATTCATTAGTATTATCTTCAAATTTACTAGTTTTTTCTTCAGTGCTGTCCAAAGTATCTGAGCTTTTAATTGCAATGACTGTAGTCTTCATTTACATAATTTCCAATTGATTCTTTTTAAAGCATCTCGTTTTAATTCTGCCCTTTTTTTTATAATTTCTTATTATTTTAAAATTATCTGAATATACTTATTTTGTTGGACTTTTTATAATATTAATTTCATATGAAGTAAATTAGTGATGTGATGGCTGATTTTGTTAGTTGTCTGTACTGGCATTAGATTTCTTCATCTATTTTAGAACTTGGGTTGATTGGCATGGTTTAAATAAGACATATTTTTTATTATTTTCATTTATTTATTTTCCACCACTCCTTTTCCCTCCCTGCTCACTTTTCCCTGGTTAGCAGTTTTATAGTTGTTTCTGCCTGGCTTCACGTGGGACCCTAGTCCAGAACCGCAGTGGTTCCTCAGTTTCTTGGGCAATCACAGGCTGCTTCATTAAGGTCCTGGTCGCTGGCTGGCCTGTGTCCCATCCTCCTCCCTAGGCCACCCCTTCATAGGAAACAAAAAGCTGCCAGCCTTCTTTCAGGAATGGGGGAGCCCTCCTCTACCTATCACCTTTGACCCTGCCTCCAAGGAGGGACTCTAACTTAGTCTCACTCTGTCCTTCGTAGGCTATGTTTAGCCTCAAAGCCTCGTAGGATTCATACTTCCAGTTTCGGTGCCTATTTTTGGATCCTGACCTTGGGAGGCTCACGGCTTTAACTTTGAGGACTTACCTCTTTAAGTTTCTGCCCCTTATCGATTTCACAGAAATGGTTATATGATTTTTGATCTTGCCTGCATCCTTTTAGTTTCATCTTCTTATGTTTCCTCTCTTGTTGCTGTGTTTGGAGTAGAGAGGATCCATCAAAGAGTGAAGTTACTGTGGCATCTTAACTGGAAGTCATGTGGGCTGAGGGTTTAAAGGAAATAAAGTGAGATATTTGGTTTTACATAGTACTAAAAGCTAACCACAAAAATGCCTTTCTGTGTGAGTTCAGTGACCCATAGCGTACAGTTATTTAAACTGCTGCAGAGCCTGGCGGCCCCCAAAAGATGAGGGGGATTAAGCAGGTGGGATTTATTAGTACGCCATGGTTCTCTACAAGGATTTTACCTTTTAGTTTTCATTTCGATGGTAATTTAAAAAATTCAATTGTTTCCAAACACCTGAAATCTAACTAAATAGTCTTAAGATGTCAGCATCTGCAATTGTGTTTGTATTGGTGCCAAGTAGCACTGCTTTTAGATACTGAGAAACGAACAGAGGTGAAAATGTCAGTAACATGTTTGAGCTGAGTGAAAGATTGCCGTTTCACAGTAGTTCAAAAAGGTGTTGGGCGAATTTAGCCGTCCCCAGCACACGACAGGACCCACCAGCTCAGCAGAAGCTGCTAGTAGCAACCAGTACCAGGTTCACACGAGGCTCAGTAAGCTACTTCATGATCACATTGAATTCATTGTGTCAAGTGAAATGTCACTCATTTCGTAGATTTGTTGGTATTTGTGCATTCAAATAATTGTAATTGTATACATTATAAGCATAAAACGTATTTTACTGCTTTTATGTTTGTTAAGTATTCCACAGAATAATGATTTTAGACAAGTCTGGAAGCTTTGAAGAGTTTTTTCTTCAAGTTTGAGAAACGTGGATCAAAAGGTAACTTGGCTCTTCCTATGAAGTGTAGTTAGTAGCATTCTGTGTTTGATTTTGATGTGTATGCCTGGCTCCCTCCTGCTCATACTTCATGATGTTGCTTAGTTCGGGCACCGTTACTGTCTGGAAGTGCCCGCACCTCTGTTTCGGGTGACGTGCCCCTTCTCGGTGTCCCCGGCAGCACTCCATGTTTCCTTGTCTCCCAGCCCTCCCCACAAAGGATTGTGTTTTATCTGTTCAAATCCTGATTTCCTCATTAGCCTCAGGTTGCTTTAGAGCAGGGAACACTGCTATCTTTCTATTTGCAATGTTTTTCAGTGTTCCTGTCATAAAGTAGGTTCCCAATAAGTGTGTGGGACTTTAGTTTGTTTTTGTTGATTTAGTAATAAATTACGAGTAGAGCAAACCAATGGTGGAAAGAGGCAGAAATAACTTGGAGCCAAGTCACTAGTGACAGAGACAAGAAGATTACTAATATTTTAATAGATAATGTGCTCCTCAGCCCATTTTTCTAACTGGTCTCACCAAAAGCTCACAGATCAGTGAACAGAGGACAAGAATGCAAGGAAAGTAAGTAACCACCATTTCTAACAGAATGTATGTGGGGAAACTGGTATTTCTGAAGTCCCAGTGATAGCTCCTTGGTGCTCTGATGGAGACAGAACAAGGTCAAGGGTTTCTATCTTGGCAGCTCCAAGGGCAGCAGTGTTGCGAAGGGATGCTTCAAGTTGGAAGCCGGCTCTAGAGAGCAGCTCTTTTCTCAGACGTGTCTGGGGAAGAGGCTGGGAGAATGGAGGTAAATCCCCAGACGGTTATCTCTAGGTTCCATTTCCTTAATTCTTTGCAAAGCCATCTTTGTGTGTGTGTGCTCTGCACCTGCGTTGTAGTTGTCCTGCTGATCCCTTAGACTCAGCTTTTGTTTATGATTAAGGTTTATTTGAATTATCTGCAAATTTCAGGTCTGTGTTTTTGCTTAGACTCTCTCAGAGGCAAAGTATTGCTGACTTAACAGAGAAAAAGCCAGCTCCTCCTAGTGGAAATTTTCTTAAAACCTCATTGTTTTTAGGGGGAAAATATCATTTCTTTCATAAATACTTTGTGGGAACAAGAATATTTTATTGTGACTTTTTTAAAAAAGCAGTGAACACAGGGACAGATTGATCAATCTTATTTAAAACAATGAAGCAAAGAAACATTACTTTAAATGAAAAATACTGGTATCAGGCTTTCAGTAAAGAAGAGGAAGAATGTTACCAAGTTAAGCACAGTTGGACATAAATTTCTTAATTTTATATTTAACTATATTTCTGGAGGTTTTAAATATTTTCTGACAAGGCCATTGGGCCCCTAGTTGCTGACATTGATTTGAGGCTGGGTATTTGATTTGTGTTTTACTTCTTCCATAAACAGTGTGTTTTGTAGCATTCTGTCCACAAATCCCTGTTTGGTGCTTATTTCATGGGAGAAGCGACTTCAGTTGACTTATGCTTGGGAAATGGCACTAAAATAGTCCTTTTTAACAGGTTGCCACTTTGAGTATGTAGGTTATGGCCTATATTTGGTTTATAGAGATTTCCTTTCATACCTTTGGCTTAAAGATGGTACAGACCAAAGGAAAGCAGTTTCAAATTCTCTTGGACCCCCAAAAGGTATGATATAGAACCATTTTTGATACTGGGAGGTTTTTAATGAGCTTTGTTTGAAATGTAGACAATCTGGGAGCCATGTGGGGTTTTGTCAACCCAAAATCAATTAAAATTTTATCTGTTTTTCCTAATCCACTAAGGCATTGTTTGTTTTACTTATTTATTTACACATTTGTTCAACAAATATTTATTGAGTTCCTACTATGTGCCAGGTACTGTGTGTAGCAGTGGTTTTCAGAATGTGCTCAGCACACTAGGCTCTGAGCAGATGTGCCATGTTTGGACATGTTTGACTATAAGTAACACCAAACCCAGTGAAAGGTGGTTTCACCGAAAGGACAGTTCCACGCTTGGTTACTTCAGTGCCTCAGCTGTGCTACTACATAGTTGAGAGGACCTGGTGCATCTGTCTGCTTTGCTGCCTAAAGCCTGTTGGTTGTCCTCTCATGCTTGCTTACTCCTGGGTCCCAAGGTGACTACTGCCATTTTATCACATGACGACTACAGTGTCTAATATGGAAAAACATGAATTTAGTTAAGATTGAAAAAGACTGTTTCAGAAACTCTGTAGCTGAAGCTCAGTTCCATTTTCCAAGCTGCATAATATTGCTCATAATATCCTCCTACCTAAATCAGTAGGAAGGCAAATGGATACCAGGGCTGGTCTACACCAGCCATTCTCAGAATGTGTCTTGGGGACGGTCGGGTCTCCCTAAGACCTTTTCAGGAGGACCACAGCGCACAAGTATCCTTATAAGAATGCTGAAATCATTATTTGTGTCTTATCTTCTCACTAGTATACAGTGGAGTTGTCAGGCGGTTACACGATGTACTTACAATGTCATTGACCTGGCAGCTAATGGAATGTGTTCTTGGGTTTTACAGTTTTCTCCATTTTAATTTCTAATGTGATAAATATTGATAAATATAATATAACCCACATAAACAAAACCTCTCAGTAATGTCCTCAGTAATGTTTAAGAGTATAAAGGGGTCCTGAGAAGAACACATTTGAGATTCACTGATCTGCACTAATCAAGATTTCCCTGTGGAGTTGGGGAAGATCCCAGACTTCCCCAAGACTTGTGGCTGTGAGATTCCTGGATAAAACGTTTTCTGTTAACAAAGGAGCCGCAGAAGGGTTAGGGCTGTTGAGTGGGCAACGAGTAGTGTGTAGGACTATTCTGAGGAGGGGCCTTGGGAGGTCATGGCAGGGATGCAGGGGGTGCTCCAGGCCTGCCTCTGCTTTGACTGGAGCCACACCAAGTCTGCCTTTTTTTTTTTATTGTGGTAAAATATACATACCATAAAATTTACCATTTTAACCCTTTTAAAAACGTACAATTCAGTGGCATTAATTACATTCACATTGTTGTGCAACCATTACCACCATCCATCTTTAGACCTTTCTCATCTTTCTAGACTGAAACTCTGTCCCCATTAAACACTAACTTCCCACCTCCCACTTCCCCTAGCCCCTGACAACTACCATTCTATTTTCTGCCTCTCTGAGTTTTAACTACTCTAGGTATCTCCTCTAAGTGGAATCCTGTGTTTGTCCTTTTGTGTCTGACTTATTTCTCTTAGCATGTTGTTTTCAAGGTTCATCCATGTATATATCAGAATTTCCTTCCTTTTTAAAGCTGAATAATATTCCATTGTATGTATATGATGGTTTGGCAATTAAGTTCGCGAACTTGCCACCGTGCGCTTATACTGGCAGCACTGTACAAACAGCTCGATAAGATTTCATAACCTTGGTATATCAGTGTCTCACAACTGTGTTTGTGTCAACTTGTGGCGGTGTCTTGCTGAGTGGTGTTCATTAATGTTGTTACCTATTTTTGTGTGCTGTCACAGAATGTGTGAGCTTGAATTAGAGCAACGAACAAACATTAAATTTCTTGTTAAACTTGGCAAGAGTGGAAGTGAAATCAGGGACATGTTAGTCCAAGTTTATGGGGATAATGCCATGAAGAAAACGGCAGTGTACAAGTGGATTAAATGTTTTTATGAGGGGAGAGAACGCGTCACTGATGAAGAGAGGTCAGGACGGCCAGTAATGAGCTGAACTGATGAAAACATTGCAAAAATTCATCGAATTGTGCATCAGAATTGTCAGCTGACTGAGAAGCATAGCAGACCAAGTAAACATCAATAGAGGAGCAGTTAGGAAAATCTTAACTGAAAATCTTGGCATGAGAAAGTTTGTGCAAAAATGGTCCTGAAGGAGCTCACCGACAAACAAAAGCAAAGGAGAGTCGAAGTTTGCCAAGACCTTTCGGAGAGGTAAGACGATGTTTTGGGCTGTGTTATCATGGTGATGAAACATGGGTGTACCAATACGACGCTGAAACAAAGTGTCAAAGTGCACAATGGAAGTCAGCCAATTCTCCACGACCAAAAACATTCCACCAGTCCAAATCAAGAGTCAAAACAATGTTGCTAAGCTTTTTTGATATCAGAGGAATTATTCATTATGAATTTGTACCAACTGGACAAACAGTTAACCAAGTTTACCATTTGGAAGTGCTGAAAAGGCTGCGTGAAAAAGGTAGACGAAAATGACCTGAACTTCTCACCAACAATTCATGACTCTTGCATCATGACAATGCACTAGCTCACACGGCATTGTCTATGAGGAAATTTTTAGCCAGTAAACAAATAACTGTATTGGAACAGTTATTTGTGGAACCCTTCACAAATTGGAACCCTCGCTACTCACCTGATCTGGCCTTCAATGACTTCTTTACCTGAAAATAAAGGAAATATTGAAAGGAACACATTTTGATGACGTTCAGGACATCAAGGGTAATATGATGACAGCTCTGAGGCCATTCCAGGGAGTTCCAAAATTGCTTTGAAGGGTGGACTAGGCACCGGCATCAGTGCATAGATTCCCAAGGGGAGTACTTCAAAGGTGACCATAGTGACATTCAGCAGTGAGGTATGTAGCATTTTATCTAGGATGAGTTTGTGAACTTAATTGTCAAACCTTGTATATTAATCTTATTTGTCCATTCATCCGTTGATGGACATTTGAGTTGTTTTGACCTTTGGCTATTGGGAATAAGGACATGGGTATACAAATATTTGCTTCAGTCCCTACTTTCAGTTCTTTTGGGTATATACGTACAAGTGCAATTGTTGGAGCATATGGTAATTGAATGTTTAATTTTTTTAGAAACCACCATGTTGTTTTCCATAGCATCTACACTGTTTGCATTCCCACCCGCAATGCACAGCAATTCCAGTTTTTTCACATCCTTACCAACATTTGCTGTTTTCTGTGATTATTAGTAGTGGCTATCCTAATGGGTATAACGTGGCACCTCACTGTAGTTTTGATTTTCATTTCCCTAGTGACTAGTGATGTTGAGCATCTTTCTCATGTGTTTATTGGCCATTTGTATATCTTTGGAGAGATGTCTGTTCAAGTCCTTTGCTCATTCCCTTATCGGATATATGATTTGCACAGGTCTGTCCGTTTTGTATGTTGAACTGTTAAGCAGTTTCATTTTACTAAATGATTTTTAAAAAAAGCTTTAAAGCTCTGTATCACTGTTGCCAATTTTGTCACTTTGGTCATCCTAGATATTTACCTATTTACCCACTGCACTGGTTTAGAAGGTATGGATGCTGGGACCTTAGTAATTACTTCAGTGCCCATGGTAATTTATAGTAACTACTTTCAAATTTCTCACACTATTCAAAATGTAGCCCTGGATATACTTATTTGCATACATGGCTTTATAGATTACTACCTATTTGCCCTGGAAGAAAACAATGATGATCAAGAGTAAATTATTTTTAAAATATTTCCCCTTCACATCTGTGCCAATTGTAGCCTTTGAGAGGCTCATGACGGTACCAGATTCCTCAGCATATCAGCTGAGTAGGGATTCTTGTTAGACTTTCCAGAAAATCTAAAAGGGTTGCATTCTATGATGTCCCTAGATGGGACAGCCATTTGAGATATGAAAGTGTCTTTCAACAACAGCAGTGCTGATGGAGGACCAGAAAATTGCAGGTTAAATTATAGAAGGGATTATATCCATCCTGAAACTTAGTACATTAGGATAGGGAAATAATTTCACACGACACTAAATGAGAGGCCGGAATTGCTGGCTCATGCCATTACTCATCACTGGTCCCAGCGCTGTGATAGACTGGACACCCTACACAGCCCTGCCTATGCCTGTGGCATCTGCTCTTTGAAGTTGGGGCTACTTGAATGCTCAGGTGTTAACATGGCACTTGAGGAACCCACCTCGCTTTTTGAAAGATAATTTGAGAACCACTAGTGTAGGGCTGTCCCTTGCACTTTTTGATTTCTAGATTAAGGGAAATAATTTTGTTTCTTAATGAATTAGGATACTCTGACACAGTCTGTTACCCAATCGTTTCTTCCCTCTTCATCATCTTTCTTCAGATACTGCTCAAGTGTTTTGATGCTTTTATTTCCTTCTTGCTCTCTAATGAATTGTACTTGCTGAACTTCAGTATTTCTTGTGATGAACATTTCCATGAAATTTTTGAATGTATTTTTTTCGTAAAGAACAAAAATCACCAAAATGGGGAAACTTCTGCATTTGAAGAACACCTCTTTCTCACCTGCTCTGCTTTGAATCTGAGTCATGTGATCTTGGCAACCCAGACATTTACCCTTATGGGCAGCAGGTGGACTGTCTTGGTCCCGTGGTGATTTAAGTTCATAAAATAGTACTTAGCAAGCAACAAAATAATTTCCGAGCAATATATAAATGAGGGAAGAAGGGTAAGTGCAGTGATCCTATGCTGACGCCATTTGGAACCAGTCCCTTTTCAGTATTTCTGATGTTTGCTGGCCTCCATGGCCACTTTCCCTTGTCACTTTATCCCTCTCCCTCCCACTTCCTGCTCTCCTCGGAGCAGCAGGAAATAGGCACATGAACAGCATATGGGAATCTTTAACTGGACAGTCATTTCCATTTGGGTATCTAGATCTCTCTGCTCATAGGACTTTCCTTTAGTCCCTGCTACACAGAAATTTCTGAAGGTCATTTCATTGTCTCCTGGAAATATATATTGGGACTAATAACATCTGTTGTTTTTACTCTGTACATGTAAAGAAGGTGAAATGGTTTGGGTTCCTTAGGGCTGGGTACATGTGCTGAAAGAGAAATAAGAAATGGAAAATGGGGATTTTCTTCTAACTTTCCATGCCATTTGCTTTTGCTACTTTAGTATATATGAGGTATGATAAAAATACGGTGAATGTTTAAATTAAAAAATTAATATACGGTAAAAGATACATTGCTATTAATCCCCCTCAAAATACTCCCCCTCATTTTAAACACGCTTATCCCATCTTTCTTGCCACTTTCTGAAGCAGTTCTGGAAGTCCTCTTTCATGAGTGTCTTTAGTTGCGCTGTCATGGCTGCCTCGATGTCCTGAATCCACTCAAAACTTTTACCTTTCATGGTCATTTTGACTTTGGGGAAGAGCCAGAAGGCGCATGGTGCCAGATATGATGAATAAGGTGGATGAGGACACACCGTAATGTTTCTATTTGACAGAAATTGCCGTATACCAGAAGCGATGTGTGACACGGAGCCTTTCTATTGTGATCACAAAATATGGTGAATGCTGCTGCCGAGTGCCATCCTACTGGAAGGCAGCGATCTTCAATACAGGAAGTGACACGTTGAACTTTAGTAACAGTGTGTGACAAGTTTCAACTTTTTTGGTGCAGTCGGCTGGGTGTGAGGTATGGTTGAGAGAAGCTGTGTTTTAAAGTGTCACACATCGCTTCTGGTACGGCAGTTTCTATCAATAAAAACATCACGGTGTGTCCTCATCCACCTTGTTCACTGGATCTGGCTCCATGCGACTTCTGGCTCTTCCCCAAAGTCAAAATGACCATGAAAGGTAAAAGTTTTGAGTGGATTCAGGACATCGAGGCAGCCACAACTGCGCAACTGAATACACTCACAGAAGAGGACTTCCAGAACTGCTTCAGAAAGTGGCAAGAACAATGGGCTAAGTGTGTTTGAAGCGAGGGGAAGTATTTTGAGGGAGATTAAAGACAATGTGTCTTTTACTGTAATAAATTTTTATTTTTATTTAAACATTCACCGTATTGTTTGATGACATGTTTATATAGTGTGTATGCAAAATACTTGTTAAAGTCCTGAGTTTTAAGGAAATCTGTCATTGAACATCCACCTTTCTTTTATTTTCTTAAATAAAAAATACTAAACAGTATTTCTCTAATTGTTTATATTAAATGAAAATAGTCATAGACATCCATGTGAGGATATACACACTAAACAGAATCATAAGAGACTCAAGAATTTACATTCAGGACAATATCAAGGATTTTGGTATCATTCAAAAGATGTGTAGTCAGCTCTAAATTGTCTAATAAGCATTCAGATCAACTGCAATAAAAAAATTAGTGCATTTGTGAAAAATGTTGAAATCACCATGAATCTGAAGAACCATCCCCATTTTACAAGGCATGCATTGTTTTCCCTTTTTGAGCTGCTTGGCTGCTGCCCCGTTTTGTCCACTGGCACACAGACCATCTCATCCTCTTATTCTCCCCCGAGTGGTGAATTGGATGTCTCTCCCTCCTTGTGACAGTAGCCCTCTCTGGGCAAGCAGTAGCCACATAATTAAGGGGAAAAGGGGTGGGGAGTGTGAGAAGAGAAGATTGTCAGTTTTCTCCTCAGAGCCAGGACTGGGAAAATAGAACCATTATTTGAGGACAGGAAGAAAGAAGAGGAAGCAAGCACAGGGACTCTGTCTCTGGCCAGTTTTGGTGGCTTTAACAATTGCAGAGAACTCATCTAAAAAAATTGAAAACACAGACTATTTCAACAATTTAAAACCTTTGATTGTATCAATCAAGTACTTTGTCTTGATTGACATTTATAAATTATAATACTTTTTCCTTACTTTGGGATAATGTGTATATGGTAAATGCATATCTAGAAATTAATTTATTTTTGATTGTGAAGAGTAACATATAGAAAAGCACACAAACATGATTTACACTTTAATCAATTATTAAAATGTTAATACAGATATTGTTGCCATCAAAGTCAAGAAATAGAATCTTCAGAGCCATTCATGCATACCCTCCAATAGTACTTCTTCCCTTCCTCAAAAAAAATGGTAACAGGTTTTGTGACTTTTTTTTAGGGTAATCATTGAAGTTTAGTTTTACCTGTTTCTGAACTTTATGTAAATAGATCATGTCTTACGGATTGGTTTTTCTCAACAGTAGGATTATCAGTTCCTCTCTCTGCCGATAGTGGTTGTTTCTGATTTTCATTGCTGCATTGTATTTCCTTGTATGAATGTATCACACTTTATTTTTTCATTCTACTCTTGATTGGCATGTGGTTTGTTTTCAATTTGGGTCTATTATGAATAATGCTTTTATGAACATTCTGCTAGTATAAATAAACAGTAAGCTTGCCTTTTATTATTAGTTGCTTGCAGTTTTCTTTGAGAGAAATTTTGCAATTTGAATTTTTTTTGTATGACTATGATTTACTGTGTTAAAATTTCCCACTATGATTGGAGTTGATTATTTCTCTTTGTAGTTATTCTGTGTTATATTTTGAGCTTTATATTTTATTTTACATTTTCATATTATTAGGTGCATATAAATTTAGAATTGTTACATCTTCTTGGTGAATTGAACATTTTATCCTTACGAAGTGACTCTCTTTACCTCAAGTAATGCTTTTTGCCCTAATTTGTGTAATTTTAATTGATACTGTTTGATTCCTTCGGTTAGGTTTGCATAGTGGTTTTTTTCAGCTGTTTTCTTAACAGTGGAAAATTCTGTGTCCTTATTATGTTTTAGATTGTCTTTTGTAAGAGCATGTTTGTTTGTTTTTTAAATTCAAAACTGAATAACCTTTGATTTTAACTTGGAGAACTTAATCTGTTTTAATATTGTATATGTACTGGTATTTTTGAGTTGAAATCTACCATCTTACTGTGTGCTTTTTATTTATCTTGCCTATTCTGTATTCTTTTTTTTCTGTCAAATCTTGCTCTTTGGGGGTTGTGTTTTTTTATTATAAATTTTTCTCCTCTGATAATTTGCAAATTATATACTGCCTTTTAATCTATTAATGGATACCATAGAAGCTCTAGTATGCAATCTTGAATTATTAAAGTCTAATGCTAACTCTTTTATTCTCCTTTTCCTGGAAAATTCAGTGACCTTAGAACTCTTTACTCTATTATTCTCTTAGCTCATTTACTACAGTTTTTATATATTTAAATTTCTGTATTATTTAAAACCCCCAATGACACTATTCTTATTTTATATCATTAATGAAAATTTACATTTTCCTATGTATCTACCATTTTTGTTGTTTTTCATTTCTTCTTAGATTTCCAGACTTATATCTGGGATCATTTTTCATCTGCCTAAGAGCATCCTTTAAAGTAGTTTTTTGGTGTCAAATTCTTTCAACTTTAGTGTGTCAGAAAGGCTTTATTTCACCTTTATTGTTGGACAGTATTTTAGCTGGGTATAGTATTCTATGTTGGCCCCTTTTTCCTTTCATGGCATTGAAGATCTGTTTTCTGGCCTTCTCCTGTGTTTCCATGTATCTCATTCATTCTTCTGTATTTTTCCATTGTTTTTAGATTCTGTGTTTTATTCTGGATAATTTCTTTTGATATATCTTCCAAGTTCACTAATTTTTCTTTTCAACTGGGTCTAATTAGTTGCTAAATACACCTGTTGAATTTTTAATTTCAGTTATTTTGTTTCTCAGTTCTAGAATTTCTACTATATTCTTCTTTACCTACAGGGTCATTTTTTAGAGTTTTCGGTTTCTTGATGAAAGTTGGGTTTTATCTGCACAGGGGACCCTCTTAATTACTGTATAATTTTGTCTAGTTTTTGAACTATCTGGAGTATGGCTTTTTTAGTTCTTGTCCATTGTTGTGGGGTTCTTGTTTATGTGTTCTTTTCTTCCTGTGTACTTGATTCTCTTTAATTTTTCCTCTGATAACTTGGAAATTATTACTGCCTTTTAATAGTAACAATGTAATTTTTATTGTACTTGAAAAGTTATTTTTAGAAATAACTAGAAACTTATGATGATGTTATCTTCCTCCAGGGAGAATTTTTGTTTGCATCTTCCAGGCATCTGGCAGCACTAGCAACCTGGGACCACCTTAATTCATTTTCAGTTTCACACTTAGGTTGTAGTTTCTATGTGGGCTGGTTCACTTCTGGGTTACCCATACTCAGAGTGCATGCGAATGGGCCCCAACCCTAAGGGTAGGGTGGTTTACCAGGAACTCACTTTAGCAGGCCTGGCCTCCCACTTTTACTCTCTAGCAAGGCTTTCAAAAGAGCTGCTTTGCCTTTTAACTACCTCTTCATCATCAGAAATGCCTGCCTAGGCCTGTGCAACCATATGTACCAAGATCTTTCTCTGATGATTCCACACTCTCCGTTTGATTCTTTGATGATTTTGAATTATGTTTTTATATTTCATGTAGCCTTTTAGAATAACTTGGAGCAGGAAGGTTGGTTTCCATTATCTGCAGTAGGATTGATATTGAATGAAATTTTAACTAAGTATGTTTACATTGTATATATGTTCTGTACCATACTTTTGTTTACCTATCTTGGTCAATCAAGAGAACTTATTATAGACTTTCACTTCCAGCTATTTTAGAGTGGCTAGGACAGCCAGGTAAAAAACATCTTTTGAAGATACTGGAAGTACTTGGACCCAAGGGATTAAGATCCTGGAAGGAAGGGAAGAATACTGAGCAGACATTCTATAGCAGCTTCTGGGCATTTGCCATTTCTTGACAGCTGGGAGAGACCTAGAACCTGGAAGAGGTCCTGTGCTGAACAATTTCATGGGACAGTTCCATGGGTTTGGAGAGACATACATTGGAGTTCCAAAGGCAAAGATTATTAATCTGACTCCCTAAAAATGTAAAACTTTTGTACACTAAGAAACATAAAAGTAGGAGAAAGTATAAAATTAGAAAACCACTATTTTTCAACCCCTAGTGGATCTCAAATTACCACCAGTAGATCCTAAAACCATAAGGGAAAGAGTTAATGGTGAACTTTATGATGGCTGAATTAGGTTGGCAATACCTGAGACCACTGTCCAGTTTCAACATTATGATACATGAGACAACCCAACATTATGTGCCTTCAGATTTGATTCAAAGTGCATAACACCACAAAGAGAGGATTCTTGCAAAAGAATTCACCCTGAATCTAATGAAACTTCTAGATCTAGCTATCAGTTTGTAAGCAATATAGGAGTTAGCAATATAGGAGTTAGCAAGACATGTTAACACCAAAGGAAAGCAATCAGCCAAATGCACAAGTGTGAGATATTACATAGGTCAGTGTGTTGGTTTTTCCAGGGAATAAATGATATGACAAGGTTTTATAAAAGGGGGGGGGGATAATTGGTACAGATTAAATGAGACTCTTTTATATTATTTTGTTACAAATTAAAGGAAAAATATGAATATGATCATATGGAAGTTGTAGATCTCATTTGGATCTAAATATAAACAACCCAAATGTAAAGGGAAAATTTTAAGAAATTTGAACATAGATGGGCTATTAGATGATATAGTTGGCTTTGTTGAGTGTGAAAGAGCTATTGTAGTCAAGTTTCTTTTTAAAAAAAATCCTTATAAAAAGAGATACAAATCAAAGTGTTTTGGGTAACATGATATGATGTCTGTAATTTGCTTTAAATATGGAAAATTTTAATAATTGAACTGGTTAGTGGATACATAGGGATTCGTTTAGCTGTTTTCTCTACTTTCTGTATATTTAAAAATACTCATTAAACAGGTACTGAAAAAAAAAGGAAACATCATAAACAAAATTTTACTTGTACCACATAGCCTGTGTTTTAAGTGGGAATGCCATAAGCTACTCTCCTTGGGTGAATGTCGGCTGTTTATGAGTGGTGTCAAAGGGGTATACACTTCATTGTATTTGTATAGTGTATTTCCCAGCTGTTAGTTTCACCTGTCAGATATGTGTAACTCTCCCATTTCTAAGGAGGCACACCTTGATCTATAGTCTTACTAAAACTATATGGTAAGGAAGAAGGGCAGCAAAACTGGGGTGCATGTAGATTAAAAGAACAGGAAAAGGGTACGAGGTGGGCAAAACCCACTGATATCCCCCATCTTTGAGTTGTTAGTTACTCAGGACATTCAAACCTACTGCTTTCCATACACATACTTTTTAAAATACTTCCAACTGACATAATTTAACTCTCTCTTCCGTAAGAAAGGGAGATAACTCAAAAGTACTGCCTGGCTAATGCCTCTACTAGCTTCAAGTGCAGAGTTGTGGATAATGTTAGTTCTTCTTCCCATCTCCGTTTTATTCTGTGAATTATAGACTTCAGAAAATTTATCTACTAATAATATATTCCCTATGTGCAGTAGTAGCAGAGGAAAAAATGAAAGAGAAGGGAATTAAAAAAATATATGACATAGGAAACAAGGCATATATAGATAGCGTCCAGAAACCTCACTCACGTAGTTTGACCGAGCAAGCGTAATTTGCACATGATGACAGAGCGCTGCTGGGTGTGCCCGGCCTTGTGGCTTGGAAGATCAGCCCAGTCCACAGCCTGCTGTAGGCTCTTCCCAGAATCCAAATCGCCCACACATGCTTTGGACACTGGGTATGCTGGGTCAGATGAGTGAGTAGCAGAGTGCTTCAGCGCAGGCCAGCTGTGCAGTGATGCTTGCTCTGGGCCCTACACACACGTTCTCACTATGAGGCAGATGGGTAGAAACACTTAAAAGGTCTAAAACCTGTGCAGTATATGTTGCCTTCAGAATCCCCGAGATATCAGCCAAACATTTTGCCTGTTAGCAGGTGTAAGGTACAGCAGTTAGCATTCACTTTATTTTTCATTTGTTTATTATTACTATTTTTGAGTAAGTAATTCTTATATGTGGTATTAAATTGAAAAGGTACCAAAAAGTGTACAGTAAAACCCAAGTTCTTTCCCTGCACTTACTCAGCTACCTTGGTCTCCACACTGGAGGCTCTACTGTTTCTTGTGTATCCACATTTGCAAGGGCATATCCTGACTTGGCACAGACCGTTAGATCACAAGAAACTTCCTAAAGGGGCAGGCCCTGTGTGTTCATGGGATTTATATCCCACCGTTTGAAATGTAAGCAAAGCACCTGTGTCTTCCTCCTCTCCAGGTTCTATCAGCCTGATATCTTCCATATGGTAGACTAGTGTAAGGGGCTGGGTCCTGAGTTGATACCCCTGAGGCAGGTGAAAGTAAACTGCTCTCTCATGTCCTCAGTTTATCTCAATGGAGAAATACATTTACCAGCTTCATAACTGCAGTCTGGGTGCCAAGGGTGGTAATAGTTAGTTCCAGTCAGGCCTCACATCTGAAAGTACAGTTTGAGTAGGAGTCACCATTTGATTATGTTTGTGACAGCCTAATGTCATCCTCATTTGGGGAGGTGGGGGTTGTCTGTAAATCACCAGGTGAGATGTGCAGCGCTGTTGTTCTTTGATAGTCCAGTGACTTTCCCCTGCTCATTCCTACTAGAGGGGTATGATGACTGCAGGTGGTACCTTCTTGTTCATGGACTTCTGGGATCCTATTCCCTAACACAAACAGGAGTTTCTCTGCCGTTGTCCCTGACTCGGGCCAGTAACCAGTTCTAAATTCCCTTTCTCAAAAGGTCTGTAGACTGTAGCCCACTATCTGGTATCAGTTTATACCAGATACTCTATCAGTTTCAGACCATACTCACATCAGTTTTTTGTGTTCTTTGATTGAAAATCAGAGAAACCAGCAGAGGTTAATTTAAAGGAAAAAAAGGGGGGAAAAGAATTTTGTGGAAGGCCCCCATGCTGCAAACAGAATTAAAGAGAGAGCTGAAAATCCAGGACTTGATAGGGACATAACATAGGGCAGCTCCAGGGCTCCAGACAAAGAAGTCTTTGAATGACTTAGTTCCATCCCTAAGTCAGTCTTCTCAAGAGTCACGTTCCCAGCAGAGTCTGGTTTGCCTAACTTGAATCATCACCCCACCTCTTGGCAGATGGCACAAGGTGACTTGATTAATAGACCCTCCAAGACTTGGGGAACAGAGGAGAGATACTTTCCTAAATGAACAGTAAGGTGCTGTAGCCAAGAGATGGGAGGAGAAATGCTCAACAGGCGAAACCAACAGACATGCTCATCCTGGAGTGCTCACGTTGCTCAGTGTTGCTCGGTAGGAGCATTGCTGGGGCAGCCGTTTCTCTTTGTGAGCTGCTGTCCCAGTTCACCATCCTTGGCTACTGTCACGAATGCCAGCAGCACTCCCCCTGACTGCTGCCGTCACAGCCAGGGTACCACTGCTTCCTGACCACTACCGTCGCCTCCTCGCTGCTCCTCCCCTTTCAGACAGGCTGTGCACTAGAACATCTGCAGCATTGCGCTGTGTGATCCCTAAAGCTGTTTCCATTTAACACAGTCAGACGCATTGCCATTGCCAAGCAAAAGGTTGTTTGTAGTTTTGTCATAGAATGTTTCCTTTCTCTTCTATCAAAAAGTTCTTCAGTTTATTCCAGTTATAAAATAAATAAGTGATGGTGATGTAATGTACAGCATGGTGACTATAGTTAATAATACTGTATTGCATATTTGGAAGTTGTTCAGAGAGATCTTAAAAGTTTGTTTGTTTTTATTGTTTTTGTTCATGGTTTTTTTTTTTTTAGTTTTTCCAGGGCCCGTCAGCTCCAAGTCAAGTAGTTGTTTCAATCTCGGTGGGGAGGGTGCAGCTGACAGTGGCCCATGTGGGGATCGAAGCGGCAACCTTGTTGTTAAGAGCACTGTGCTCTAATCAGCTGAGCTAACCGGCAGCCCCCGTTTTAAAGTTTTAATCACAAGAAAAAAATTTTGTAACTGTGGTGACAGATGTTAACTGGACTTATTATGGTGATCATTTCACAATATATACTAGTATTAAATTATGTTTTACACCTGAAACTAATGTTACTTGTCAATTATATCTTAATTAAAAAATGAAAAAAAGAGTTCAATTCAGTGCCTCCAAATATCTAAACTGATCCACACCTAGAGCCATATGAAATATATAAGAAATTTATCAATTTGCTTCTTCAGTTTCTTTCTTTATTTAAGGGCACTCACTTTAGAGCCAGACTGTGAATTCAAACCCCACGGTTGTAGTTCTGCTACGTACTAGTACTTACTTGTGTTGGGTTTTTACGTAATCTCGCTTCTGGCAATTACATACTCTCTTGGTGCTTCTGTAAAATGAAAATAATAATTGTACCCATTTCATAGAATTGCTGTGGGGATTAAATTAGCTAGATGCATAAAGTATTTACTGTATTCCCAAGAACATAGTACGTGTGTGTATTTATAAGCTACTATATTTCTAAAATGGGATATTAACAATTTTTATATAGGTAACATAAAAATACCTCAAAAATTTTTTTGGTGGGGAACTACCTTTTAAAAATAAAAATGCTGTATCTGGAAAAGCATTTTGTTATGGCATTTAGCTTAGAACTATACTTTGAAAAATATCAGTGAATTTTTCATTCCTTCAGTTAATATTCATTGAGTTCTTGCCAGACATGTGGCAATTCTAGGAAGACAGGAGATTTACATACCAGTGTAGGAAGCAGTGATGAAGTGAGCAAATAAATGCCCAGGGTAATTACCACTGTGATAGGAACTGTGGAGGAATCTGCAGAAAGGCCTGGAAGCAGGAAGGTTTTGGTTTGTTGGTGGAACAGATGAGAAGCCTGGACTAGACTGTGGTCAGCTGGGGAGAGGCGACATGGGAGGTGGGAGGGTGTGCTGGGGGTTTGCAGGGCCTTAGAGACTCTGGTAAGGAGCTGGGATTTCTTTCCAAGAAGCTATTGGGGGCGGGGTGGTTTAAGCACAAATGTGCTGGCTCAGCTTTACATTTGGGAAAGTTGTTTTTGTCAATTGTGTTAACTGAGTTGTTTTTTCTCTTTGAGAACGAATTGGAGAGGTGCAGGTGGGACCAAGTAGAAAACCCTAGGGAAGACATGGATGAGATGGGATGCCCAGCAGTCGAGGTGAAAAGAAGTGGATGAAATTGAATCAATTCACACAGCAGGCATACCTGGGAAATACTGAGAGTTTGATTCCAGGGCTCTGCAATAGAGCGAATGCCTCACGCAGGCGACTCACATGGATTTCTTTTGCTTCCCAGTGTATATAACAGTTATTTTGATACTCTGCTGTAGTCTGTTAAGTGTGCAGTGGCATTATGTCTAAAAACACAATGCACATACCGTAATTCAAAGGTACTTTATTGTTAAAAATGCTGAACACTGTCTTAGTCTTCAGCGAGTCGTGATCTTCTTGCTGGTGGAGTCTTGTCTAGATGCTGGTGAAAATGCAACCTCTAGATGCGCCACAAAGTGAGGTGCACTGAAGTGAGGCGCTGGTGTTTATCGTGGGGGTGGAGGTGACAGGCATCGGTGGTGACTTGGATGAGGAGGGCTGTGAGGGAAAGGGAAGAATCGTTTTTGGCTATTACGTGCCATTTGACAGGATGCATATATTCCCTCTATTATTAAGCCCTTTTTTTCATTTTAACAAACCTTTTCAAGACTAAAATTTTTAGTACCATTTTAAAACTTTGATCTTCTTGGTCTAGATTTTTTTTTTTTTTGCACTACAGCCAAATTGTACAGTCTTTTTAAATTATTTTCTTGTTTTCCTGTTGAGTAATGAGAACCTCCTTTCTTGATGTATTGGCGCTTAATTGGGAGCATTTTATCTGTTAGTTATTGCTGCTGAGGATTTAAAGTCACTTACCACTTGCAGAGTAGTCTTTTGAAATTAGATAGCTGAGTATCATCCCTGCCCCAGGAAAGTATGAGTGTTTAAAGGCCAGCACCTGTAGAAGCAACCCTCCCTTCTCTGCCAGGTGTGCTTCCCATGGTGAGAAGGACAGGGCCCGGAGCTGGATGGTGGTTGGGGGGGGCCCTAGCTCTGCCAGAGGCCCACACTCACTGCAGAACTCCATTATTCTGTTTAATATGTACTTCACGTGTGCTAAGTGAAATTTCAGTTTTTGTTTTCTGTCACTTAGGACTAGTAGTCCTCATCATTAATTGGAGTTTATCATATTTTACTAAAATATGACTTCTTGTGAATCAATTGAGATCAAGTATATATACAGCATTCTTTAAATTAAGCAGATTGTTCAAATCGATGCATGTGGAATGAATTATTTTACTCTTTTCTAAGAAGTGAAAAAAACTGGGAAGAAAATTCATTAGACAGTAATGCAGAGATTTTTTTTTGCACCTAAATGAGAAGCCAGAAATGCATATAAAACGCAAGAACTTCAGAAACATTTCTTAAGACATGGATGTTTTATTAAATGCCCATGGATGTTTTTGATTTCCCATTACATTAAAAGACTCAAAAGAACTTCACATTCTGAACATTTAAAAATAGCTCAGTCTTAAAAAAGATATAAAGTATTATCAGCTGTGCTTTTTGTACATAATTAGCGGGTGCTGGTGGAGGTATAATGACTTTTAGTGTAATGATGTTACTCATGATAAAAAGTTCAGATGGTAATGATTGGGGCTACAGCTGGATGACACATTTTAAAATAATTCAAAGATGACTCCACAGAAAGCATGCTATTTTAGTTCCTTGTAATGCCCTTTCACTCATCAGTGAATTGTGAAGGTATCAATAAAAGATCCTTCTTAAAATGAAACATTTTCCCTCTTTGTTACAGATTGGCTGTGTGCTTACTGTTTCCTTTAGTGCTTGGCAGGCCCCTGGGAAGGTACATCACCTTCCCCCTTTGCTGAAATGGCTCAAGATGCAGTGGGCCTGTCTTCTGACTATCAGTTTTGGATGTGGAAGCTTTCTGTGTGGGGCCAGGCCTCCACTTCGGAAACTCAGCAAGACACCTGCCGTCACCTGCCTCAGTTTCAGGAGTTCCTGCGGCAGATGTACGAAGCTCTGAAAGAGATGGTAAGTGGTGGACCAAAATTAGTGCAGTTATTTTGTGACATCAGGGACTCTATCAGATTTCGCCAAGCCTGAATTCGATCAGGGTCAGGGATTTGTGGTATTGGCCTAATATTTTGAAGGAGTAGAAAGACAAATTACCTGTAGGTAATACAGACAGGAAGTGGTTTCCTTGTTTCTGATTTATTATGACTTCAGTCTTTTTTCTGGATTAGTTATGTTGCCACATGAGACTTCCTGACCAATCAGGTTGTTTTTAAATATACAAGACTTGGACACTTGTTGTCAGATAATAATTGGGATTCTTTTAACGGCCTTTGCATTTATTAAATATTGAAGAGTTTGCTGAAATGCTTACCCTTTCCTCAACTCTGTTTTAAAGTGGGCTTTACAAGAAATGACAAATATTAAGGTCTCTTCTTATAAATATTTTAAGTGATCTTTTCTGGTGAATATTAAGATTTTGAATGTTTTTACAATTGTTATTTAATTTATTGTGTTAAAACTTTGATACATAGGGCCGAACCCGGTGGCTCAGGTGGTTAGAGCTCTCTGCTCCTAACCCCGAAGGCTGCCGGTTCGGTTCCCACATGGGCTAGTGGGCTCTCAACCACAAGGTTGCCAGTTCAACTCCTCGAGTCCCGCAAGGGATGGTGGGTGCCACCCCCTGCAACTAAGATTGAACATAGCACCTTGAGCTGAGCTGCCTCCCGGATGGCTCAGTTGGTTGGAGCACAGGCTCTCAACTACAAAGTTGCCAGTTCAATTCCTCGAGTCTCGAGTCCCACATGGGATGGTGGGCAGCACCCCCTGCAACTAAGATTGAACACGGCACCTTGAGCTGAGCTGCCACTGAGCTCCCAGATGGCTCAGTTGGTTGGAGTGCGTCCTCTCAACCACGTGGTTGCTGGTTCGACTCCCGCAAGGGATGGTGGGCTGTGCCCCCTGCAACTAGAAATGGCAACTGGATCTGGAGCTGAGCTAAGACTCCACGACTAAGACTCAAAGGACAACAACTTGAAGCTGAGCGGCACCCTCCACAACTAAGATTGAAAGGACAACAACTTGACTTGGGGAAAAAAAAAAAAAGGCCTGGAAGTACACACTGTTCCCCAATAAAGTCCTGTTCCCCTTCCTCAATAAAAAAACACAAAACAAACAAATAAAAAAAAACCTTTGATATGTATTTAATTGGACATAAGATTTACTTTCATTGTAATATTTTTATGAATTAACGTTTTCATATTATAAAAGTATTATTTATTTTATACTTACTGTCTAACTTCAAGATGAAAAGCAAAATTGTCATTTAACATAGGTCTTCTTTTGTTATATTTTTATTCCCTTAATCAAAGAAGCAAGTGGGAAATTTGAGGAATAATTCATGTTGATGATATGAGTTCATGTCTTTAGAAACTATAAGGAAAGACGCAGTCTATATGAATCACCAAAGCTAACTTCTACAATTGTTTTTTGTAATAAGAGTTGTAACTTGATCTTAAAGTGGTCCCAGAAAGTCTAAGACCGGCCTTGATGCTGAGACAAATGTGAGGAATTTATTGCTGCAATAGTAGGAAATGCTTATCGTTTCAGTTTATGTGCACATTATCTGAGTTTGGTCTTATTTTTGAACTTTCTGAAAGGTAAAGAAGTGGGAAAAGGGCCAGCATGTATATTTTTAAATCTTAAGCTGTTTCCTATTTGGTTGATCTTTTTTGTCTCAGGTTTTAGGTTGTTGTAGACTAAGTATGATGTCATTTAGCATGTAGTAATCAAAATAGTAATAAACACAGATCTGTATCTTTATGCTTTGGCTGCTTTTATTTCTTTTTACAAGTTCCAGAGTTCTTGTCCTCCTAAACCTTCTTTGAAATAGCCCTACTGGAGCTGAGTTAGGAACTTCTCTTATTACGTTAGAATAAAACTCTAGGATGAAGACGAGATTGTAAAGATATTAATCATCCATAATGTTTTTTTCACTATTATGCAGTCTTTGTTATTTTTAAATAAAGTGGCCTTTGCTGGCTGTTAAGTGTGAGTAAAATGAAGTTAATTTTACAACAAAATTGATTTTACCTAAATATGTTGTATATCTTAGTTTTGGTGATTTGGTTTAAGGACGAAGGAAGGTGGATTCGAGCTACCTAATCTATAGTGTTAGTTCAGTCTTTCTGAGTTGCATGGTCCCCTTTTACTAACCAAAACGTAATTTTCTTTTGTAGGACTCAAGTACAGTCATTGAAAGATTCCCCACAATTGGTCAACTGTTGGCAAAAACTTGCCTGAATCCTTTTATCTTAGCATATGGTAAGAATCCAAAGCATGTCCTCTCAAAACACAAACTTCTAACAATTAAATTATAAGCTTGTCTTCTATTTTTCATGAAGCAACTTATTAGATGTATTCTTTGCTCCCTTACGAAGATGGCATCCTTTGTTGTAGTTCCTATATGTTTGTGATGTTTGTATAGATAAACACACACATGCAGATCTGTAGGGAAATAGAGTTCCTTGTATTAGAGGGAAGAAACTCCCCAATGAGTGTCATAACCTCATTTTTAACTCATTGTAAAGTGGTTATAATAATGAAATAATTTCTTTGTTTCAGTTTCGTATTCACTCACATACTGTTTTCCATGTGTAAACTCATTCTCCAGAGTCTAAATCCTGCTTGGCTCTGCCATTATCTAGAGATGACATTTTGGTTTTACACAAGGTTAAGAGGAATTTGGGGAAACTTTGGGGGAGGTGTTCCTTTACTGACCTCCTGCCTACCTGTCCAGCCTCATTTCCTGTTTAATCCTCCATGACTATACCACATGCACTGTAGCCAGGTCAAATTACTAACCATGCCTGAAGGCGCATGATATTAGGGCTTGGGACATGCAGTTGCTTTTGCCTGGAACTCTGTTCTCGTCCCTCATCCTTTTAAACCATCGAAACCTCCCTGCTGGAGCTGAGTTAGGACCCTCTCTTAGTGTCTCCAGAGCCACTAGCATTTCCCTTAATTATAACACTTACAGTGTTTTATAATTGTTGGTTTGCCTGTCTGATGGCCTGGAAAACTGAATGCCTTTCAAGAGCAGGAACAGTGGTTTTATTTTGGTTGTCATCCTAGGGTCCACCATAGGGTGGAGCAGGCCTCCCCGCCCACCAGAGGTGCACAGTAGACGCTTATTGCCTTGATTTAACTATATTGTTAGCTAATGTAACATTCACTTGTCATATTTTTTAGTATTGATATCAGAATAAAATATAAAATGAATGTTCCTCTTTGATGTTTTAAAGAATTGTAAAATTTCTGTCTCCTAGCCTGCCATAGGTCATTATAAGAAAGATGAACTAGATGGGGAAGGGACAACACCCACACTGGGTCCTGTGAGCATACACACGTGGGTGCACTGAACACACACAGGCTCACTTGCTCTGCCCCCCACCCCCAGTCTGTTTCTCTTCCTCTCGCGTCGCTTGCCTCTTCTTCCCAGTTGAGTTGATTTCTTCCTCTCTCCATCCACTCAGTTTGTTCAAGTTCTTAATCTGAAATGGCAAAGCTATCACTGTACTTGGCCACACTTACCAGGGCCACACTTACCTGCCCGGTATTTATACATTTGAGCTATGCCAGTGTTTCTCCAACATCTTTGACCAGAAATTCATTTTCTGTACATGTATGTATGCATTGTACACATGCACACACATATTTCATTACAGAATGCTTACTTTTATTATATGCAATCCATCTTCATTATACTATGTTTAAAATGGTCTTCATGACTCAAAACTGATTTCACAACCCACTGATGAGTCATGACTAAAGGTCTGAAAAACACTGAAGCTAGGCTGATGATGGTGATGGAAAGAAAAAGGAAAAGAATTTCCTCCATTTAAAGGCACCACCCATGGTTAGGTACTTCATGAACTAGATAACTACTTTTTAGAAAAAAGAAATACTGCACCCTTTAAGTGTACATGGTGCATGTAAGACACATCCTTAATTCAGAACGTTAAAATGTGGGAAAGTTTGTGTTGCAGAATCGAAGTGGAATGAAAGGCATCGCTCACTTTGTGCTCGGCTGTTGTCTGTGGATTGCATAGTGGATTGCATAGTGGATCTCAGTTCTTGGTGATAGCCTGGCAGGATAGGTAATTATGGATTGGAGGAAACAATTCCCTTTCTCCAGAATACAAAGCTAATAAGAGCCAGGATCCCAGCCCCCTAAGGCCCTCATTGTTGTAATGATCTAAGCCGCCCCCACCCCGTCCCACCGTCCCACCGTGGATCACACCTTTGTGGTCGAAGTGTGTGTATTCCAGTCCCGGCTTTACCATGGGCTAGCTTCACCTGGGTGCGTATGTTCCCTGGACAGATATTTACTAAGATTTGTGTGTGTGTGTATGTCAGGGCCTAGGAAAACATGGCTCACAGTTTTTGACCATTTTCCAATTAGGGAGAAAAGAGACCTAAGCAGATCAGCCAGATTTGGGATGATGGTTGGTATCTTGGAAGTCTGAACAAGGAGCTGAGGGGAAGGAGAGTTTTACAGGGGAGCTCATGCTGGAGCTGACTCTTGGAGGACAGTAGATGAGATGGGATTTTCTAAAACAAGCCATAGAACTCCCTGGGTTTCAGATTCCTGATTTGTAAAAGTGGAGGCTGGACTGATGTATCCCTATGGCCTTAAACTTGTTATCAGTCTGTGATCTTTCCTTAGCACCTTATCTTCATTACTTTGGCCCCCTCTGACAACCAGAAACAAATTCTCCAGCTCTTTCTGTTTCAATGCTTGTGTTACCTTTTGAACTGCCCATTAAATTTCAGTTTCCTGTTGGAGGTATGCCTTTGATTCTGAGCTCGCAGAGACTGACAGGCACAGGACAATTCCACGCGTAACAGATCTGGTCTATATGCTGTTGTTTCGCTAGCTGGGCACCTTCTTTTCTTACAGTTATATAATATCAAAATTACTTTTTAAGTATGGCAAAAGTAAATAATTTCCATCAAGGAAAGAAGTAAGTCTCTCATAATGTGAAGTGAGAACAGGATCAGAAATAAGAATACTAAGGAAGGAGGAAGGATTTGGAAATGAAAAGACACAGCAAAGAAGAGAAAAGTAGATAATAATAGAAAGGGAGAGAACACCTTTTATTCAGTGATGTTCTCTACTTCAAATTACTGCCTTCGCGGCCTTGGAATCCTTGGTTTTAGCTCTGCCCTCATCATTGAGCATAACAGTTATAACCGCTCTTCCTCACTATTTGCGTCTGTGGCTGTGGAACAATTGGCCCCCAAATTTGGCAGCTTAAAACAATATTTATTGTCTCAAAAGAAAAATGCTCCCTTCACACTTTTGAACTAGAATTAAAGTTTAAAATATTAATTTAGCTTCTATTTGAACTCACAGTTCAGTATATCAAAAAAATAAAATACTAGATGGCAAATGTATGTTGGTGTATTCCTTTCCCTTCCACGCTTTTTTAGAATCCAAACTGGCACTAAGACCTGCCCTCAGTGCCTGCCCCCATGATGGATGCCAGGCAGGCTGCTCCACTCCCAAAGCCAGTGACTCCCAGGGGACCCGGACAGCTCCGTCCCCTGTAGGGAGTTTGGTGGCCCTCAGGATGGCGTGCCTCTGTGCATTCCTAAAGCGGAGTGAGCGCATTAACAGCCTATTTCAGTGCGTTGGCTGAGCAGAGAAGACACCTCCTAACGACTGGGTGCAAGTTTCTCTGGCTCTTCTTTTTGTTTTTGAGAGAAAAATAAATATACTTGACCTAAATGTGCGGAATCACTCAGCACCTGGGAGAAAACTCCCATCTTTTGGGTTCTTTTAGATGTAAGCTCCATAAATTAACTTTTTTCTTTTTTTTGGTGTTGAGCATCTGATTTGTGGAAATGCTCCCCATCAGGTTGTATTCCTTTTCACATGGGAAGCTGCTTGTGTAAGCATATCATTGGCTATGTCTCACACTTGCAACATGAAGACAGAATTTCTTATAATATTTAAAGCATAGGACATAACAACAGTCATATTTTTAATCAGTGGCATTGGTTCAACCTGAAGATCCCTAGGATCATTAGATGTTAAATTATATGATTCTGGAAATGAATTGATCTCAGGCAAGTCAATGCTATATTTGAACTCATAAAAACGGGTGACAAATGAATGTCCTTCAGAATAACTCCTAAGAAAGTTTGTTCAGAGGTATTAGTTATTAGGAGACCATAGCCTATGGATGTTTATGGGGGGAAATGGGTTTAAAAAAAAATACTGTACCATCTGTCAGGTTCCCTTCCTGGAGCAGGTTCTCCATATAAATTCTTTCAGGTAAGGGTTTTTTTACCTGAGTCTTTTGTTAATAACCAGTGAAAAATAATCAGTATCCCAAAAGGCATATTTTGGGGCAGTAAACTCTGTTTTCCCTCACCCTTTACCTTCTTTTCTTCTGCAATCTCATAAACACAGCATTTCTAAGAGTTTCATTAACCAGAAATAAGTATTAATAAAATACAAATGTGGATGGAAAAGGGGCCACATACTAACCCTGACAAGCCAGAGAAGGCCCACACGGCAGGCCCTACAAACTCAGAGACTAAAATTAACCACACAGGATGGTCTGAACATAATTCCTAACGAAAAGCAGGACATGGCCGGTAGTCACATCCTTGGCCTGTAGCTTCCTTGACAAAGGTCAGTCTTCACCTTAAGTGAGCCTGTCGTCTTTTTGCATCTGAGATAACATGCCCTTGGAATGTCAGAGTCATCCCTTTTTCTGGACTCCTCAGGGCACAACCCATGGCACTAGAGCGAGAGACTACAACAGAACCCCTCATTGTTAACCTTGTTTGCTGAATACCATCTCTGTGCTGTAAAATGTTAATTGTTAACTACCCTGGGCCTGCCAATGTAAAATAAGTATGTATCTCTCCATTTTACTTTTTGTCCAATCACAAAGACCCCACTTTGCTTTTTCCCACCCCCTTAATCTACCACCAATGGATTTCATGTAACCCTCCTTACGTCTTCTCCTTTGATTCTAATGAATAAAATAAGCTGCAAAACTGCCATTCTCTGGAGCATTTTCTTAATCCATTGAGATTTTGCTTCCGGGCAACTGTCATCAGTTTGGCTCAAGTAAACTCATTAAAGTTCTCCACAGGTTTGGACGTTTCTTATATCGACACAAACTACAGTAAGCTACTTCTGCATTTTCAACCACACACCTAAACTGTAGTTTAATATGAACTAAGTGTGATAGACAGGAAGGAACCTACCAAGGCCTGTTTGATCAAAGGCCACTCTCTATCCCATAGTTAGAGATGGTCCAGCAAACATTTATTTACCAAACATTTGCTTTTCAATCTCCATGTGAATTGTCTTCCTGCTCTTTGAAGTCCCAAATCACAATCCCCACCCACTTCTTCTTAGCTCAAGGTGGCATATAAGCCTTAATTGACTGACCTCTGCTTCCACTCTGGTCCCATATTCTTACGGAACCCCCAAATGTACCTACGTAATAAATTTGGTCATTTTCTCCTGTTAATCTGTCTCATGTTTATTTGATTATTAGTCCAGCCAGAAGAATTTAGAAAGGTAGAAGGACAATTATTTTTCTGCCCCCAGAAGGGCATCAGGTGATTCTGCAGAGATTAATTCCAGGCGCTGGGTTTCCTCAGCCTCACCTCTATGGCCTCTGACAAAGTCCATAGTTGCTTGGCTATAATTCAAGTAATACCATCTTCAGTTTTTAGGCCTCACGTTTGCTTTCCAATCCTGCCATAAAATTTCCAGCCGGAGTGGGCTCAGTTTCCAAAAGAGGAAAAGAAAATGGTTCACTAAATAGATATTCCCACCAAATGTAAGATTTCATAGTTCAGCATTTTTATCACATATTTGTTAAAGTTTTAAATGTGAGAGTAAAGAATTAGGAACATGTTAAGAGGCTTCCATTTTATCTAAACCATTTGGTACCAAACAGTCCTTTCGTTGAATTTGTTTGTTATAAGTGAGGGTGTTTTGGCAAATTAGAAAATTAAAAGATTAAGTCATAAATATTGACTACTGTCTGTAACAGTTGTGTTGCCTTAAAGAGGTTGAAATTACTATTGGTTTGAAATGTGAAATAAAGAACTGATCTTGAGAAAAGCCTAGTTCTTTTAGTTCTTTCCATCCTCTTTTGGCTTTAAAAATTGCTGCTGTAACAGAATGGGAATTGACCACACCAGGGCTAAGCATAAGTGATCCCAAACCCACAAGAAGAAAAAACCCCCACAAAGTTTCACACGTGGTCCTGGATGCTTGTTCTGTGAACTTAGTAGTTTGAGATTTTCTTAAAATACAATAAATATATTTCCTATAAATATAATGTTTTACATTTTTATACTAG
Organism: Rhinolophus hipposideros; assembly: GCF_964194185.1. Lineage (NCBI taxonomy): Eukaryota > Metazoa > Chordata > Mammalia > Chiroptera > Rhinolophidae > Rhinolophus > Rhinolophus hipposideros. Next base: position 7,465,296 of record NC_138057.1, on the reverse strand, counting down.
TTATCTTCCCTTTTTATTTGATAAAACCTACTCATTTTAATTTTTCTTTTTTGCAGATGAAAGCCAAAAAATTTTAATATGGTGCTTATGTTGTCTGATTAACAAAGAACCACAGAATTCTGGAGAATCGAAACTTAACTCCTGGATACGGGTGAGAGAGTAAATCTTGCCCTGCACTGCTTTGAATTAAGTTGATTGTTTAAAGGTGCTGCTTTGACAGTCCAGTACTAGGATGTTTTAGAAACTTTTTCAATACATTATCTGGCTGGGTGTAAAGTTATTCAAGAGATTTCATTTTTAATAGTGAATTTCGTAAGACCTTAGGCTTTAGGGTGAACTTGCCCAAGCCTAATAGTGAGTGATTTTGAAAAGTTACTTTCACTTAATTAAAAGAATTACTCTGTTTCCTTCTAGCAGTTGCTGTCCTTCAAAAAAATGGTTTCTCCCTACCAACCTAGTTTAAATACTGTAATCATGTAATTCCTCTCCAGGTACTTCTCTGCCTCTCTCAGAATCTATTCTGTAGTAAAATGAACGTTCAGAAGTTCCCTGGGAGCAGCAGTCTTTGCTTTGTGTCCCCAAGTTGGTACCCGGGCCAGTGTGCTCAGCTCGCACCTGGTGCCCACGGGCTACTGCTGCTCACACCGTCACGTGGTTACCCAGCGATACTAGTCCACATAGCTGACAGCTTCCTGCACCCCCCGTCTTTTTCTGCTTCCTGAAGGGCAGGCACCAGTGGAGAACCTTGTGAGGCAGGGCTGTGGCTGCGCTCACCGCCCGCGAGCTGGCTGTTCTTCTCTCCTACCTCCCACTTGCCTGCTGCAACAACCTCAAGGACGCGCTGGTGCCTGTCAGACTCCACGTAGCTTGCGGATGATTCAGATTGCTGCTTAGCGTTATGAAATCACCCGCCCAGATGAATGCACCTGGTATTGTCTGTCAGCCTGAGCTGTGATATCATTTTATTCACTGCTTGTTTCCCATTCCTTTGTTTTCTACAGAATTGCCAGTAGAGATAACAAAGACAATATGTGTAGTTTTCCGTTAGATTGAAAGAAGAATAGAAGGGATGGTAGAAGTGAAAAGAATTTGATGAGGGAAGGAAAGAAAGCAGAATTTAATTGGAAGGGAAAGTAATGTAAAGAGCTGAAGAAAGGAACTGAGAAGTAGAATTAGAGTTGAAAAGGTATGATATAGAAATACAATAACATTTCATCTTTAATGTTTTAAATTGTTGCTTCTGTTGATTATTTGGCATTTTAATGATGATTTAGGATATTTTTTTATATTGCCTACCTCAATAAGTCCTGACATAGGCCATCTAATTAACATGTTTTTAGGGTTTTTGGGGTTTACTTTATTTTGCTCATGACTCTATTAGCCTGTTGTAAGATTTCTAGCCTTGCATTTTATTCTGTGCGTTTCCCTTATTTAATATAGATCTATTCACCAATAGGTACTTACTGAGTGTATAGCATAGGGAGATAAAGTAAAAACACTTCATTCCTACCTTCAGGGAATTCACAGACTGGTAACCAGGTCATCCGTGGGCAGTGTGATTGGGTTATTGGCAGAGCCATATATAGGTGTCCTGGTAACACAGTGGAGGGACAGTTGCTCAGACTTGGGGGTTTGGAGACATTTCCTGGGGAAGGTGATATGTTAGCTGATGTTGAAGGATGACTAGGAGCAGGGATAGAGTTTTAGGAGCGATATTCCGGTCAGCAGAAAAAGCATGTACGAAGCGTGGTGGTGAGAAAGCATGTGTTGCATTCAGTGAACTGCAGTGCTTAGATATACCTGAGCTCAGATTTTTTTGGGTTGGTGCGGAAGCATAAAGCCGAAGACATAGGCAAGTGCCAAGTGCTCTGTATGATTATAAGAAGTATGTTAAACAGAGAAATCACGTGGCCAAGTGTGAGTTTTAGAAACTGAACAGCAAAAGGAAGTTGATTTGGAAGGGGACAAGGATAGTACTTTGGAAGCTATTGTAATGATAAAGGAGAGAAACCCTGAAGACCTGAATGAAATGGAAAAGAGGGGCCAGGTTTGTGATGTTAATAAATACCCAAAAGATGTAATGGCGGATTAAGTGCAGATGTACTTAGATGTCGGTGGAGTTGAACATACCATTCTCAGGAGAGCGAGCTGATGCCCAAATGGAGGATTGACAGTCATCAGTGCAAGGGAATGAATAGTGGAAGCCTCAGGCGTGGGTGAGATCACGCAGGGGGAGCACCTCGCATGGGCAGGGGAAAGAACCTTGGGACAACTGTGGGAGATACTGGTTTTTAAGGAGTGAATGGAAGAATAAGCTACACCGCACACTAAAAATGGGGAGTCAAAGGAGTAGGAGAGACCTATGAGTGGTTATTCATATCTAATGCTGTAGTGCAGTGCTGTCCAATAGAAGTAAAACATAGATAATTTAAAATTTTCATGTAGCTGCTTTAAGAAACATAAAAAGAAATAGGTGAAATTAATTTTACTAAGATTCTATTTAACCCAATATATCGAAAAATACTATCATTTCAACATAAAATTATTAATGAGATTTTTAAATAATCTTTTGTCATACTGTCATTGAAATCCAGTGTGTATGTTACACTTATGTTTGCATCTTTGTGTTACATCTTAATTCATATGCTAAATTTTCATTGGAAATTTTTGATCTGTATTTAGATTTCATAAAATTTATAGTTGAAAAAGTCAGTTCACATACTCAAATTATACCAAAGAAACCTATAACTGAATCAAGTGTCACTTTTTAAATTTAATTAAAATTTAAAAAATTAAAAATTCCCTTTCTTCATTATACTTAATATATTTGATATGAATAGTGGCCACTGTATGGACAGGGCAGCTGTAGAGCATAAAGCAAGTTAAAGATTGAAAAGCACTAACTGGGTTCAGCCACTAGAAGGAATGGCCTTGGTGAGATTAGGTGAATGGGAGGTTGAGGGAAGTAGTCAGATTACTACAGATTCAGGAATGGCGTGGAGATGAGGATGTGGAGAGGGTAAACTTGGTTAGTTACTCTTCCAAGAAACTTGGCAGGTGAAGGAGGTGGTAGCCAGACTAGATAATAGAATTGAGTTGATTGAACTTGGCCGAGTCCTGAACAGGACTCTTGAGAAGAAAGCAGTAGTAGGAAGGGGTTGAGAACATACGTAGGAAATTGGGAAAACAGTTTCCCTCTTCATTGTACCAGGAAAGCCTGTAATATTAACTGATAAAAAATATGTCTAGAATAACATTAGTTATTTAAGTATTAGCAATCTAAAACTAATTACATATACCTATCACAAATCAGTACCATAAATGCAGCAAGACTGAAGATACTTGTTGGTTAGTGAATCAGTTTTACATGTCTTGGGTATACTTTTTATCTTAGAAGGGGTCCTTTCTCCATATAAGTTTTAGAGTGACATTACACATTAAGGATGTGTAACTTGTCATCCAATATGCTTCTGAAAATTATATAACAAGCCATATTTTAATATTTGTTGGTTTTATTCAGCGAGCATTTATTTAGTGCCTGGTATGTGTTGTGCTGTTCTAATTGTGGTAATCAGGTCTTGGGTTGTCCTGTGTTCCTAGAGTACCACAACTGTGACTGAAACAGCCTGAATGAAACACCAAGAATCTCTTCTGTAAATTCTAAAATTCGTTTAAAAATTCAGATTATTTACTAAATTTGAAAATGTTGGACTGAGTTGTATGAGTTGTACTTTTAGAGCAGAGATGAAATAAAAATTCTGTTTGATGTTTGCCATGTGTTAGCTTATGTTAGTACATTATGTTGGAAATACATTAATACAGTGTTTTTTGGGGGGACTTTTACTGGTAACCTCAACTGTACTGTCAATAACATCACCTCAATGACTACTCTTACAGTTTAGAGACTGGTTGAAGTCACAGGACTGTTCCACATCTTTTTGAAAACTTGGTTTTTGAAAAACTTAGTTTTAATGGTGAATCTATTCAACAAATACTTTTGAGCACCTACTGTTTGCCAGGCACTATGAAAGAGGCTGAGGGTACAGACGGTGATATTTACAGCAGCCAAGATACGGAAGCCACCTAGGTGTCCATCAGTGGGTGATGAATAGATAAAGGAAATGTGAGATACATATACAATGAATAGTATTCAGCCATAAAAAAAGAATGAAATCTTGCCATTTGCAAGAAAATGGATGGACCCTAGAGGGCATTATGCTAAATGAAAAAAGTCATATGGTCTCATTTATATGTGGAATTAAAAAAAAAAAAAAGATAAGCTCATAGATACAGAGAACAGATTGGTGGTTGCCAGAGGTGGTGGGGGAGGGAATGGGGGAAATGGGTTAAGGGGGTCAAAGGGTACAAATTTCCAGTTATAAAAGAAATAAGTCCTGGAGTTGTAATGTACAGCAAGGTGATTATAGCTAATAATACTATATTACATATTTGAAAGTTGCTAAGAGAGTAGATCTTAAAAGCCCTTATCATAAGAACATAATGTTTTTAACTGTGGTGATGAATGTTAATTAGACTTATTTTGGTAATTATCTTGCAATATATATATAAATATCAAATCATGTTATGCACTTGAAACTGTTATATATCATTTATACCTCAATAATTTAGAAAAGTCATACATGCCAACATGTACCTATATAACAAGTCATTGCTTAGTGCTAGAGAAGAAAATAAAGGTGGATAAGGGTAAGAAATGATGGAAGTTCACTAGTAGAAAGGATAATGAGAAATGCCCTCCAAAGAGGTAACTTTTAGGAGAGATTTGAATTAGTTGATGAATAAAACATGTTTGTTTGGTTTTTAATTCTGCTGGTTGTCTTACTGATTTGTAGAAATTCTTTATTTGTGTTGAATATGGGCACCTTTTTTATTATACGTATTGTAGCTGTTTTTTTTCCTCACTTTGTGGTTTATGTTTTTGTGTTTACATTTCCTTATATTCTTTTATGGAAGATAGTTTTAATTTTATTGTATTCAGATTTACAGTCTCTCTTTGTGGTTAATAACTTTGTATCTTATTTAAGAAAATTTTCTCTACTCCAAGGTCATGAATGTCTTCCATATTACCCTCTAAAACTATATTGGTTTGCCTTTCCAGTTTAGGTCTGTGGTCCACCTGTAACTGTTTTATTGTATGGTCTACGGTGGGAGTCCATTTTCGTTTTGCTTCCACATGGATTCCCCAATGTCCCAACATTACTGAAAAGTTCTTTCCTCACTGACCTATGTATGTTGCTTTCTTCATCAAAAGTCAAGTGTCTTTGTATGTGCAGGTATGATCCTAAAGCTCTCTGTGGGTCTCGTTGTCTATCTATGATGGTTAATTTTGTGTCAACTTGACTGGTGCATGGGGTGCCAGCCATTTGGTCAAGCATCATCCTTGGTGTTTCTGTGAGGGTGTTTTGGGATGTAATTAACATGGAAACTGATAGACTGAGTAAAGCAGATCACCCTTCCTAATGTGTGTGGGCCTCATCCGATTAGTTGAGGGCCTGAATAGAACAAAGGGCTGAACCCTTCCATGAGGGTTTTTTTTCCTGTATTGGAATCTAATAAACAATGGTTCTTGAGTGAACTCCAAATTGTATGTTTTGTTATCTTTAGTGTAACATAGCATTGTCAGGCCATATAGAGAGCATCTTACATATTTAGAAAACCATTGGTCTCAGAGATGATGGTGTTTGTTAGTTTTTTGTATAGGGAGATGCAGAACAGGCAGGGGACTCAGAAGAAATAGGCTGTCGGTTTGTTGCTGGCACAACAGCACTAGGGACTGGTCAGCCACAGGGCAGACACTGGTGCCATGATTATGGATATGCTGGTGGTAATTCTGTTGTTGCAGGAGTCCCCCTTATTCACGGTTTCACTTTCTGCAGATTCAATTAACCGCAGTCAGCTGCCGTCCCAAAATATTAAATGGAAAATTCCAGAAGTAAACAATCCCTAAGTTTTAAGTTGCACGCTGTTCCGAGTAGCATGATGAAATCTCCCATCATCCTGTTCCATCCCACCCGGAACGTGAGTCACCCCTATGTCCGGGGTCTCCGCCTCACTTCTCATCAGCTGGGCATCCTACCATCTCCTATCATCATAAGGAGAAAAATGATGAGTTAAATACGATGATATATTTTGAGAGAGCGCGCGAGAGAGATGGCATTCACATAGCTTTTATTATAGTATATCTAATGATCCTTTAAAAGGGGAAATAGCGCATTTCCTGGGAGCGATTAGTGAAAGACAGCAGAAGCAAGGTGAAAGTCAGGGAAAAGGCAGGGGATGCTGGAGACCACAGCGCCACTCTGGTGAAACATTGGCAGTTGTGATGAATGCTGTCTCTTTTGTTTTTATTCATTTATTTTTTTTTTAATTTGTGTGTGTGTGGGAGAGTATTTGTTTGTTTTTTCCATCCTTCCCTTTGGCAGCCGTCAGCTTGTGCGCTATATATATGGGTCTGTTTCTATTTTGTTTTGTTTAATCGTTTGTTTGTTTTTTTTTTGATTCCTCATATAAGTGAAATCAACAGTATTTGTCTTTCTCTGTTGGACCTCTAGGTCCATCCATATTGCAAATTTTTGTAAGATTTCATTCTTTTTTATGGCAGAATAATATTCCATTGTATAATCTATTATATATGTTATACATGTATATATACCCACACATATCACATTTTTTTAATCCATTTGTCTATGGATGGACATCTAGGTTGTTTCCACATCTTGGCGATTACTAGGAATGCTGCAGTTAACACAGGGGTGCATCTATTTTTTTGAATTAGTGTTTTTTTTTTCTTTAGATAAATACCCAGAAGTGGAATTGCTGGATTGTGTGACAGCTCTAGTTTCAATTTTTTGAGGAATCTCTGTACTGTTTTCCAGTGACTGAAGTAATTTACATCTCACCGGCATTGTACTCATCCTCTCCAGTACTTGTTATTTCTTGATTGTTTAAATTTTTATTGGGGAACAGTCTCCAGGGCCCATCAGCTCCAAGTTGTTGTCCTTCAATCTAGTTGTGGAGGGCGCAGCTCAGCTCCAAGTCCATTCGCCGTTTTCAATCTTTAGTTGCAGGGGGCGCAGCCCACCATTCCATGCAGAAATTGAATTGGCAACCTTGTTGAGAGCTCGCGCTCTAACCAACTGAGCCATCCGACCGCTCATTGTCTTCAATCTAGTTGTGGAGGGCACAGCTCACTGGCTCATGTGGGAATCAAACCGGCAATCTTGATGTTCAGAGCTCGTGCTCTAACCTACTGAGCCATCTAGCCGCAGCATTTCTTGATTTATTGATGATAGCCAGCCTGATAGATGTGGGGTGTGATATCTCATTGTTGTTGTAATTTGCATTTCCCTAATGATTATTGACGATGAGCATCTTTTCGTATGTCTGTTGGCCATCTGTGTCTTCTGAGAAATGTCTATTCAGGTCCCTTTCCCATTTTTCAATTAGATTGTGTGTGTGTGTGTGTGTGTGTGTGTGTGTGTGTGTGTCTTAAGTTGTATCAGTTTTATATATTTTGGACATTAACCCCTTATTGGATGTACCATTTGCAAATATCTTCTCACATTCAGTAGGTTTTCTTTTTGTTCTGTTGATGGTTTCCTTTGCAAAACCTTTTTAGTTTAATATAGTCCCATTTGTTTATTTTCTCTTTTGTTGCCCTTTTCTAAGAAAACATATCTAAAAGATATTAATGAAAGTGATGTCATAGAGTTGACTGCCTATGTTTTATGCTAGGAGTTTTATGGTTTCAGGTCTTACATTTAAATCTTTAATCTATTTTGAATTTATTTCTGTATATGGTGTAAGAAAGTGGTCTAAGTTGTATATTTTTTGCATGTATCTGTCCAGTTTTTCCAATACAATTTATTGAAGAGAGTCATTACTACATTGTATATCTTTGCCTCCTTTGTCATAGATTGATTGACTGTATAGGTGAGGATTTATTTCTGGGCTCTGTATTCTGTTCCATTGCTCTGTATATTTGTTCTTTGGCTATTTGGGGTATTTTGTGGTTCCATATAAATTTAGGATTAGTTGTTCTAATTTTGAGAATAATGCCATTGGTATTTTAATAGGGATTGCATTGAATCTGTATATTGCTTTAGGTAGTAAGGACATTTTAACAATATTCATCCTTCCAATCCAAAAACATGAAATAGTTTTCCATTTATTTGTATCTTTTTCAATTTCTTTCTTCAATGTCTTATGGTTTTCAGAGTACAGGTCTTTCACCTCTTTCATTGAGTTTATTCCTAGGTATTTTATGCCTTTTGATACAATTGTAAATGAAATTATTTTATTAATTTTTCCTTCTGATTGTTTGTTATTGGTGTATAGAAACACAATTGATAATTGCATATTAATTCTTTATCCTGCAACCTTATTGAATTCATTTATTAATTCTAATAGGTTTTTGGTGGAATCTTTAGGGTTTTCTGTGTATGGTATCATGTCATCTGCAAATAACGAGAGTTTTATTTCTTCCTTTCTGATTTGGATGCCTTTTATTTCTTTTCCTTGTCTGATTGCACTGGCTGGGTCTTCTAATACTATGTTGAATAGTGGTGGTATTGGTCATCCTTGTCTTGTGCCTGATCTAGAGGAAAAGCTTTTAGCATTTCACCATTGGGTATGATATTAGTTGTGGGTTTGTCATATATGGCCTTTATTATGTTAAGATTTGTTCGTTCTGTACCTGCTTTGTTGAGAGTTTTTATCATAAAGTGATTTGAATTTTGTCAAATGCTTTTTTTTGCATCTTATGAGATGGTCATATGGTTTTTATCCTTTATTTGTTAATGTGATATGTCACATTAATTGATTTACAGATATTGAACTATCTTTGTATCCCTGAGATGAATCTCACTTGATTTTGGTGCATAATCCTTGTATTGTTGAATTAGGCTTGCTAATATGAGAGTTTTTACATCTATGTTTATCAAGGATATTGGCCTGTAATTTTCTTTTTTTTATAATGCCTGTGTCTGTTTTTGATGTAAGGTTAATGCTGGCTTCATAGAATGAGTTTGGAAGTGTTCCTTTCTCATTAACTTTTTGAAATAATTTAAGAAGGATAGGTATTAATTCCTCTTTCCATGATTGGTCGAATTCATCTATGAAGCCATCTGGTCCTGGACGTTATTTGTTAGACATTTTCTTAACTACTGCTTCAGTTTCATTACTAATATTCTGGTTGCTTTGATTTTGTTTTTCTTTGTGGACCAGTCTTGGAAGGTTATATACTTCTAGAAATTTATTTCTTATATTGTCGAATTTGTTGGCATGTAATTTTTCATAGTATTCTTCAATGATTCTTTGTATTTCTGTGGTGTTAGTTGCAACTTCTCTTTTATTTATGATTTTATTTGATTGGGATCTCTTTTTTTCTTGATGAGTTTGGCTAAAGGTTTGTCAATTTTGTTTATTTTTTCAAAGAACTAGCTCTTAGTTTTATTGAACTTTTCTATTGCTTTAAAATTTCTATTGTGTTTATTTCCAAATAGAAGGAACTATTTCCTTCCTTCTATTTACTTTGGGCTTGTTCTTTTTTTTTTTTAGTTTCTTTAGGTGTAGAGTTAGATTGTTTATTTGAGATATTTCTGGTTTCTTGAGGTAGGCCTATATAGCTATCAACTTTCCTCTTAGAACTGCTTTTGCTGCAAAAAGTCGTGCTTTCATTTTCACTTGTTTCAAGATAGTTTTTGATTTCTATCTTGAAATCAATTATCTATTGGTTGGTTAGTAGCATGTTTTTCTCAGTCTCTGCTTATTTGTGTTTTTTCTAGTTTTCTTCCTGTAGTTGATTTCTATTTTCATGATATTGTGGTCAGAAAAGGTGCTTGATATGATTTCAGCCTTCTTAAATTTATTGAGGCTTTTTTTGTGGTCTATTCTGAGACTCTCCCATGTGTACTTGAAAAAAGCGTATTCTGCAGTTATTGGATGAAATGTTCTATAAATGTCTATTAAGTCGATGTGGCATAATGTGACATTTAAAGCCATTATTTCCTTATTAATTTTCTGTCTGGATGATTTATCCATTGATGTGAGTGGGTAGTAAAATTCCCTATGATTATTGTATTATCATGAATTTCTCCTTTTATGTCCATTAATAATTGCTCTCTATATTTAGGTGCTCCTGTGTCAGGTGTGTACATATTTATGATTGTTATATCCTCTTCTTGGATTGACCCCTTTATAATTATGTAATGTTCTTCTTTGTCATGTTTTTTTTTTAAATTTTGTTTTGTATCTAATAGCAGTCTATTTTAATCTGATAGGTGTTTAAGTTTGAACATATTCTATAAGGATTACATTTGTATTCCCCCCTCCACACTTTATGTTATTGATGTCATGTTTTAGATCTTTTTGTGTTGTGTGTCTCCTAACTACTTATTGTAGTTTGAGTTGTGTTTGATAATTTTTTTGTTTTGACCTTTGTAGTAGCTTTTAAAATGTCTGACTCACTGTATTTATTAATTATTTGGCTTTAACTGTGAGATTTTTCTCTTTCTCATATATTTTTTAAATTTCTGGTTATGATCTTCCTTTTTCTGCTTAAAGAAGACACTTTAACATTTCTTATAAAGGTGGTTTAGTGGTGAAGAACTCATTTAGTTTTTCCTCATCCAGAAAACTCTTTATCTCTTCTTCAGTTCTGAATGATAGAGGACTGGCTATAATACTTTTAAAAAAAAATATCCCTAGCTTTGATTTGCATCTTCATGAAAATTGCTCTTTAAGTCAATTATGAGCTTGATACTTCTTTATTCTCCACATTTAAAACTTTCAAATATAGTGTAACCTTGATTTCATGAATCATTAATTTTAAAAAGCTTCTTTGCAACCACTTTTGAAAAACTGACGTAACTTAGATATTTTATGGACTTGGTTTTTACTTTTTGCAAATATTGCATATGGACCATTTCAGAAAAAGTAAAGCACAAGGATAAACATTCTAAAAATAGTATTTGTTGATACTTGCAGAATTCAAACGTGGAGGCTTAAAATTGAATGTAATAAAAATGCAGACTGTTAACATGGAGTGAAGTTACCAAAAAAAAAAAAAAAGTAGTTCTCCTAATAAGGTTAAAAAGTTTTGCACTGGAAATGCTTGTTTCTTATTTGTCCATGGGCCAGATGTGATGTAGAAAGCAAGATACATGTTTCCCTAGACCTCTCACTCATGAAAACCTTGACCTGGTGAAATCACTCACTTGCATGAAAAGCATTTAGTCTTCACGTTAAATGCTGTCTGGCTTGCTCCAACCAGGGTCCCAGAGCTCATGCAGTATTTGTGATTACAGTGTGTCTACACTTTCTGAAATGGATCCCTGGTTCAGCGGATAGCACTTTCACTGTCCTCCAAACTGCTGGGGACATCAGAGGACTGAACTTTCTTCATGGTAGCCTTGAAAAAAATACCTACATTGATTTCCGAATTGAATACTTTAAAAATGTGTTTTTCCTGATATAATTAAGGAAGCAATTATTTAAGCAGTATTTTTCAGCTTTCCAGACGTTAAGTTCTACAGAAATGGGCCTTGTTTTTTTGGTTCAGATTTGTATTTCTAGCTCATAGCAAGCACAAAATAAAAAGCTACTGAATGGATAAAATTAATTAACTTTTAATTATTCACAATTTTGTTCATTCTCTTTTTCCTAAAATGCTGATTACCCAGACTTTCATGTTATACTTTGTGATGAATCTGTTACAAAATCAAATATGGAAGGAACTATAAATTGAGAGAGCTATAAATTGGTGTGTGTGTGTGTGCGTGTGTATGCATGTTGACAAGTCCTAAGCTTATGTCTTTGGGTCAGACCGCTCCCCTGAGCTCCAGACTTCTAACTGACTGTATAACATTTTCATTTGGATGTCCATGAGCATAAACTAAACATGTCCAAAATGAATTCCTGTTTTTTCCGTGGAACTTTTTCCTCCTATAGCTTCCCTAACTAAGTTAAAAGCAACCTTCATTCTTCCTGATTCTGAGGTCAAAAACCCTGGAATCATCCGTGGCTACATCTTTTTCTCTTGTATTGCGCATCCAGTCTTTCAACAAATCTGTCAGTGCTATCTATGAAATATATTCAAGAGCAGTTTCACTGCTTTCACCTCCATTCAAGCCACCATCACCTCTCATGAGGACTACTGCAGTTTAATTCATTTGTCTTCCTGCTTTCACCCTTGCTCTCCTATGGTTTTAGTCTTAATGATATTTCTTTTAATTAATTAATTAATCTTTACGGTAGACCTGTTTTTATTTTTTAGTAAATAACCAATGGTAGAAATTCTGGATAGAATTCTAAAATAGGTGCATGTTTAACTTCATTAAAAAACCAAAAAAAAAAAAAAAAAGAAAAAACCAGAAGGAAAAAACAATGAAAAACTGCTAGGTAGTTTTTCAAGGTGGGTATAATAGTTTGCACTCATACTGTCAATGTATAAGAATTGTAGCTACAAATGATCTTTTAAAAGGTGCCTCTGCTTAAAACCTTCCAGTGGTTTCCTATGTCATTCAGAGTGAAATGCAAAATCTGTATGTGGCTTACAAGGCCCTCTATAACCTGACCCCATGTGACGTTCCTGATCTTCTCTTCCATTTTCTGACTTTATTCCAGCCACACTGGCCTCCTTTCTGTTCCTCATAGGTACCGAGCAACCTCCTCCCTAGAATTTATGCAACTGTTTTCACAGCTCTTCCCCCAGAGAGTCATGGGCCTACTTCCAGTACCTCTTTCGGGCACGGCTCAAATGTGACCATATCTGAAAAGCCTTCCTCATCATCCTGTCTCATTTGTGTGCTGTCCTTACCTTTCTTCTTAATGCTGATCACCCCGACATACTGATTATTTTTTCTGTCTCCTCATTACCTCCCAACTGGGTTACAAGTTCCATGAGAGCAGAGACTGTTTGAAATCTTAGAACAGTGCCTGGTACACAGTAAGCATTCAGTGATTATTTGCTAAATGAATAAATAAATGAGTATGATTTTTAGATGATAAATACATTTAAATGTATTTTAGATGGTAAAACCTGGTGGTAGTGGTGGTGGTGGTGGGGTTTCCATTAGGAAAGAAGAGAATGAATAAACAGAAGGTTGGGCATGGTCAAGAAAAAATGAGTAGTCCAGTTAGGCTGAAGAACAAGGTACTTAATGGAGAGAATTAGCAATTAATATTAAAAAATTTGGGAGAAATTTTGGAGGGCCATTAATGCCAGCTTGTGAGTTTGTTCATAAATTAGGGCAACTGAAGGAGCTACTGAAAGTATTTTAATTGTAGCATTGGGAGAGAGGTATTTGTCATGATTAGCATGCCTCCCTATTCTCCCTTGCTCTCTAGTTTTTCTTAATCCTTCCTTTATTCCGTTACTCCTTAAATGTATTCTGAGTGCCGACTGTGTATATGCAGATGTTGGGGGATATAAAGGTCTTGCTTTCAAAGATCAAGTAAATTGTATTACAGTCGAACAAGCGAAGGGAAAGAACAGCATATGGAAGGTACTGTGGTAGCGCAGAGAGAATGGGCAAAGCTTTGGTGGGAGGAGATTGGGGACTTCACAGGGGTGTTCAGAAAGGTTTTCAGGAGATGATAGTTGAACTTTGCATCATGATGTATGAGTTTCCAGGTAAGCAGAGGCCTAAGGTGTGCATGGAACTTGGAGAACTGAAAGTGATTTGAGGTGCATGTAGGAAAGTAAAGAAAAAACTGGGAAAGATATTCCTGATGATGATAGTAAGGACGGGCTGTTCCATTTATCATATATTAGCTGTACATGAGAGTTAGAAAGGGCCAGATCCTGACATGGGCCAAATGGCCTATACTAAAAATATGCTTAACCTGGAAGGCAAGGATTTTAATTGGAGGAGTTTAAATGGTGGTTGTGGAGTGGGGGCAGGGACACTATGTATTATATAAATATAAACAAGATAGTGGCTTCGGTGTTGAAAATACATTTAAGAGTACATGAGGCAGGACTTGGTACTGTTTAGTTGTTATGGAAAGGAGAGAGGAGCCATTAAGGATAATGCTGAGATTTTAGGGAGCTAATAACACCTCTGTCTTCTCCTGAGTTAAAAACCAGTTGATACAAGATATTGGAGATAGGCAGTTGGAAATCAAAGCATCAATACCTTAACTCTTAAAACAGATTCAAGAATGTAACTTACATCTGTGATTTGATAGACAAATGAGCTAGACGCAGCTAAGCTGAAGCACCATGGGCCTGTCCGGCATGGAGTGAGCCTGCGGCTAAGCATGTGGCAACAGTAGACCAGACACAGCCTTTCTGTAGGTAAGGCAAGTTGGAAACAGTGGGGCGCTGTGTGTGATGCTGGGCATCTTGAGTTTCTCTCCCACATTGATCAAGTAGGTCAGTTCTTTTCCTGGAGGAGACAGTGAGGGGGTTGAGATGATGTCATAGGTTCAGCTCTCTGGAAATCTGACTTTGAGGGGAAGATCAGCGTGCAGGGAATGCTTTGGGGAATGACAGCTGTGGGGGGAAAGAAAGGAGGCAGGATTGTGCAGAGGGACGAGTTTAGCTGTAGCTCAGTCTCAACAGAAACCTCTGCTATGCCTACAGGGACAGAGATGGGAGACCCTGTAAATCTTTCCTGCTTTGGGACAGGAGGGCTGGGCTTTTATACTTTGGAAGTGTCCATCAGACATTGGGTTGTGGGCACCGGGGAAGGGGGTGTGACCTTGCACGAGGCAGAGACAGCTGAGAATGGCAAGGATGTGGTATCACAACATCCTTCAGAGATACCAAAACTATTCCTTCTCCTTTTTTCCCTTCAGGGGAGTGGGTTTGACATTCTGTCTTCTCTGGAAACATGAGGACTGGGCGATTTTGTTTCCCTCTAAAACAGAACAGTTTTTGGACTTGGGCATCATGGCGGATAGTAGTACCATTCACTGAGAAATGTAAGGGGAGGCCAGGTGGCACGGTCCCTGAAATAAACTAAGTAAAAATGTACATGAGGAAGGGGATGGCTATCAGATCGTCCCAACAGTTGTCCCATATTCTTCTGTGCCATGTTCCAGACAGTTACATGTAAAGGCACTGGCTTCTCTCCTTCCTACTACCTTGTGTTGTTCCTTACGTCCTTGGGACCATAGCTCAGGTGATACAATCCAAATTGAGTCCTCTTCCATTTCTCTTCCTGCCTGTTACTGAATAGACTGGTTGGGAATAGGTAACTGAGAAAGGGAAAGCATGGAAAATTACTTTATAGTTTTGTAAATGTATTTTCCCCAGGGCTTTAGAAACCACCAAAGCTGTCTGCCATACTGTGTTAAGGTCAGTGGAGTTTGGGAGTACACTACCCAATTCCACACATGCTTAAGTAAATCCATGAAATGGCATCTACCTTACAAAATGTCATGTTTTTATTTAGTTTGATAAAGTTTTCTCAGCATTTCATAGTTTTGCAATATAAATATGGCAGTAAGCATTTTGCAGAGCTTTGGAAAAAATGAAAATCACTGCTATTCTCTCTCATTTTTTCATTCGATATGATCAGCCGTTCATTCCACACATGAGGTCTAATTGTGAATGTTTTTGTTTTTATATGTGCATGTTTTAGGGGAGTGGTAACTGTCTCCTGAGTCATTAATGTAAATGCACTGAACTTATTATTAAACTTCCCAGAATGAAAATTTGCTTCCTCTAAAGGGGCAAAATGAGATACCATTTATGTTCTTGGCTAGGTTTTTCGTTTGTCTTTTTTTTTTTTTTCATTTCATTTAGATGGAGTTCTGCTTATTATAACTCTAAATTGTATCAGATTGTTTTTTAGTAAATTGCCACTCTTCAAATAGGCCAGATCAAGACATTTATTGCCAATTAGGAACAGGATGTTTGAGATGTTTAGTGATGTTCTCTGGATGACCTGTTTTATGTTTTCTGTTTATTTTGTTTTATTTTCGTTTTATGATCATGTTGGCTTTTCCATTAAACAATAACTTTAATTGAGTTGGCTTAGTTAATAGTACATTGACCAGATCCCCTTCTCTAATTCCCAGCCCTCTCCTTATTCCACCCCTACCCCGAATTCTCCTGTTGTGTCCCAACCTCTGTCTGGACTGAAGGGAATTTTTAGGTCTGTACCTTACAGATATAATGTATGTTTGTAAGACAGACACACTGTATTTCAATCTGAATTGCCTGGCTGGTGCTCCTTGGGCCCTTTAGGGATAAATCCCTGTGAAAAGTAAATTTAGATAGTAATGTCTATAATAGTGGGCATTTCTTAGTGAATAGCCACCGGTTAGGGCTGTGTGGATGTCTGCACTACATGTGGCAGCATGATCTCTACATCTGTTTTAAAGTTCAGTTGTTACCCAGACCACATGTGCATGTCTTTAAGGGGCTGACATCCATCCCTCCCAGGATCCAGGCACTATGAGCTGATACATATAACTGGCTTACTTAGTCTTTGTGACTTAGAGTATTGTTATACTTTGTCTTGGTTTGACTGTTGTTCCTATCAGTTTGGGTTCTGTTTAATATTGACAACCTTGGAGTTACTATAAATTAGAAGCAAGGCTAAAGAACCAGGCATGTTTAAACCCATAAATCTTGATTTCCAGGTCTTTTAAAAGCTTTATGATTTAAATAGAATTTTACTCTATGGTAGATATAAGCAGTACTTGTAAAAATTCTGGCTATCAGAAGGCTTTAATAGTTCAACTGGAACTAAAAAATAATCTTGGACAAGTCACTGTTTTAAGAATCAGAAAATCCAGATCTGTTCTGGCTCTACTAGTGAGATATTTTATAAATTACATACCCTCATTTATATATCTTAAAAAAGGTTAAAAAAATACTGTATGATTCTACTTACATGAGATATCTAAGGTAGTCAAATTCATAGAAACAGAAAGTAGATCAGGGGCTTAAGGAGGAGGGAAATGGGATTTGTTTAATGGTCATAGATATTTAGTTTTACTAGAGAAAAAAAGTTCTTTTCTAAAGGAAAAAAGTTCTTGAGATCTGTTGCACAACGATGTAAATATACTTAACGCTACTGAACTGTATAGTTAAAAATGGTTGCAATGGTAAGTTTTTTGTTACTTTTTTTATCACAAAATAAAATTTATAAGTTTTAATTGAATAGTGTTACTGTTAATTGAGTGCATTGTATGTTCCTTAAATGCATTACCTCATTAAATATTCACAAATCCATGCATATAAGTAATATTACCCTGTTTTATAGATGAAAGAACTTAGATTTGGAAAAGTAATTTGCCGGGTGGTAAATAGCAAACCATTTTGGATCTTGATACGACTCTTAAGACACTCAAAAAAAAAAAATACATTACCACTAGGTAAACTTAAGCCAGACTATCTTTAAGGCTTTTTAACCCTGGAATCTATGATTCTGTAATTGAGATTCTCCAGGTACTCTGCAGAGACTCTTCAAGTGAGAAAAAAGTTTAAATGTTTAGGTGTTCAGAGACTACTTCTCTATAATTTAAAGTAAATAAAAATTGCCATACTAGATTTAGTCTGTAGTACAGCAGCACCAAATGCTGTTTATGGGAAGCCACGGTGTTACTCAAATATTAGAAAAGTTAAGGTGGTAATAGTGATTACTTCTGTGGAAAAGCTTGGTAGAGACTGATTAGGGCCTTCACCTTTTCATTATATTTCTACTTTTTCAGTTTTTAATAACAAGTATAACTTCTGTTTTGGATTGAATTGTGTCCCCCAAATTCATATGTTAAAGTTCTAAACCCCCACTACCTTAGAATGTTGACCTTATTTGTAAATAGGATCATTGCACATGGAATTAGTTAAGATGAAGTCAGCTGGAGTAGGTTAGGCCCCTAATCCAGTATGACTGGTATCATTTATAAAAAAGGAAAATTTGAACACAGAGACATGTACACAGAGACAACATCAGGTGAAAGTGAAGGCAGAGATTGGGGTGATACTTCTACAAGCCAAAGAATGCCAGAGATGTAGAGGGAACCAGCAGAAGCCAGGCAGAGACATGGAACAGATTCTTCTTCACAACCTCAGAAGGAACCAACCCTGATGACACCTTGATCTCATAGCTCTAGCATCCAGAATTGT
This sequence comes from Rhinolophus hipposideros, assembly GCF_964194185.1. Lineage (NCBI taxonomy): Eukaryota > Metazoa > Chordata > Mammalia > Chiroptera > Rhinolophidae > Rhinolophus > Rhinolophus hipposideros. The sequence goes on along the minus strand of NC_138057.1, from coordinate 7,447,190 downwards.
GAGATAATAAATTTCTGTGGTTTAAGCCACTTAGTTTGTAGTACATTATTACAGCAGCCCTAGCACTCTAATACAACTTCTAAAATGAAAAAGAAAAAAATGGGGAAAAAAATTAACCATGGTTCCTGGGAGTTTATCCCAATCAATATTTAAATTAATAAAGGAACTTTATACCTGATGCTCGTTATAATAATTTTTATAATTGGAAAGAATGGGAAGCAGCCCTAATGTCTAGGCATTAGTAACTAACCAAATTATAGTATATCTACTTGATGAAATATTGTATTGTCATTTTGTATAGCCTATAAAATCATGTGGAAAATGTGTATAACATAAATAAAAAGTTGGATGTAAAATTGTTTATACAAAATGATAACTAACAGCTGTGCAAAATATATATGCATTGACTAAGATTAGAAGGGAACACAGAAAATAAAAAAGCTTTGTTAGGATAGTGGCTATAGGTAGATTTTTCCTTAATTGTTTTTTATTTTTACTTTGTTGAGTTTATTACATAGAATTATGACAATGGATTGTGGCTGTCATATTACCTTTTAAAAGTCAACTTTATTGAGGCAAATTTTATGTGCAATAAAATGTACCCTTTTAAAGTGTACAGTTTGATAGTTTTGACAGATGTATATTCTCTTGTAACCACCACTACAATCAAGAAATAAAACATTTCAAACACACGGGAAAAGAAACAATGGAGATACAGAGAAAACAAATGATAAAATGGCTGTAGTATGTCCTCATATATCAATAATCACCCTAAATGTAAATACACTGAACTAACCCATCAAAAGGCACAGAGTAGCGGGGTGGATTAAAAAACAAGACCTGAATATATTTTGCCTTCAGGAGATCCATCTCAGCTACAAAGACAAACATAGGCTCAAAGTAAATGGCTGAAAGACGATACTCCAAGCAAATGGCATCCAGAGAAAAGTGACTGTAGCTGTACTTATATCAGACAAAATAGATTGCAAGAAAAAAGTTAAAAAGAGACAAAGATAGAAATTTTATAATGAAAAAGGGGACAGTTCATCAAGAAGACATAACACTTATCAATATATGTGCACCCAACCTGGAAATACCAAAGTATATAAAGCTATTACTGACAGACCTAAAGGGAGGCACTGACAAAAATACAATTATAGTAAGGGGCTAGAACACCCCATTGACAGCAATGGGTAGATCATCTAAACAGAAAGTCAAGAGGAAATATTGGCCTTGAATGACATATTAGACCAAATGGACGTAATCAACACTTATAGGACTTTTCATCTGAAAACAACAGAATATGCATTCTTCTCAAGTTCACATGGAACATTCTCAAGGATAGACTATATATTGGGCATAAAACTAGTCTCAATAAATTGAAGAATATTGCAGTCATATCAAGCATATTTTATAGTATGAAACTGAAATTAACAATAAGAAAGATGGAAAAACCGTGAATATGTGGAGATTAAACAACATGCTATTGAATAACTATTGGGTGAAAGAAATAAAAAAGATCAAAAGATACTTAGATACAAATGAAAATGAAAATACAACATATCAAAATTTCTGGGATGCAGCAAAAGCGGAACCAAGAGGGTAGTTTATAGCATTATTAGCCTACCTCAAGAAACAAGAAAAATCTCAAATAAACAATCTAACATTATACCTTCAAGAACTAAAAAAAGAAGAACAAAAGGAGTCCAAAGTCAATAGAATGAAGGAAATAATAAAAAGAGTGGAAATAAATGAAATAGAGAATAAAAAGACCATAGAAAAAAATTAATGAAAGAACTGGTTCTTTGAAAATATAAATAAAATTGACATATCTATAGCTAGACTTATTAAAGAAAAAAGAGAAGACTCAAATAAAATGAGAAATGAAAGAGGAGAAGTAACAGAAGTTACAACAGACACCACAGAAGAACAAAGATTTTTACAAGAATACTGTGAAAGAGTATACACCACCAAATTTGATAACCTAGAAATGGACATATTCTTAGAAATATATAACCTTTCTAGACTGAACCATGAAGACTGGAAAACTTAAATAGACTGATCACTAATCAGGAAATTGAAACAGCAATCGAAAACTTCCCCACAACAAAAGTCGAAACCTGATGGCTTCACTGGTGAATGCTAACAATACTCAAAGAAGATTTAATACCTATCCTCTAATTCTTCCAAAAAACTGAAGAAGAGAGAATACTTTCTAACTCATTTTACAAGGCTGATGTTAGCCTGATACTAAAATTAGACAAGGGCAACACAAAAAGAAAATTACAAACCAATATCTCTGATGAGCATAAGTGCAAAAATCCTAAACAAAATACTAGCAAATACATTAAAAGTACATTAAAACGATAATACATCACTACCAAGTGGGGTTCATTCCAGGCATGCAAGGATGGTTCAACATCCACAAATTAATCAATGTGATATACCACATTAACAAAAGAAAAGATTTTATATATATATGATTATATGAATAGATGCAGAAAAAGCATTTGATAAGAGACAACATTCTTTTGTGATTAAATTATTTAATAAACTGCGTATAGAAGAAAGTACCTCAATATAATAAAGGCCACATATGACAAACCCTCAGCTGATAGACAATGGTGAAAGACTGAAAGCTTTTCCTCAAAGATCAGGAACGAGACCAGGATGCCCACTCCCACTGCTGTTACTCAGCATCATACTGGAAGTCCTAGACAGTGCAATCAGGCCACAAAAAGAAACAAATGACTTCCCAATTGTGAATGAAGGAGTTAAAATTGTTGCTATTTGGAGATGACATGACTCTCTCTATAGAAAACTCTAAAGACTCCACCAAGAGACTATTAGAAACAATAAACAAATACTGTAAAGTGAAAGTATACAAAATCAATATACAACAATCTGTTGCATTCCTATAACCAACAATGACATATCAGAAAGAAGTGAAGAAAACAATCCCATTTGCAATTGTAATAAAAAGGATAAAATACCTAGGAACAAAGTTAAAGGAAATGACAGACCTGTGCACTGAAAACTGTAAGACATTGTTGAAAGAAATTGAAGAAAGACAGAAAGAAATGGAAAGATATTTCATGTTCATAGATTGGAAGTATTACCATTGTTAAAATGGCCATTTTACTTAAAGCGATATACAGACTTAATGCAACCCCCATCAAAATCACAATGGCAGTTTTTTCAAAAGAAATAGACCAAAAATCCTCAAATTTCTGTGGAACCGCAATAGACCCCAATTAGTCAAAGCAATCCTGAGAAAAAAGAACAAAGCCGCAGGTATCACACTCCTTGACTGAAACTATACTACAGTATTTAAAACAGTTCGGTATTGGCAGCAAAACAGACACACAGACCAAAGGAACATAATTGAGAACCCAGAGATAAACATACATCTGTATGTACGTATATGTGTGTGTTTATATGTATATGTGTGTATACAAAGGGTGCTAAAAATGTGTACACATTTTAAGAAAGGAAAACTGTACTAAAATTGCAATACTCAATATGTACCAATAGCAAAAGCTGAATACAAGTCATGCTTGACTTCTGCAATTACAAGAGGTGCTCAAAGTGGTTACCATCAGCGTCCAGACACTTCTGATTATGGCAAACTACTGCTTGAGCAACATTGACCAACATGTCCACTTGTATACACTTTTTTGGCACTCTGGTATTTTGTTAAATGTATATCGAAGTATTATATGTTTTGATGCTCATTATTTATTTCATTTTTTGTGGCCAGTATATAGAAGTATACTTTTGTTTATTCACTTCGTGTTCTAGGACCGTGCTGAAATTACTAGCTTTGCACAGATTCTTTAGGATTTTGTGCTTAGTCATGTTTTAGGTTTTAGTTCCCTATCTGTATGCCTTTAATATTTTTTTGTTGCTTAATTGAACTGGCCAAAGCCTTTGGTGCAGTGTTGAATACCTGCTATGAGAGCTAACACCTGCCCTGTTTTCCGATCTTAGGGGGAAAACATTCAGCCTTTCACCATTAAGCATGTTTGTAGCGGTGGGTTTTTCATAGAGAGTTGAGGTAATTCCCTTCTATTTATAATTTATTGAAAGCTGTTACGATAAATGAATGCATAATTTTTTTTAATTTTTAAAAATTGTGGTAAAGTATACATAACATAAAACGTTTAAGTTACAGTTCGGTTGAATAAATACACTCACATCCATCCATCTTCAGAAATTTTTTATCTTACAAAACCAAAACTACCCGTTGAACAATAATTCTGCATCCCTCACTCACTTACCCAGTCCCACATAACCGCCCTTCTACTTCTGTCTTTATGAATTTGACTACTCTAGGTTTCTTATATAAATGGAATTATATAATATTTGTCTTTTTGTGACTGGCTTATTTCACTCAACATAATGACTTTATGTTGTGGCATGTGTTAGCATTTTCTTCCTTAAGACTAAACAGTATCCCAGTGTGTGTATGTATATGTATGTGTGTGTTTGCATATACACCATACCACATTTTGTTTATCCACTCATCTGTCAATAGACACTTGGGTTGCTTCCGGCTTTTCTCTATTATGAATAATGCTGCTATGAACATTACGTACAAATTATCCATGTGAATCTCTGTTTTCAATTCTTTTGGGCATATACCCAGAAGTTGAATTGCTGGATTATGTGGTAATTCTCTGTTTAATTTTTTTGAGGTATCACCATACTATTTTCCATTTTGTATTCCGACCAACAGTGCATGAGAGTTCCACTCTCCCAAACTGCCCCAGCACTTGTTGTTTTCTATTTGTTGTTGATTTTTTTCTTTTTATAAAACTGTCCTTATGGGTGTAAAGTGATTTTTCATTATGGTTTTGATTTCCATTTTCCTAATGATTAGTAATGTCAAACATATTTTCATATGCTTATTGGCCATTTGTAAATCTATTCAAGTTCTTTGCCCACTTTTTAACCAGATTTTGTTGTTGTGACTGAGTTGTAGGAATTTTTATATGTATTCTGAATATTAACCTCTTAAGTATAATTTGCAAATGTTTTCTCCCATTCTGTTCATTGCTTTTGCACTACGGTGATAGTGTCCTTTGATGCACAGAAGTTTGACATTTTTATGAAGTCCAGATTATCTATTTTTTTTCTTTTGTTGCTGTGCTTTTGGTGTTATAGCCAAGAAATCATTGCCAAATCCAATGTCATGAAGCTTTCCCTCATGTTTTCTTCTAAGAGTTTTATAGTTTTGAGTCTTACATAGAACTTTGATCCATTTTGAGTTAATTTTTGTATGTGGTGTAAGGCAAGGGTCCAACTTCATTCTTTTGTACATAGGGATGTCCAGTTTTTCCAACACTATTTTGTTGAAGAGACTGTGCTTTCCCCATCAAATGGACTTCACACCCCTATTGAAAATCATTTGAACATGTGTGTGAGGGTTTATTTCTGGGCTCTCTATTTATTCTATGTCATTGGTCTATATATCTATCTTTATGCCACTACCATAATGTTTTGATTACTGCAGAGTTGTAGTAAGTTTTGAAATCAGAAAGTGTGAGATCTCCAACTTTGTTGTTTCTTTTCAGAATTGTGTTGGCTATGCGGAGGCCCTTGAGATTCCATTTGCAGTTAAGGATGGATTTTCTATTTCTGCAGAATATACCATTGTGGTTTTGATAGGGATTGTGCTGAATTTATAGATTGCTTTGGGTAGTATTGACAATAATATTAATTCTTCCAATCCATGAATATGGGATGTGTTTTCACTTATTGGTGTCTTCTTTAATTTCTTTCAGTATTGTGTTTTAGTTTTAGTTTTCAGTTCATAAAACTTTCCTCTCTGTGGCTAAGTTGATTTCTAAGTATTTTATTCTTTTAGAACCTATTGTGAATAGAATTCTTTTTATTTTTTTTAAAGATTTTATTGGGGAAGGGGAACAGGAATTTATTGGGGAACAGTGTGTACTTCCAGGACTTTTTTCCAAGTCAAGTTGTCCTTTCAATCTTAGTTGTGGAGGGTGCCATTCAGCTTCAAGTTGTTGTCCTTTCAGTCTTAGTTGTGGAGGGCGCAGCTCAGCTCCAGGTCCCGTTGCTGTTGCTAGTTGCAGGGGGCGCAGCCCACCATCCCTTGCGTGGGAGTCTAAAAGTTGAACCCGCAACCTTGTGGTTGAAAGGACGCTCTCCAACCAACTGAGCCATCCGGTAGCTCAGCGGCAGCTCAGCTCAAGGTGCCGTATTCAATCTTAGTTGCAGGGGGCGGAGCCCATCATCCCTTGAGGGACTCGAGGAATTGAACTGGCAGCCTTGTGGTTGAGAGTCCACTGGCCCACGTGGGAATCAAACCGGCAGCTTTCGGAGTTAGGAGCATGGAGCTCTAACCGCCTGAGACACTGGGTCGGCCCCTGGAATTCTATTTTGAGTAATCATTTTTCATGTATAGAAACACAGAGGACTTTTGTGTGTTGATTTTGTATCCTGCAACTTTGCTGAATTCATTTATTCCAACATTTTGTGTGTGTGTGTGTGTGAAATCATTAGGGGTTTTTACATGTAGTAAGGTCATGTAATCTGTGAACAGAGCTACTTTTACTTTTTCCTTTCAAACTTAGATGCCTTTTCTTTTTCCCATTTAACTGTTCTGACTAGGAGTTGCAGTACTATGTTGAAGAGAAGTGGTGAGAGAAGTCATCCTTGTTTTGTTCCTGATGTTAGAGAGAAAGCTTTAAGTTTTTTATCATTGAGTATGATGTTAGCTGTGGACCTTTCACATACGCCCTTTATTATGTGACGTTGTTTTCTTATATTCCTAGTTTGTTGAGTGTTTTTTGTTTGTTTGTTTTTTAATCACAAAAGGATGTTGAATTTTGTCAAATTGTTTTTCTGCATCAATTCACATGACCATGTGTTTTTTTTTCTTTATTCTGTTAATATGATTTATTTCATTCAGTTTTGTATGATGAATCATCTTCACATTTGAGGAATAAATTCTACTTAGTCATGGTGTTTAACTCTTTAATGTTTTGTTGAATTTGGTTTGCTAGGATTTTTTTTTTTAATCAATATCAGAGATGATGGTTTATAGTTTTTGTTTTGTTTTGTTTTGTTTTTTCATAGTGTCTTTAGCTGGATTTGGTATCAGGGTAATAATGATAGAATGAATCATCCTCATAGAATGATTTAGTTAAGTGTTCTCGCCTCTTTAACTTTTCGGAAGTGATTGAGGAAGATTGGTGTTAATCCTTCTTTAAATATTTGGTAGAATTTTCCAGTGAATCCATCTAGTCCTGGGATTTTCTTTGTTGGGAGGTGTTTGATTACTTATTCAGAATCTCTGCTTACTAGCTATTGGTCTTTTTAGAGTTTTTATTTCATCATGATTAGTCTTGGTAGGTTGTGTTTGTCTAGGAATTTGTCCATTTCATCTACATTATCCAATTTGTTGGTATACAGTTGTTTGTGGTACTCTCTTATAACCCTTTCATTTCTGTAAAATGACCTCTCTTTCATTTCTGATTGTTATATGAGTCTTCTCTCTTTTTATTATTATTCAATTAAGGTAACAGTTTGTCAGTTTTGTTCTTTGTTTTCTTCAAAGAACTAAATCTAGGGTACATTGATTTTTGTCTAGTTTTCTGTTTTCTTTTATCTCTACGGTAATGAAAATTATTTCTTTTTAAGTTATTTTAAAGTTATTTCTTTCTGGTAACTTTGAGTTAATTTGTTCTTTTCTAGTTTTTTAAGTTTTCTTAAGGTTTAAAGTTTGATTGTTAAGATCTTCTTTTTAAAATAAACATTTACAGTTGTAAATTTTTCTTTTTCCTTTTTTTTTTTTTTTTTTTGCTACATCCCAAAAGTTTTCATGTTTTGTTTTCATTTTCATTTGTCTCAAGATATTTTCTAGTTTCCCTGTGATTTCTTCTTTGAACTGTTGGTTGAGTGCATTGTTTAATTTACATGTATTGTGGATTTTCCAGTTTTTCTCTTTTCTAGCTTAACATATCGTCTGTCTTGGAGAAGGTTCCTTGTGCATTTGAAAAAAAAAATCTTTTCTCCTATTTTTGGATGCAGTGATCTTTATATGTCTCTTAGTTCCCATTAGTCTATAGTGTTGTTTAGGTCCTCTGTTTCCTTAATAATTTTATGTCTGGTTATTCTGTCCATTATTGAAAGTGGGATGTTGGAGTATCCTACTGTTATTGTGGAGCTGTCTGTTTCTCTCTTCAATTCTGTTAGTGTTAGCTTGCTTTACATATTTAGGAGTTCTGATATTTGATGCGTATATGTTTACAATTGTTATATGTTTTTGGTGAATTGGCCCTTTTATTATTATATAATGTCCTTCTTTGTCTCTTGTAGCAGTTTTTGATTTATAGTCTATGTTGTCTAATATGATATAACCACCGCTGCTCTCTTTTGCTTGTTAGCATGAATAATCTTTTCCCACCCTTTTACTTTCAACCACGCCTGCCCTAAAGTGAACTCTAAAGTGAGTCCCCTGCAGACAATTTATAGTTGAATCCTATTTGTTTTACCCATTCTGCCAATCTGTGTCTTTGATTGGGAAGTTTAACCCATTTACATTTATAGTAATTATTTATGTGGAAGGGATGTATTATATTGCCTTTAAGTCTTTGTATTTTATATGTCATACAGTTCTTTTGTCCCTTATTTTGTTCCTTACTTTCTCCTTTATGATTGGTTGATTTTTTTTTTTTTGTAGTGACATGTTTTGATTCCCTTCTCATTTCCATTTGTGTAGATTCTATAGGTATTTTCTTTATGGAGTATATTTTAAACTGATAAAAACTGAATCTATTTTAAACTGAAATCAACTTTTACTTCAGTCACAAACAGAAGTTCCTTTGTAGTTGTGCCATTCCATTTTATCTTATAGATGTCACAAATTACATCTTCATATATCATGTACTTATTAACTTAGATTTATAGTTACTTTTTATGCTTTTGTATTTTAAGTTCTATACAATAATTAAAATGTATTTATGTACACCCAATACTATAGTGTCAGATTCTATATTTGTTCATATATTTAACTTTACTGGAGAACTTTATATTTCTATATGGCTTTGCATTTCTGTCTAGTGTCCTTTCAGTTCACCTTGAAGGACTGACTCTGTCTAGCATTTCTTGTAGGGCTGTCTAGTGGCAATGAATTCCCTCAGCTTTTGTTTATCTGGGAAGATCTTAATTTCTCCTTTATTTTTGAAGAACATATTTACCAGATAAAGTAATATTGGTTGGCAGGTGTTTTTTTTTTCCATCACTTTAAATGTATCACCCACGTTCTTTTGGCCTGTAATGTTCCTGTTGAGTAGTTTGCTGATTATCTTATGGTAGCTTTCTTATTTGTGACAAGTTGCTTTTTTCTTACTGCTTTCAAGTATCTTTCTCTATTGGATTTTTGACAGTTTGATTGTTATATGTCTCAGTGTGGACCTCTCTTAGTTCATCCTAGTGGGAGTCTTTTGAGCTTCTTGAATTTGTATGTCTAATTCCTTGTTTAGCTATTATTTCTTCAGATAAACTCTCTGCCCCTTTCTCTCACTCTTCTCCTTTTGGGATTCCCATAATGCATGTATTGGTGTGTTTTATAGTATCCATAAATCTCTTAGGCTCTCTTCTCTTTTCATTCTTTTTCTTTTTGTTCCCGACTCAATATTTTCATATGCTCTCTCTTGAAATTCACTGGTTCTTTCTTCTGCTTATTTGAGTCAGCTATTGAACCCCTCTAACAAAATTGTCAATTTTGATTTATTTTTCAGCTTCTGCATTTCTGTTTGGTTGGGTTTTAGCAAATAGTTTCTATCTATTGATATTCTAATTTTGTTTATGTATAAATCATCTTACTTTAGTTCTCTGTACATGTTATTCTTTAACTCCTTGAGCATGTTTAAGACAGTTATTTTATGAGGCAGCTGGCTACAGAAGCTCTTCACCCAACCCCCTCAGTTAGGCCTCTCCCACCCTGCCCACCAATCCCAGAGCTTCCACGTGGCCCCTGGCCACAGTGATTACCTTCTTAACCATTGCTTTGTCAGGCGGCATCTCTCAGAGTAGTCCAAGATTCTCATTGGGACTAGTGGGTTTCTTCTGGGTGGCTATACCTACCTCCCTCACTCTCAGCCCTGCTTATACAGGAGTGGCTGCTCTGTGGGGAAGTCCTGATCCAACCCAGATTGGTCCTCACTGCAGCACAATGTCTGAAGGAGGGATACAGAGTTTACCTGGTCAAGCACACCCTGGGATGTGTGGAGGCCAGAGAGCAAATGAAGGAGGTAGTCTGCTCTGTCCCCCATGCTCAGTACCAGAGCTGCCCTGCTCACCTGAACTATGACCACAACATCATGCTTCTGGAGCTACAGTCCCCAGTCTGGGTCACAAGCCACATCCTTGTTGTGCATCTCTCCCATGATGACTGCCTCCCTGCTGGCACCTGCTGTCAGGTATCTGGCTGAGACACTACCATCAGCCCTCAGGTGAGTTATTCCCAAACCTTACTATGTGCCAACATCTAGCTATGCTCAGATGAGGAGTGTTGTTAAGTCTACCCAGGGAAGATCACTCCCAGCATGCTGTGTGCCGGCACAAAAGAGGACAGCTAGGCGACTCCAGTGGCCCTGTGATTTGTAATGGTACGCTCCATGGCATCGTCTCCTGGGGAGACTTCCCATGCGAGCAGCCCAACCAGCCTGGCGTCCAAACCTGAATTTCTCAATATGTTTCATGGATCTGAGAAATGATCTGAAAACAGAAAACCCAGAAGAAGAAATGGAGGAAAGGCCCACAATAAAAGTCAAGTAGACTTACCAGCCTCCGTCCTCCCACTGTGCCCTCCTTATTCAGTTTGCTCAGCCCTTCTCTGCCCCTCCCAGAGGTTCCACTTGAATTAGCAATCTATGTTCTCAAAATGTTCCATCCCAACTGACATTCCATGTTTCAAAACCACTCAGTCATTGCCAGCATTACAGTTTCCCAGAGCTTACATCCCAGTTCCCTGAATGTCCCAACCCAGACACATTCCAGGTCTCCCAACTGTTTCAACATAAACCCAGATCAAATCTAAATGTTTTGTCTGTGGAACACTTAAATACCTCCAGCCCATCCAAATAGTATTCTGTGTCCCGTGAACGGACTATTGACAATGTCCTGTACCCTTCAGATATTTATTCATTGTCAATATTCTAGATCCTTCTATGTTTTGTACTCAAGAAGGTTCTGGACTCCCAGGATATTTTGTTCTGAAAATATTCTCTTGTGCCCACACTCTCCTGCCCTGACAACAGTCTATGCCCCTCTGAGTGACTCATCACAGCTAACATTGGCTTCTCATAATGGTTCATTCTCACACAGTTCTAGGCCTCCCAAATGTCCCAACTCTACTTACCCTGTTTTCCCGAAAATAAGACCTAGCCGGACAATCAGCTCTAATGCATTTCTTGGAGCAAAAATTAATATAAGACCTAGTATATATCACATCATATCATATCATATATCATATCATATATTAAAGACCCAGTCTTATTTTACTATAAGTAAAATAATTTTACTATAAGTTATTTTTACTATAAAATTATTTTACTATAAGTAAAATAATTTTACCAATAGTAAAATAAGACCGGGTCATATATTAATTTTTGCTCCAAAAGACACATTAGAGCTAATTGTCCAGCTAGGTCTTATTTTGAGGGAAACACAGTGCATCCCACATTCTGTCCATATCTGGCCTCTACCAATATTCCCTGTCTCTGAATTCGTATGCCCACTAAAGATCAACAGCACTCTAGATCTTGAGTGATGGGGTACAATATTCCAACGAAGTCTCCGTGCCTGGATCCTGTTGTCCACCAAATATTCTGTCCTGTCTCCTCCACGAACACCCTGTTCAATGCCCTCTGCTGTTTTCCATGACCTCAGAACACAATGGTTAAATGCTCAAGCCTTGCTTTGAACAAGTCATAAAACACTGCTTCTCTTCTCTCATCTAAAATGGGGCTAATAATTTTTTCTTATAGCATTATTATTAAGATAATGTTGAGTGCTTACCACTATTATTTGCATCAGTGTCTATAAAATATTACCTAGGATGTCAATAACAGCTCCTTTGCAGAGTATCCAAAAGGTGTTGCTTCATTTATTTTTGTATTCCTTTATTTTTTTTGGCAAACATTTATTCACTGCTGACATGTGCAGGTACTCTCTTGGGTGTTGGTAAATATAATTTTGTTTATTTAGTCAACAAATATTGGTACCTATCATGAGCCCAAGGACTACTGTAGACTCAGACGATAAATGAACAGTGAATTAAACAGACAAAAAAAGAGACAGTTGTTTTATGTCTTTGTCTAGTAAGTACAAAGCATGTGATTCCTTAGGGTGGGTCTGGAGATTTTTTTATTGTTCCTTCTTTTGAATGAGCCATGTTTCCCTTTTTCTTTTTACGCCTCTTTATATTTGTTGAAAATTTGTCACTTTAAAAGCAGCCACTTCTCTCAGTCTTTACAGATTTGCTCTGTGTTGGGTGATACTGTTATTAGTTAGCTTGTCATGAAGGCTTAAGATCTTCTCATGCCTTTTCTGAGTGCATTTTTCATGGGCCTGTATGTTTACTTTTTTCAATTCGTAAATATACACAGCTCCTTTAAGATGTCTTGATTTTCCTAGGAATTTCCCTGTCACTTTTTCACAGGGCCTTGCATGTTCTACTGTGTTTTTCTGCTGTAATCTTATCCCCAGGCATCTACAGGTCTTCAGTTTCCTGTAGTTTGCACACAGTGCAGCACTCACCACTGTCTTCTGCCGTTTCCCACCTGAAATCCAGGCTGTGCCACCATTCACAACAGAGTTCCAAATGAGGCAATACAGAAATCAGTTCCTGAGGCAACCCACAGACTTGCCAGAATATTACAAATAAGGTTCACTTCTTTCCTACTGTCATAAGCGAGGATACTAAAAATTGGGCCACTTCCTTCTGAGCTTCACTAGGGAGAGGGTGGGGCAAGTGCACGCAACAGTGCCATGAAATTTCCTGCTATTTTGAGGTGTTGCTTTTTCTTAATTGGCTGTTTCCCCGAAAATAAGACCTAACCGGAAAATAAGCCCTAGCATGATTTTTCAGGAGGACATCCCCTGAACATAAGCCCTAATGTGTCTTTTCTAGCACAACTTAATATAAGACCCGGTCCTATTTTTGGGGAAACACGGTAGTTGCTGCAGATCTTTGCTTTTCAGAGCTACCACAAAACTGTTTTAGTCAGTCTGTAGTTGTTTACTTGATATTTCCATGGGGCAGGGGATGAGGGCTTAGAATTTACTAGTCTGTCATTTTGCTGACATTACTCTGTCAAATGTTGAATATTTTAAAATGCTATTTATGCATCTATTGAGATGATCATATGATTTTTCTCCTTTGTACTACTATTGCTAGCATAGCAAGTTTCATTAATTGATTTTAGATTGTTAAACCCACCTGTCATTACTAGGATAAACCCCAGGTAGTGACATAGTGCAATTCTTTTAAGGTATTGCTGCTTTCTACTTGCTAAAATTTTGAAGGAATTTTGCATCTACATTCGTGAGGAATATTGATCAAGTTTTTTTTATGTCTGTTGGTTTTGACATCTTCTAAGTTTATGTAAGAATAGTGTTTTTTTCCTTAAATTTTGATTAATATCACTACTGAAACTATCTGTTCTTGAAATTTTCTTTGTGGGAAATTTTTAAATTATGGGTTCATTTTCTTGAATGGGTAAATTTTATTAAGGGTCTTTGTGAGTCAGTTTTTGTAAATTTTGTCTTTTAAGGAATTTACTCATTCCATCTTTACTGATATAACATTTCTTTATAATGCTTTTAATATCTGTAAGATATGTAGTGAGGTTTTCATTTTTGACATTAGAACTGGTATCTTCTTCCATTTTTTTCCCCATGAATGAGTTATAGAGTTTAACACACTTACTGCATTTTTGTTTTCCTTTTTAAGAACCGGGTTTTGGCCTCATTGATTTTTATCTTCTGTTTGTGCATTTTTCTATTTGTTTTGTTTCTGTTCTTGTATTTATTATTTCTTTTCTTCTGCTTACTTTAGATTTAGTTGAATATTTATTTCCTAGCTCTTAAACTGGAACTTAAATGCTTGATCTGAGACCTTTCTTTATTATAACATAAAACTTAAAGCTATAAATTTTCCTCCAATCACTGCATTAGTTGTTTCTCTTGAATTTTGATACATTATTTTTTCATTTCCTCAAAGTATTTCCTAATTTTTCCTTGTAACTTTTTCTATAACTCATTGATTATTTAGAAATGTATTGTTTAGTGTCCAAATATGTGAGGATTTCCCAGATAGCTTTCTGTTAATGTCAGAGTAAATATTTATGTTATTTCAATCCTTTTCAGTTCTCTGAGACTTGTTTTATGGCCCTGAATTTGGTCTGTCTTGGTGACTGTTTCGTGTAAAGTTGAAAATAACATTGGATGGGGTATTCTCTAGATATCAATTGGACCATCATAGTGATTGTTAGTTGTTGAAGTCTGTGAGGGATCTGAGATTGTTTCTTCCTTACAAACTAACAGGTTAGTCTGTCACTGTTTTATGTCTGCTGGCAGAAGACATGGACCTCCTGAGTCAAAGACAAAGGGCTTTATTACTCACAGCACAACAAACTTTGGTATTTGTATCTATTCCCTATATCCCCCATGTCCCATGCGGGAATTGCAAAGAGTCCTGGGTAAATACTAGTCATATATGGGTTTGCATCACAGTTGAAGAACCTTCCTCAAGTACTTCCGTATTATAGAAGTACTCAGACATTCTGTAATGAGCTGCAGACAAATTTCATTATTCTGAGGGACACATAGGAGGTGTGGTGAAAAACTACGGTGAATATTTAAATAAAAAAAGTTTATTACAGGAAAAAGACACATTGTCATTAATGCCTCTCAAAATACTCCCCCTCCCTTCAAACACACTTATCCCGTTGTTCTTGCCACTTTTTTAAGCAGTTCCAGAACTTCTCTTTCATGAGTGTCTTTAGTTGTGCTTTTCTGGCTGCCTCAATGTCCTGAATTAATTCAAAACATTGATCTTTCATGGTCATTTTGACTTTGGGGAAGAGCCAGAAGTCGCACAGTGCCAGATCCAGTGAATAAGGTGGATGAGGACACACTGTAAAGTTTTTATTTGACAGAAACTGCCGTACCAGAAGCGATGTGTGACCCGGAGCCTTTCCATTGTGATCACCAATACGGTGAATGCTGCTGCCGAGCGCCATCCAGCGGAAAGGCAGGGATCTTCAATACTGGAGGCGGCATGTTGAACCTTAGTAACAGTGTGTGACGAGTTTCAACTTGTTCTGTGCAGTCAGTCGTGTGTGAGCTACGGTTGAGAGAAGGTGTGTTTCAAAGTGTGCCATAAATCATCCTCCATCATGACCACGCTCTGTATTACACACTGCTTCTGTTGTACGGCAATTTCTGTCAAATAAAAACATTATGGTCTGTCCTCATCCACCTTATTCACTGGATCTGGCACCATGCGACTTCTGGCTCTTCCCCAAAGTCAAAACGATTCAGGACATCGAGGCAGCTACGACAGCACAACTAAAGATAGTCACGGGAGAGGACTTCTAGAACTGCTTCAGAAAGTGGCAAGAAAGATGGGTTAAGTGTATTCGGAAGTGAGGGGGAGTATTTTGAGGTGGATTAATGACAGTGTGTCTTTTAATGTAATACATTGTTTTTATTTAAACGTTCACTGGATTGTTTGATCACACTTCATGTTATATTGGACAGTAAACAAGCCTACCTGCCCTTTGTTTTTGATTGAGACCTTTACCTCACTCTTCCGAAGCTGTTTGCTATAGAAACATCCTTGAAAAGATATTCTAGCACAAAGGCAGTCAATGTCTCTGCTCACAAAACCTACAGAAATGTGAGATTCCTGGAGATTGACTCCCTATAATAGTATTGTACAAGTCTGCTACAGCCTTACTGATTTTGTTTTCTATGTTACTAAGAGATTATGTTAAACTCTCCAATTACAATTGTGAGTTACCTATTCTGTTTCAGTTCTATCATTTTTTGTTCCATTTATTTTGAAGCTTTGTTAGGAGCAAGCATCTTTAGAATTGTTATATCTTTTTGATGAATCAACCCTTTTATTAATGAAATGTCTGTTTCTTTTCTGGTAATACTTTTTGTTCTAAAATTTATTTTGTCTCATATTAAAAAGAAAAACAAAAGACACCTTAGCTTTTTTTTTATTAATGTGTGCATGGTATATCCTTTTCCATCCTTTTACTTTTAACCTATTTGTGTCTTTATATTTAAAGTGGGCTTCTTGTAGGTAGCATATAAATAGTTGGTTTTTGGTTTTTATCCATTCTGACAACTGCTGCCTTTTCATGGAGTATTTAAACATTTTGCTTAATGTAATTATTGGTGTGCTGAATTTAAATCTTTTGTACCAGTTGCTATTGCTAAGTAACAAGCCATCCCAAAATTAGTGGCATAAAATAATAGTCATTTAAATCCTATTTTGGATTGTGTCAGCCAGAAACTCAGAAAGGACATGTCGAGGATGGCTTGCTCTGCTCCTTGTCAGGCCTCAGCTGGGAAAACTTGAATGCTGGACTGAATGTCTTGGGGCTGGAATCTTCTGAAGGCTTACTCCATTAGTGGTGGTAGTTGTTGCTGTCAGCTGGTACCTCCCCTGGGGCTACCAGCTGGAACCCATCTACACATGTCCTCTGCATGGGGCTTCTCAGTTTCTCACAGCATGGTGGCTGGGTTTCAAAAGAATGTCTTCAGGAGAACCAGGCAGAAGCTACCTACTTTTTGTAACTGACCCTTGGAAATCAGTGTCATTTTCACTGCACTCTTTTAGTAGGAGCAGTCACAAGCCCCCACCCAGATTCAAGAAGAAGACAGAAATTCCACCTGTGAATGTGAAAAGCATCAAAGGTTTTTAGGACCATATTTTAAGACTGCCATATCTAGCTAGCATTTTGTTTCTTGTCGTTAGTTTTTCATTTGTTCTTTGTTTTTCCTCTATATTCCTAACTTCTTAAAAAAATTATTTGCTATTTCACTTCATCTCCATTATTAGCTTAATAGCTAAACCTTTTTATTTTACCTTGTAATGGTTGTTCTAGCACAGCACTATGCAAGAGAAATTTGTGAGTTATAATTGTGTGCCCCGTATGTAAATTTAGTTTTCCAGTAGCCACATTAAAAAATTGAAAAGAGGTGAAAGTAAATATAAAAATATTTTTATTTAGCACAACAAAAATAAAAACAAAATATTTATTTCAATCTGTAGTCAGTGTAAAAAAAATTAGATATTTTATTATTTTTCTCTGTACTAAATATTTGAAATTCAGTGTTTAACTTGTATTTACAGCACATCTTAACCCAGACATGTCATGTTTCAAGTTCTCATTTGCCACATATGGCTATTGTATTGAGCAGCACAGCTCAATTTATGTTTATAATATTCACATTGTGTATCATATAGGAGTATATATTACTTGAAGGTATAGTATAGAATATATGAGTTCTGACAATTAAGTTTGCAAATTCATCCTAGAAAAAGTGCTACAGACCTCATTGCTGAATATCACTGCGGTCACCTTTGAAGTACTCCCCTTGGGAAGCTATGCACCGACCTCAGTGCCTGGTCCACCCTTCAAAGCAATTTTGGAGCTCTTTCTGGAATGGCCATCAGAGCTCTCGTTGTATTACCCTTGTTGTCCTGAATGTCATCAAAATGTCTTCCTTTCAATATTTCCTTTATCTTCGGGTAAAGAAAGAAGTCATTGGGGGCCAGATCAGGTGAGTAGGAAGGGTGTTCCCATACAGTTATTTGTTTACTGGCTAAAAACTCCCTCTCAGACAGTGCCGTGGGAGCCATGAATTGTTAGCGAAAAGTTCATGCAGCCTTTTCAGCACTTCCAAACTTGGTTAAGTGTGTGTCCAGTTGGTACAAATTCATAATGAGTAATTCCTCACATGTCAAAAAAGGTTAGCATCATCGTTGCAACAAGTTCACCCGTAAACTTAAGTCAGACCTTATGCATGTGTCATATTAGAACCTTACAGCAATTTACATGCATTTTCTTCTCCCAGCTTTTTTTATATTGTTGTGGTGCATTTTCTAAAAATTTTATAACCGCACAATTATGTTATTAATTTTACTTAGTCATTTTTTAAAACAAAATTGAAGAGGAAAAAGTCTTTTATATTTATCACATATTTGCCATTGTCAACACTCTTCATATCTTTGTATAGATGCGCATTCCCACTTGATGTCGTTTTCCTTCCTCTTGAACTATTTTAATGTTACTTGGCATACATGTCTGCTGTTGAGTATTCGCTCAGCTTTTGATTTTCTGAAGGGCCTCATTTCATCTTCATTGTTGAATTACATTTTCAGCGGATATAGAACTCTATTTTGACAGGTTGTTTGTTCCTTAGTATTTTAAAGATACAATTCCATTGGTTTCTGTCTTGCGTGGTTTCTGAGAAGGCTGCTGACATCCTTTTCTTTGTTTATCTGTGTCTTTTCTACCCTAGTTGCTTTTAAGATGTTTTTTCTTTATCACAGATTACCAGACAATTGATTATGATAGTGTGGTCATAGTGTGGTTTTCTTTCTGTTCATCCTAGTTGGGATTTTTTGAGTTTCCTGTATTTGCATTTATAGTTTTCATCAAATTTGGAAAAAATTCAGCCATCGTTTCTATAAATACTTTTTCTTTTCTTTTCTAGGACTCCAGTTACATTTATATTAACCTACTTGATACTTTCCCAAAGGTCGCTAAGATCTTTGTCCTATTTTCCTGTTTTCTCTCTCTACCTGCTTCATTTTAGATAGTTTCATTTTCTGTGTCTCTTAATTCAGTGGCCTTTCTTTTGTAATATTTAATCTGCTTTAATTATATTCAGTGTATTTTTCAGTTCAGATATTGTATTCCTTATCTCTAGAAATTCAATCTGGTTCTTTTTTTTTTTTTACTGTCTAGTTTTCTCCTTATTATATTCATGGTTTTCTTTAAATACTTGAAATATGTATAAATAGCTGCTTAAGGATCTTTATTTGCTAATTTCATTATTTCTGTCATTTTCAGCCCCTTTCTGATTTTTCTTTTTGGTAATGAGTCATACTTTGCTATTTCTACATGTAGCTCGTAACTTTTTATTTGATGTCAGATAGTGTGAACTTGACATTGTTGAATATTTTCATTATGTTGTCTTTTGTTTGAGTTTAGTTTTATCTTGGCAAACACTATGTTCCTTGAAGATTAAATCCACCTTTTCCACCTTTCCAGGCTTGTTTTTCTTTTTTTTCATTGCATCTTTTTTTTTTTTTTAATTTATTGGGGTGACAATTGTTAGTGAAATTACATAGATTTCAGGTGTACAATTCTGTATTACATCATCTATAAATCCCACTGTGTGCTCACCACCCAGAGTCAGTTCTCCTTCCATCATCATATATTTGATCCCCCTTACCCTCATCTCCCTCCTCCCCACCCCCCTTACCTTCTGGTAACCAGGCTTGTTTTTAAAATTTCTTGGGGTAGGTCTTTCTCCAGGACTTCCTTTGCCCTACCACTAAAATGTGACCCTTTTTGAGTCTCTACTGATTGCTGGAACACAAAATACCAAAGTCTCCCAATCTTGTGTAATCTTTGGAAATTGTTTACCTTATTGCTCCCTGGGTTGCTCTTTGTCTGCCCTGTGGAGTTTTACCCTACACACATATAGGTTATCATTCAACCAAAGACTCACAACCCCTCTGCCGATTTCTGGAGTTTTTTCTCTGTCTAGCTCCCTTCTTTGCCCTCAAATTCTAGCTGCCTTTGTCTTTCCAAATGCTAGTCTCCACTCTGCTTGACTGAGTGAGATTTCTGTGCTCTGCTTGCAGTGGCTCTCCCTGCTCCATGGTTCAGGAAGTGCATCCAGGCAGAAAGCAAGGCTGATAATAGGACTCACCTCTTTGGTTTTTCTACTTTCCAGGATCACAGTCTTGTGCTGCCTGTTATTAGGTGTCGGAAAACATTTTGTCTCGTTTTCTAGTTTTTTTGTAGCAAGAGGGTAAGTGCAATAGTTTGCTAGGATTAGAAGTCCTGAAGACAACTGGGTGCTTTAAAAACATTTGAATTAATAAGGCTTCAAAAAACTTCTAAGTTAGTTTTATAGATGAGCATATATATTAATATGCTACTTGATTTCTGTAAAACATTTTCAGGTTACAAAGTTCTATTATACCCTATCCTATTAGCATATAAATTGTAAGAGTTTACAGAATGTGCATGAAATGTTTTTTAAGAGTCTGTGTTCTGTAATAATTACTATTTGTTAAGATTGTCAAGTTTAAAATATTACTGTATCTAGATCAGATCTAACAAGAATTATATCAGTTTGAGACTGAGTATTGCAATGGTTACACATAGCTACTCCCCAGTACAACTGTCTGAATTCAGGTTCTAGGTCTACCACTCATAGGTGGGGATTACCTTGGGCAAGTCACATAACTTCTCAGAATTTCAATTTCCCATCTGCAAAGGTAAAATTATTTTTACCATCTCCTGGGATTGTTGGGAAGATTAAATGATTGTATGTGAGTGTGAGTGTGTGTGAGTGTGTGTGTGTGTATGGTTTTTAGAGCAGTGCTTGGTATTAGGTGTCCAATGTTATTGTGGTTGTCATATCAGGGAACTCAGTTACTGATTAGATTTACGTTTATTCCTCTACATCTCAATTTTTTAAAACCATTTTAATTGAAACATCCCTTGTTTTTTAACTGTGTAGATCATTATGCGATTTAAAGGATCATAACAAACACTCATATGTACTATCCCAGCATTAGCAATATTCTCTCTTATCTTGAATTTTCTATTTATTGTTTGTTGTCTTTCTTTTTTAAAAAAAAATGACTACATATTGATTTAGTCATAAGCAATATATATAATTTTTCATGTTTTTTTGAATTTCATATAAATATAATAACATGTATTCTGCTCCTTGTTTGTTTTGCTCAATTTGTTTTTGACGTTTATCTATGTTGGTACATGTAGCTATAGTGCATTCATTTTTGCTACTGTGAAATATTTTTCTTATTTCTAGGTTTTTGCTGTTACACAAAAGTGTGATGGCTCTGAATGTTTCCTTCCATGTCTCCTGGTTTCATGTGCTAGAGGTTCTTTTGGTAGATGTCTAGAAACAGAAATTTCAGGTTATAACCCAGCAGGCCACCTGCAGGAACAAACCAGAGTGGAAGTGAGCTGTTGCCGCAGGCCAGGCAGGGACTAAAGGGGCTTGAACTAGAATGGTTACCAAGCAGATATATTTCAGATGTTTATAAATGTAATCAACAGGTGTTGGTGTTATATCTCATACAAAGGAGGTGGCAGAGTAAGTAAGAAGGACCATCAAGGATGACCCCCCCCCAGGAATTTAAATGGAGGTACTGTTTACTGAAATGGGGACTGCTCCCAAAAGCTGTGACATTTCATTTTGTTTGGCATATAAATTGTGATCTTTTTCCCTCCAAAGATCACTGCATGTAAATTAATATGGAGAAAAGACCTTAATGATATCATGCCTTACCTATCTGAAGCTTAGCTACCTAACAACCTCTACCAAGATAGCTCAGAACTGGACATAATTAAAAAAAAAAAAAAGTCCAAATCTGAGTACATTACTAAGGGAGCCTCCTGAATTCTTATTCAGTGTCATTACATATAATTGTAAACCATTTAGTTATTTATGTTTACAGCATTTCTAAAGCAACATCCTGGAAAGAGAATAGGGCATTTTACAGAGCTAGTAAGATAGTAGAACTGTTTTTTAAAAAAGAAATACTCATATGCCAAGGGACATGGCAAATGATATGAAGTCTGAAACTCTGGATTTGAATATCGGCCCCGCTACTGATAAGCTGTGTATGAGTTTCCTATTGCTCCTTTTGAACAAATTATCACAAATGTAGTGGCTTAAACAATACAACACTTTTATCCTGCCATTCTGGAATTCAGAAGTCCAAATGGATCTCACTGGGCCAAAATCAGGTGTTGGCATAGCTGCGTTCCATTTAGAGGTTCCAAGGGAGAATCTGTTTTCTTGCCCTTTCTGGCTTCTAGAAGCCACCCTCGTTCTTTGGCCCCTTCCTCCATCTTCAGAGTCAACAAGTCCTTCTTAGACTGGCATCTCTCTGCTCTCCCTCTTTTGCCTCCTATTTCTATTTTTAAGGACCCTTATGATTACACTGAGCCCATGTGGATAATCTAGAATGATCTCCTTACCTTAAAATCAGCTGATTAGCACTTTAATTCCATCTTCAACCTTAATTCCCTTTTACTGTGTAAAATAACGTATTTACAGGCTCCAGGGACTAGGACGTGTGCACACACAGTTACAACTAACACTTGATGCTCACATTTCAGTCACATGGGCAACTTTCTTGTTTACAAAACAGTAATCGTAATAATGATATCACCCACCTCCATCTTTAGGAGGACTTTAAAAAATACAAACAATTTGCAAATGTTGCAGGTATTATTTTTGTTACAATTTATAGTGAAGCCAGAATATGATATAGGAGGACATTTAAAGTCTCATAATCCACTTTAATCTGTTATCTGTGTATCCATAAATCAGGTACTTTAAAATCCAGGAGGTGTGTGTGAGTGAATTTTAGCACATTTTGTGTAATGTGTATAAATGAGATACTTAAAGTATGTATTACACAGGTTCTAATCCCCATTTCATTTCTCAAGCTGACTACTAGAGATAGTAACTTTATGGTCCCAGCACCTGTGGCTCCATTGAAAACTCCTTAAACTTGAAATTGTATTAGATTTATTTAAAAAAAAGAAAGAAAAGAAAATGGCCTTCATATAAGATGGCAGTGATATAATAAAACATATATGTGGGTGACTCATCTCTTTAAGGGTTTATGGATTAGCAGAAGTAGTATATATACACAATGCAATACTATTCTGCCATAAGAAAAGATGAAAGAGTGCCATTTGCGACAACATGAATGGATCTTGAGATTATAATGCTAAGGGAAATAAGTCAGACAAAAAAAGTAGAGCCATATGATTTCACTGATTTGTGGTATATAAAACTGAAAACAACAAAAGAAAGAGACAAACAAATGAAGAAACAAAAACTCATAGACACAGACAATAGTTTAGTGGTTACCAGAAGGTAAGGGGGTGGGGGGAGGGAGATGAGGGTAAGGGGGATCAAATATATGGGGATGGAAGGAGAACTGACTCTGGGTGGTGATCACACAATGGGATTTATAGATGATGTAATACAGAATTGTACACCTGAAATCTATGTAATTTCACTAACAATTGTCACCCCAATAAACTTTAAAAAAAGAAGAATTTAATATTTTCCTGCCCCTTACCCTCTCCCTGAAAAGTGTATTAGGAGATGGAGATTAAGGCCCACACCAAAATATTGTAGTCAGTGCCACTTTGCCATACTCATAAACGTAGTCTAGCCTGTATGAGTAAAATTGAAAAATGAAAAAAAAGGAACTCTCAAACAACCGGAGGCCTTTAACTCAAATGTATAACTTTATCACCTAAAATAGAGAGGGTGCCCAAAAAATGTATAGACATTTTAAGAAAGGAAAAAACGGTATTGAAATTGTAATAATGTATACCAGTAACAAAAGATGTACAAGGTATGTGTATACATTTTTTTGGCATCCCTGGTATATATATTTATTCTTTCAATTTCTCTTTCCTTGGAAAAAAGTAAAATTTTTTAAATTAAGCCTCTGAACAGAATCTGCTTTATGGCTGTAAGATGAATTCATGGCTCACACAGCTTTGTGTCCGTCTTGTCACAGGGACATTTTGGCATAGGGAAGGTATATAATGAGATAGGTCGGGGTGGGTTGTGGGAAGGTTGTAACACTGTGATGAGGAGGGAACGAAGGGAGACACACACACACACACATTCACACATCGGGATTGTCCCCTCTCTCTACCCCATCACTGAGTAGTGGAGCTGCCTGAAGTTCGTCGGAGCACACGCCCAAGGGAGATGGGAAACGTTAAGTCTCCTGGAGGCCAGCACAGTTCAAAGTTGGTTTTTTCAGTCTCGGTCTTGTGGTTTTGGGGATTTTATGGCTTTTTGAGGTATGTTTGGGAAAGAAGGATCCTCATTCCTTGCTTAACCTGAGCAAATAATCTTCAAGGACTTTGATCACTGGAAAGAGGGAAATGAGACTGTCATCTGCCCTCCAGATGAAAGAGTCTTCTTGGCAGGAGCCTTACAGAGATGGGTCACGATTTTGGGGTTGTTTTGATTTTATGCTTCTAGAAAGAATCTTTTTAAAAATTCTTATGGTTGTTTGTTTTTTTTATTATTCTTTTTGGTTTCTTCCCTTTTTGGTGATGGAAGCCATGGCCAGCTGTCTGTGTGAACTCGCTCACGTACCCCTCCCAAGGCAGGGCCTCTGATGTAGATAGACGGCCTAGGTGGCGGGTTGCAGGTCTTCCTTACTTGTCTTTGGGCCCAGCCTGCCTGCCAATTTCTGGTTGAGCTGACTTGTCCTTTTTAAAACAGACTTCAAAAAGAAAAAGTCCTTTATGTTATCTTGGCTCCTACAGAGGAGACCTGCTATGCCGTGGTAGCAGCTTCCCGGTTGGGGTGGGTCGGGGCCGGGGGGTTGGGCGGCCGGGAAGTTGCTGAGCTGGGATTTGGCTGAGCCCCCGGTCATTTAGTTCACATCCTCTCTGAGTGCCTGCTCCGGTGTCCTGAAGACACTCACACACCACCTGGGACAGAGCTTCCTGAAAAGTATGTCTCTAAAGCCACATTCTGTTGTGAACAAAATTAGGATGGAAAGCAAATTGGATTAAAAAAAATAAAGTTTAGGGGTAAAGAGACCTGCAGAATTTTACAACTGCTGTATTCCTTGGTGTCCTCCTGTGTATTTAATCACTGGACAGATGTAAGGGTGAATTTTCCTTGGAATATGTTTAACCTACATCTCAGCTACTTTATTAAGAGGTTTAACTTGGTCTGTATATCTCCTTTAAGAGAACTGAAAGGGAATTTGGAGTGGCATATCTGT
The DNA here is from genome assembly GCF_964194185.1 of Rhinolophus hipposideros. Lineage (NCBI taxonomy): Eukaryota > Metazoa > Chordata > Mammalia > Chiroptera > Rhinolophidae > Rhinolophus > Rhinolophus hipposideros. Next base: position 7,422,076 of record NC_138057.1, on the reverse strand, counting down.
TTTCATTGTAGCATTAGATGTATGGTAAGTTAAACCATTTTTTTGTGAAAGTTGAAAGTGTAATATTAAAAGTATCCAGTTTTCTAGCCATTTGTGCACATTAAAAATAACTCGCTATTCATGTTCAGTGGTTTTCTTGTTAGACAATGTAGGGGACTTGCCACAACACATGCAACAGATTATAAAAAGACTGCAAATGTAATAATTACAACATGGCGCAGACCGCGCTGGCAGATACTGGAGTACAGCACTCTCTTTAATCACGGTGCTTCCCATAGTGTGGGTGGTCACGGTCCGCAGACATTTCAGGCAGTTCGAGAGGGACTGTGAATCAGAGCACAAGTAAACAGCATTCCACAGGCTTTTCAGGATTTTCATTTTAAGAAAGTGTAGCATTTCTTTTAGGTTGCTTTCCCCCCTTCTCTCCTCCTTTTCCAGCCTCCTCCTTTACATTTTAGTTGTTTAGATTCTTTGCTTTTATCAGATGAAATCTTACTGCACATGCTTTTGCTTTCTTTTTCCAGCTTTTTTTTTTTTTTGCAATAAAATGTAATATGTTTAACATTTCAAAAGTCCATTTCACCACAAAAGGCAAAATTGACTAGTAGGATATTGTGATCATTAGAAGTTAGCAACTTCTCTTAGTAAGCCTTGATAAAATAAATTTAATCAATATATTTCCTCATTTCGTTTTGTAAAATGTTTAACTTCTGCCCCTAATTGGTTCCTTTGATGTTTATTTGATTGAATGAAAATTTGAATCATTTGTGAAGTTTCCTCTGCTCTCATTCAAAAATATTGTCCTTACTAGCCTATTTTGTTCTTTAGTATTCTGTTTTTCCTTTTTATAAGTTTTTATTGTCCTAGTCTTTAATGTTTATGAGTTTGGATGAAAGAAGCAAGTGATGGAAATGTGAAGTTACTAGTTTTTGTCCATTAGTAAGAATTATAGAGTTTATTAAAGCTCTTGGTCAATTTCTCTGGGGGGAGTTATTTTAAATGATAAATGTAGACAAATGGTGGTATATTATCTCAAGCTTTAACATTTTCTCCCTGAAAGAGTGATTTTTAAAAGAAGACTTAGAAAAATACAGATTTGTTAGTAAAAGAACAGTTAATATTACAAATGTGTAATATCACCCCTTTCTTACCCCTTTTGATTTCCTTGAAGGAATACTGCCTTATTACTTAAAATTACAGACAGGCTCTTCCTAGTCTTAATATGTAAAATTATAGTCAGAGTGTTCCTCGTCATCATTTTTAAAAATAAAACATGACATTTTAGTTGATATTTTATATTATATATAATTAATATAAAGATATGTAAAAGAAGAAAACAGTTTGCAAACTTGTATATCATAATCAAGTCATAGTATCCTTGTACTTTTTTCCCATAAGCTGATAAAAAATGAATTGCCTACAATTATAATTTATGACATTGTCAAAACCAGCTTAAAGAGAATGTAGAGTGATTATACATTTTAGAAGGAATAACTTCCTTTTAAAAATCATACCTGTAAAAAATCCAGTGCTATATATAGATTTTTGAAGAATTTTACTGTTGTTCATGAAAGCGTTTAAAAAATACTTTAGTCATTTTCATTTATGATAAAGCTAATCTAATTCTCTGTTCTGATGCTGCTTGCCAAGCTTTAGATCACAACGGCTTAATTTAAGAAAAAAATTGCTGGCTAATCCCCTTTGGTATTTTGAAGCTATTTTGGGCACCCTTTGTTCTATGGTACGTTACAGTCTGTTTATGGGGAGCCCTCGGGTGTTTGATGTGGGACCCTCTGGCAGAGGGGATTGGAACTTAAGAGTCTGGGTGCAACTGGGACAAGTTAAGGATGCTGAATTTAACTTTCTTTTGGGATTGTCTTTCATCTATAAATTGAAGGATTACATTTAATTTTAAATGGACTAGGGGTGAGGCAGGTTGGTTTTGGCTTTAGAAATTACCATTTGGAGTTTAGTAACCATATCAAAAGCAGGGATGTTGACATTTTAAGTTTTAATATTACTGGTTAACATATACTTATGACTGAGCATTTAGGCCCCCTTTCCTGAGCTTCCTGATGGGTCTCAGAATTTGCCTTAAGACACCAGAGTAAACCCTCATGCACAGAAAACACTCCTTAGAGTCCTGAATGCCTCATTTCAGGCTCATTTTGTGGTTCCCACAGAGTGGGCTGTATGAGGTTCAGCAAGTTTTATTCACAGACATGCTTTCAAAACATTCCCCCAGTTACCAATATCTAATTAAGCTGATAATGTCGTCATGACAGGGAGTCATGGGTCTTTATAGATGTAGCCCCTTGAACTCCTTTCATAAAAAGATACCTAGCAGTATGAGAGACATAAGTAATGTGAAGACTGGAAGACTGTATGTTCTGTAGATAATTTTTTGTGGTTTCTTGAATGAAATTAAAGCATGAATATATTACATGGATTTAGACTACTATTCTTTTTTTTTTTTTTAATCTCTATCACCCTTAGATGTTCCATTCTTTGTTTCTTTTTTTTATTGGGGAACAGTGTGCTTCTCCAGGGCCCATCAGCTCCAAGTCGTTGTCCTTCCACCTAGTTGTGGAGGGCGCAGCTCAGCTCCAAGTCCAGTTGCCGTTTTCAATCTAGCTACAGGGTTGCAGCCCTCCATCCCATGCAGGAATCGAACCTGCAACCCTGTTGTTCAGAGTTCGCACTCTTAACCAACTGAGACATCCGACCACCCCTAGACTACTATTCTTGAAATTAATTTTCTTTCCTGGCCTTTGGTCTGTGAAGAGTACACTAGCACATATCAACACAGCGTTTCTATGCTCCTGGTGATGTTTCCAGTCCTGTATTCCCCTCACTGCACCCTAAGCCTACATACTCATCATTGTGTTTTGTGTTGTGAGTAGCAGTTCTCAAAGTTTGGTCCACGGACCCTTGGGTCTGTAAGACCCTTTCACGAGATCTGCTGTGTCCTTCCTTTTCCAACTTTGTATCTTTGTGATGCTGGGTTTTCTTCCTAAATTGAACCAAAGCAACATATCACAACAGAGTGAATGCAGCAGCAGGTATGAGAACACAGCTGTCTTCTATTAAGTCGGCCATTAAAAAGATTTGCAAAAAAAAAAAAAAAAAAAGTAAAACCATGCCACTCTATTCAAATTTTTTTTGTTTTGGAAAATACAATTTTTTAAGTAAATATTTCTGTTAACGTGTAAAGGGCTTATTATTATCTCTAATGAATTAGTAGGTAATATAAAAATTTCTGGGGTTAGTTACTAATATAGTAAATATTGATAGATAAAACCCACATACACAAAATCTCTTTGTGGTTCTAAGACTAGAAAACTTAAGAACTGTTATTACGGATGTTGGGACTATTGCTGTAGTTCTCAAATCAGTCTTCTATTGGCTTCTCTGAGGGTCTCATCCGAGAGAGCCTATACAATCTATGAAATTAGCCCACAGGCATGAGATTTGACTATCTCCTGTGGATTTTCAGGACATCTTGATGTGTCTTTTTATAAATGAGTTGTCTATCAAGCAAAGCTGCCAGTGTCCTCTTGTAAATTTAAGAAGGAGCCATAGGTTGTGTAGTTATGATCCCTTTTACTTATTTAACTGATAATTCTGTGCAGTTTGACATAATCTGCACCCATCTGCATTTTAATATTTGGCTTTTAACAAACAGTATAGATTGCCATCTTTCGTATATGATTCCATGGCAATTATAGAATCCATGTCATTTGTAATAAGCATAGACTATATCGTCCTTATATGTGTATTTTGGATGTTTTTAACCACATTTGCCTTAGTTACCTAATATTTTTTAATTGAATTTTTAGTTTAGGGATAAAATAGAAAAAGAAATTAATCTGGCAGGCAGAATAACCATTCTTTTTGTCTTTGTTCTTGCTATACATCTTCTATTTTTAGTTTATCTTGCTTTGTGACTTTAGAATATGGTACCTTTGGAATGTGGTCACTTCTGATTTGGAAGGGGCTAACTGCACTAGCTATGGAGTGAGTAAACTTCTGTATTGGAAATGGACTCAGCTAAAATCTGATGTGGTTCCTTTGCCTCTATTTGTTATTACTATCTTAAATCTTTAGAACAAGTAACTCATTGCTTATCTTTTTTTAAATAAATTTGTTGGGGTGACAATGGTTAGTAAAATTACATATGTTTCAAGAATACAATTCTATAATACATCATCAATATATCACATTGTGTGCACACCATACAGAGTCAGTTCTCTTTCCATCACCATATATTTGACCCCTCTCTCCCCCTCTTCTACTAGCCTCCCTTCCCCCTTACCCTCTGGTAACCACTAAATTGTTTTCTATGTCTATGAGTTTTTGTTTATTTCTTTGTCTTGTTCCTTTGTTGCTTTCAGTTTTAAATCTCATATATGAGGGAAGTCATATGGTTCTCAATTTTTTTCTGTCTGACTTTATATCGCTTAACATAATAATATCAAGATCCATCCATGTTGCGCAAATGGCAGTATTTCATCTTATGACAGAATAGTATTCCATTGTGTATATATACCACATCTTCTTTATTTAATCATCTATCAAAGGACACTTTGGCTGTTTCCATGTCTTGGCCACTGTAAAAGTTACAGTGAACATTGGAGTACATATATCTTTACAGATAAATGTTTTCAGATTTTTTCAGATTTTTTGGGTAGATACCCAGGAGAGGGATTGCTGAGTCATATGGTAATTCTGGTTTTAATTTTTTGAGGAACCTCCACACTGCCTTCCATAGCGGCTGCACCAATCTGCATTCCCACCAGTGTATGAGGGTTCCTTTTTCTCCACAGCCTCTCCAACACGTGTTATTATTTATTTCGTTGATGACAGCCATTCTAACAGGTGTGAGGTGATATCTCATGTGGTTTTGATTTGCATTTCCCTAATAGCTAGTGAAGTTGAACATTTTTTCATGTATCTGTTGGCCATTTGTATGTATTCTTGGGAGAAGTTTCTGTTCAGGTCCTCTGCCCATTTTTTAATTGGATTGTTTGTCTTTTTGTTGTTGAGTTGTGTGAGTTCCTTATATATTTTGGTTATTAGCCCTTTATCGGAAGCATTGTTTGTAAATATCTTCTCCCATTCAGATGGTTGTCTCTTTGTTTTGTTGATAGTTTCTTTTGCTGTACAGAGCATTTATGATGAAAACACTTAATAAAATGGGTTTTGAAGGAAAATACTTTAACATAATAAAGGCCATATTTGACAAACCCTCAGTAAATATCTTAATTAACGGTGAAAAACTGAAGCCCTTTACGTTTAGGAACACGACAGGGCTGTCCCATATCACCTCTGCTTTTCAACATAGTGTTGGAAGTCCTCGCCAGAGCAATCAGGCAAGAGAAAGAAATAAAAGGCATCCAATTTGGGAATGAAGAAGTTCAATTGTCACTTTTGCAGATGACATGATTCTTTATATAGAAAACCCTAAAGACTCCACCAAAAAGCTGTTAGAAACAATAAATGAATATGGTAAAGTTGCCGGTTACAAAATCAACATACAAAAATCCACTTATTCCTATATACTAACAATGAAATTTTAGAAAAAGAAATGAAAACAAAAACAATTCCTTTTGCAGTTGCAACAAAAAGAATAAAATACCTAGGAATAAACTTAACAAAGGACGTGAAGGACCTATACACTGAAAACTTAAGACATTTTTGAAAAGAAATTGCAGAAGACACAAAGAAATGGAAAAACGTTTCATGTTCATGGATTGGAAGAATCGACATAGTTAAAATGGCCAAAGCAATATACAGATTTAATGCAATCCACATCAAAATCCCAATGCATTTTTAAAAGAAATAGAACAAAAAAAATCGTCAGATTTGTTTGGAACCACAAAACAAAGCAATCCTAAAGAAAAGAATAATGATGGAGGTATCACACTCCCTGACTTCAGCTTGTGCTACAGGGCACCAGTAATTAGAACAGTATGGTATTGGCAGAAAAACAGATACACAGACCAGTGAAATAGAAATGAAAACCCAGAAATAAGCCCACATAAATATGGACAGATAATTTTTGACAAAGAATCTAAAAACATACAATGGAGGAAAGACAGCCTCTTCAATAAATGGTGCAGGGAGAATTGGATAGCCATGTGCAAAAGAATGAAACTAGACTACTATCTGTCACCATGTACCAAAATGAACTCAAGATGGATCAAAAACTTAAGCATAAGATCTGACACGATAAACTGCATAGAAGAAAACATAGGTACTAAACTTATGGACCTTGGGTTCAAAGAGCATTTTATGAATTTGACTCCAAAGGCAAGGGAAGTAAAAGCTAAAATAAATGAATGGGGCAATATCAAAGATTGCTTATCTTTTAAGTAGCTCCAGAAACAGGGTATCTGTTGGCAACCTCAGGTGGGGTTCATAGACTCACTGCTCCGTTTAGGGAATTGTCTACCTTCTGCCCCGAGCTGGGAAAGCTGGCTTGCTCTAGATTGGCCTCTCCCATAACACCCCGAACTCTCTGCTGGGACACCACCACCTCGGCTGGGGAAGTTTCCCCAGTTCTCCTGCAGCCAGCAGCACCCTTGAAGTCTTCCATTTAGTTTCGTCACATGGATGGGAAGGAAGTTCTCCACCTCCTCTGAGCTTAACACAACAATTTTATATTTTTGGAATTGTAGGTGATCAGCATGCTAATGAGTATATTATGCTGGTTGTTGAGTTCTGCCAAATACCTAATTGATTTTTTTCAGTTTTCTTCCAAGGTTGTAGTAGTCAAGCACCATCTACCTTCTGTATTACTGTACAGCTGCACATGCTTCTTTAAGTGAGCAAGATGTAGGTGTGTATCTTATTACAGAATGTCATACAGCATTGCTCATCTGAGGCTTGGAATACTCCATTAAGGAACTTGGTTTCTGGAAATCTTTTTAAACTTGAAAACCTTTTAAACTTGCTATTGCCTATCACTTAAAAATAGATATATAACTGTCTAAGTAGGTGGCCTTCTGCATCCTGGCTAGTATTAGACTGTGGTGTTTCTTACGCAAAAGGAACAAATTTAAATCACTGGGTGCTAAACCAACAGATTTCAGTGTGGATTAGTTAAGAACTGTTGTAGTTCTTGTTATGTGGTTGCAGAGATGGTTTTTTCCCATATTTAGTTTATACAGACTCTGTCTCCATTCTTCCTCCTTTTCTTTTTTCACTGGAAAAAGAAATAGCAATTTTGTTAGTGGATTGCTTTGAAGAAAACAGAGGGAAGGAGAGAACTGGACCTGTGATTACTTTTTACAAGTGTGGATAAGCATAGACTTCAGGGTCTGCCAGGCCTTCAATTCTTTGGCTTTTTTTTTTTTTTTTTTTTTAATATTTCCAAAGGTTTTGTTAGTGACTTTCAAATGGAACTTCAAGCCTTGGAACAGCTCCGTTAAAAAGTTGTGTGGTCTTATCCACAGTAGCAGTATAGTTTATTTTTCCTATACTAGTTTCACAGAGGTTAACTGAGCTGGAATTGATGAGAGACTAGCAATGTAAGGGCGTATGTGTGTGTTATGTGGAGGCTTTTTCCCTCTTTATTTGTGTTAAAAAGTGCTTTAGCAGAATTAACATTTGCCTGTTGGTTTTAAAAGGAAGCAAATCAAATGATTCTAAAATGCTTAATGCTACATTGTTAAAAGCTTTCAGAAATGATCTCTTTTGTTAGTTGTATTTTTATGTTGCATAGCACCAGATTGAATTGTGGATTTGCTTTCTTGTGGGGAGATGTACTACAGTTTACAGTTCAGCATAATCTTAGTTGACTTGTTCTAGAGAGTACATTTTGATTGTCTGAAGCTAGAAAAAACACTTGACTATGTTCATGATTGAGGCAGGTTTATTCTTAGTTCAAATAAATATCTTGAAGGTAAAATAGGTGCCTTTCATACCTTAGGTTGTTATATTTTTAAGAAAAAAGTGATCTGCTTATTATACATGTAAGTGAATAAAGAACAGCAAATTTCTAATGAAAATAATAATTATACTAATACTTTAGATTTTGATGCTGTTTTGTAGATTTCAAGGCAAATCCATGTTATTTAATTCTTACAACAATCTCATGATACCATAGGGCATAGGTAAGTATCTCCTTGTTATGGATGAGATGAGACAGGTGTATCGATAAGTATTATCGATTGCTGTGCACAGACTTATTTTCAAGGCCGATACTCAAGACACACCACCACAAGCCGGGATGAAGGGGTTAAAGAGTTTTACTACAGAGTGAAAGTAAGACAAGACAGAGATTAGGGGAACATATTATCATACCACTAACAAGCAAGGAGGCAATTCATCATACCACCAGGGCCCAGTCAATTAGAGTCGTAGAAACAGCAACGGCCTTTCATCAGCATGGGCAAAATCCCAGTCAAGTAAAGTCATCAGCACGGGCGAAACATTATGCGCAGAAACAGCACCGGCCCTTCATCAGCACGGGCAAAACATCTTGCAGCCGCCGAGGCGGGCCGGGGAACAACAACTGCTATGCCTGCCTCGGCTTTCTGGGGTTTTGGGGACTTCACTAACAACAGCGGCAAGGAGCCAATAAGCATACGTGTTAACAACACAAGGAACTGGTCTCGGATCCGGCTAGGAGCCGGGGCCAGTCCTTGGTACGAGATTAGATGTATCAGAGCTCGGCCCACCTGTACCAAGGCGAAGGCCAGGCTCCACATCCTGTAAATATTTTCTTGGTCCTTGGGAGGGTAGCCAATCCTTCCAAGGCCAAGCACGTATCCCAGCCACTGTGAGAGTTTACATCCCCAAATGTTCCCAGGCAGACCTTCATATATTCTATTCCTTACAACAGGTAACAAGTTGGCCTGAAAACCCCCACTTGGTAAGTGAAGGTCCTCCACTAAGCACCGAGCTGCTCTTCTGTGAGAGGGACCAGCTACTCCCGCTTCCTCTGAGGCCTCTGTTGTGTTGTACACAGTGATATGCAGAACGGAACGGCAGCAGCGATGCTGTTTATACTGCACATTTATTGACTGCTTACAAAGTGTCACACACTTTGAGATAATGTCTTGTGTCATTTAATCGCTTCAACAACCTCAGTATTTCGTAGATGAAAACACTAAGGTACAGAGAGATTACGAAGCTTTCCAAAGGCTGTATTGCCAGTAAATGGTGGGCACCAGTAGGAACCGCGGCAGCTTTGCTCTAAGATTCAGGATTCTTAACCGCTGCTCTGCATTAGTTCTCAGTGGGATTCATCTGCACCGATTTTCAAACACCAGATATTCAGTGGGATTTCTAATAGCATCTGTTTGCGTTTGCTTGTAATCTTGAAGATTTGACAATGAAAATTTAGAAAGCTGAGAGGTTTTATCATCTAGATTTACACCCAATGAAAGGAGCAAGCTTTTAAAAATACCTATCTATTATGAGTAGCTATACTACATATTGCAGACAGATACCAGCTAGTATAAGTCATCCTAAAAATAAGACAAATGTTTGCTAAGAAAGAAGGCTTGTATGAGCTGTGAAAACTTTTACCTCCTAGATGTTCTCGCTCTTGCATAGAAGATTCTTATAATATAAAACTTGGAGGGGCAAGTGCAGCAGGAAGGGGCTCATCTAAACAAGAGAGACCTTGTCCGAAAGCGAATGTGCATCTCTCCCAACCCTGGAAGGAAGTCATTGCTGTAAGCGCTTATTCTGGGGATGGGAACCAGGGGCCTCCAATGGTGTTCTCTTCTTCCATTCCTTCCTTCACCAGATGGAATGCCTGAGTGCACCGGGCCCGCCCTGTGCCGCGCTCAACATGGCGGCGCTTCCGCGGCCCAGGCCCTGCCTCATGTAGCGAGTTGTCCAGGGCTGGCTGCTGTCTGTCCATCCGTCAGTCACTGCTCAGACCAAGGGACCATGCCGGGAGAAGGGTGGCCCGGGAGGACTGTGGCCCATAGACGTTAAGTGGCCGCGGCTGGAGGTGACATCCAGAGATGGTTAGGGGCTCGGTAGGTGAGGAGCTGTGGGGACAGAGCCCCAGAAAGCAGTTTCCAGGCTCTTGGCCTCACATAGAAAAGTGCTGGCTCGGGTAGTAAATGGCCATCAACTGTGATCAGATGGCCATCAGCTGTGGCTAGTTGGCCGTCAGCTGTAACCCGTAAGCCATTGGCCACTAATATAATGGCTGTGGCTGAGCTAGCAAGAGCGGATTGCAGAGAGGCGGATGCCGCCGGCGAGAATATAGTGATATGACTCCCCTACTTATGGCTCCGTGGGTGTTCCTTTTTGGCCTCACCATGTCCTGCGTTCTTATGTGGGGAGCAGGAGAAGAGACCCCGCAGGCCGCCCTGCGCGACAAATGGCGCAGCGAGCAGCGTCTCCCGCATGACATATGGCGTAGTCAGCAGGATACCGTGCCGGCCAAAGCTCTCCAAAGTGCAGTGGAGCAGTTTGTGCGTGAGTCTGAGGAAAACCAGGAGGATCAGCTGCCAGAGAGCTGGACCCCTGTGGAGGGGTGGGAAGACGTGGACGGTTCTCCAACCAGCAGAGGCCATAGAAAGCGAAGGTCATTGCGGCCCTGTGGGCTGGGACGTGCTTGCTGAGGCAGCCCGGATGCAGGACTTGTAGTCTCAGGAGGAAACGCTTGCTGAGTCCTCCATGGGAGATGAGAGGAGGTCAAGGTCATCCCTCATCCCCAGGACAGCCCTGGAGAATGACTATGGACTATGAGGAATTGCCTTCCATCCTTAATTTAATGGACGCTTGACTGTTTGGGAACATACCATCATGTAGTGGGACTGGCGGATGTTTGCTTTTGTGTCTTGACTGGCCGCCATAGAGAATATGTAAGCACCTTGACTGTGAGCCGCTGTTGTCCCAACACAGTACCCCGAGAGGCCCAGAGAGAGAGTGGCAGTGCCCTCAGAGGCCCTGGCTGTGTCCAGAGAGAGTGGCAGTGCCCTGAGAGACCCTGGCTGTGCCCGGGGAGACAGGTGGTACCCTAAGAAGCCCAGGAAGTCTGGCTGTGCCCAGAAGTACTGGTGGTGCCCTGAGAAACCCTGGCTGTGCCCAGAGAGCCTGGCTGTGTCCAGCATATTGCATTCACCACCAGGCTCCTTGCACAGGGCCCCTCATGGAAGATGCTTGTCGTGTAGATTGTGAGGCAAGACCCTGTAGGGGTGGAGTGTGGGGACAGAGCCCCAGAAAGCAGTTTCCAGGCTCTCGGCCTCACATACAAAGGTGCTGGCTCGAGTAGTAAATGGCCATCAACTGTGATCAGATGGCCATCAGCTGTGGCTAGTTGGCCATCAGCTGTAACCAGTGAGCCATTGGCCACTAACATAACTGTTGTGGCTACACTAGCAGAGAATGGGGGCTGGCAAGAGCGGATTGCAGAGAGGCGGATGCCGCCGGCGAGAATATAGTGATATGACTCCCCTACTTATGGCTCCGTGGGTGTTCCTTTTTGGCCTCACCATGTCCTGCATTCTTATGTGGGGAGTGGGAGAAGAGACCCCGCAGGCCGCCCTGCGTGACAAATGGCACAGCGAGCAGGGTCTCCCGCACGACAGGAGCAGAGGGAAGTACATGCAGGAGGTGGGCAGCGTGGAGATGGAGGGAACATGGCACATGTGAGCGCCTGAAGGCAACGGCTGTGGGGACAGGGTGGGGCTGCAGAGGCCAGTGCTGGGGAGGCTTGTTTGTGTCTGAGCAGCAGGGAGGCGTGGAAGGAACGTGAAGGGGTGGCGGGGTTGGGGGTAGGTTGAAAGTGTCCTGAGTGCCATGTGTGGAGCAGATTGTTTTAAGGCAAAGCAGGGTTCTCAACCCTTTCAGACCCAACACCAATTTTTTAGAACAGGTATTTTATAATGACCCCTTAGCTATCCTGATGTGACATTCATAAATACTCTTTAAAAAAAAATCAGTATATTGCCTTTACTACAATATAAAGAAAAAAATAAAAGGAAAATAATATTAGTAAAATCACATACATGTCAAAATGTGAGTGCTTAGACGTTACAACCTTGGAAGACACAGTAAACAGTCTGATGTGTGCATCTGCACAAAGGTTCTCTGAGAATGTGCAGACCGACATAGGAGAGTAATGTGGTGAGGCAAACACCGTGAGCCGCCGTGCGTTCTGGGTGCTGGCTTTCCAAGATGATGGACAACTCTTGACAAAGCTCTGACTAAAATACAGTAAAATCTCCCCCAATGGACATGGTAGCACATTTTTAGAGAAGTCAGAAGTTGTCAAAACATGCAAAAAATGCTTTATGTTATATGGAAAACTTTAGATTTAGGCTATAAGAGCAGGTTTCACATATATGAAGGTACAGTGGGACATCTGAAAATTGTGTGTGACACTTCATCCTTGTAAGGTGTATTTCTAGTTTTCCTTAACCACTAAATGTCAGTAGTGTCACAAAATTTAAAAAAAAAGAAAAAAGTGGGCCTCTTGAGAAGCACTGTTATGGGCAACAGCCTTTTCCTGCCAAAATCTACAAGGTGTGATCAAACAATACAGTGAATGTCTAAATTAAAAAAAAAAATACTACAGGAAAAGACACACTGCCTTAATCCCCCTCAAAATACTCCCCCTTGCTTCGAACACACGTATCCCATCGTTCTTGCCACTTGCTGAAGCAGTTCTGGAAGTCCTCTCTCATGAGTGTCTTTGTTGTCCTGTTGTGACTGCCTCGATGTCCTGAATCAATTCAAAGCATTTACCTTTTATGTTCATTTTCACTTTGGGAAAGAGCCAGAAGTCGCACGGTGCCAGATCCGGTGAATAAGGTGGGTGAAGACACACTGTAATGTTTTTATTTGACAGAAATTGCCATATACCAGAAGTGAAATGTGACACGGAGCGTTGCCATGATGGAGGTTGATTTAGGGCATACCTAACTGACTGCAAAGAACAAGTTGAAACTTGTCATACTCTCTACTAAGTTCGATGCGCCACTTCTTGTGTGGAAGATCCCTGCCTTTCTGTTAGATGGCACTCTGCAGCAGCATTCACCGTATTTTCTGATCACAACGGAAAGGCTCCGTGTCACACACAGCTTCTGGTATGGCAATTTGTGTTAAATAAAAACATAACAGTGTGTCCTCATCCACCCTATTCACTGGACCTGGTACCGTGTGACTTCTGGCTCTTCCCCAAAGTCAAAATGATTCAGGACATCAAGGCAGCGAGGGCAGCGCAACTAAAGATACTTACAAGAGACGACTTCCAGAACTGCTTCAGAAAGTGGCAAGAACGATGGGATAAGTGTTTTTGAAGGGAGGGGGAGTATTTTGAGGGGGATTAATGGCAATGTGTCTTTTACTGTAATAATTTTTTTTATTTAAACATTCACTGTATTGTTTGATCACACCTCGTATAACCTTTATTGCAAGTCCAGTGTGTAGCATTCTGGATATTCCGTCATTGCTAGCTGGGTCATGAAGTGTGCCTCTTGTGAGAGCTGGCTCTGGGTGCCTTTAGCTCACCTCTGGGCCTGTTAAGCTATAGCGATTGCCTCTGGCGTGGAGCCATGTGCCATTCCAGGGGCCTGAGTCTCAAGCCTCTGATTATATTCTTGATGGTAGGCCATCTGCCCTGCTGAGTTTAGTCTCTTCCCTGGGAGACTTCTAGAAATTGGCCACCGTTGCCCTCTTGACTACAATTTTTGGGTCCTATGGGAACCTCTGCTGTTTTGGGCCACCCAGTGAGGAGGTCCCTTTGGATAGTTCCGTCAGTTCACAACATGCCCAGCTTTGAGACATTGTTCCTTGACCTTCTACCTAGTCACTCCTTAATGTTGAGTTGGGGCTCATCATCTCAGCAGCAGCAGCAGTAGAAGTTTCTCCTGGCCCCAGCAGCACTGGTTTTCCTCAAAAATCAATCTGGCACTTTGAACACCAACAAGCCATGTTCCGTGCAGAGACTGTAAGGGCTATGTGCACTCATAAGTCTGATTATAGGGCTGTTCTGTGCTGTTAGCGTGGTGCCTCACACAGAGACGGCAAAGCAGTCAGTGCGTGGTAGCTGTCATTTCCTTGCAGATCCCTTTTCCTTTACTATATTGGACCTTTGAACTTGAGGACCTTGGACCCTGGGGTTCATAAGTGGGCTTCAGAGGGTCAGCAACCTCCATGAAATTACTCTAAAATGTTGTAAGTGTGTATTGTTTTCATGGAAGAGTGTTTACAACTTTCATCAGATACTCAGAATGAGTCATGAGTGACTACTGTTTCTGGCATTTGCAAAATTAAAAATCAGATGAACCCTCCTGAGGATGAGAAAACCTGGGTATATATTAAGAACATGCTTGAAGACATGAAAAAAATCTCATAAAATACTCCAAACTTTGCAGGTCAGGATCCAAGTAAGGACAGAGGCTGAGAAGTGAAGCCACTGTTTGGGTAGGCCTGGGGATGTCCCCTGATTCCAAAGGGGGCACCCTTGGGTGCTTTTGACAACATTGCAGGACGAGGAGGACATGTGCCTGCCAAGTGAGGAAGTCCTGCTGAACCCTTCACCTGAGGTGGGGACCCTGAAAGGGTGCACTGTACGCATGACTAAGTGTGAACTGGAGTACGCGCCCTCCCGCGGAGCGCAGCTTAGCTTCAGCTCAGCTCAGTCACTGAAATCGGATTAAGGTGACCCTGGATGACTAGTGCTTCAGGGCTGCCAGAGCCTCTTTGGAGGAGCTATTATCATCTGAGGAGCTAATATGCCTCAAATTATTTCTATCAACAGTTTTGCAAATGTAGTGTTTGGCACAAAATAAAAATAACTAGGCACACAAAGAACCAAGACAGCAAAATTGAATCAGTAGAAATAACAGAAAACAAAACTGGCACATAAGGGGTCCAGAGACTGCCATTGTAAGACTCAGACTTTACAATAACTATACTAAATCAGTCAGTGTAATCTACAATATTAACAAGCAAAAGAAGAAAATCATATATCTATTGGTACAGCAAAGAGCACTTGATAAAATCAAACACCCATTCATGACAAAAATCTCTCAGTGACTTAGGAATGGAGGAGAATTACCTTAATTAGATAAAGATATCTGCTAGACATCTACAGCTAATAACATCATACTTAAATCAATGGTGAAAGACAATGCTTTCTTCCTACAGTCAGAAACAAGGCAAGGATTCTCACAGCATTGGAAATTCTAGCCACTGTGGTAGGCAAGAGAAAGAAATAAAAGCCTATATATTGGAAAGAAAAAAATAGAATTGTCCCAATTTGCAGATGATATAATTGTCTATGTAGAAAATCCCAAGGAATCTATCACCCCCAAAAAAGGTGAAAACAGCTCTTAGATAAGTGAGTTCATGAGAGTCATGAGATGTAAGAGCAACACACAAAAATTAACTACATTTCCACATACTAACAAATAAATGAACATGTGGAAACTGAAATTAAAAATAATATCACTTAGAGTCATTTCTAAGAGAATAAATACTTAGGTATATCCTTAATAAAACAGATCTGTATGCTAAAAGTTATGAAACACTGATGAAATAAATTTTTAAAAGACCTAAATAAGTGGAGAGACATACAGTGTCCATGCACTGAAAGACTCAACATAGTAAAGATGTCAGTTCTTCTCAAATTGGTCTATATGTTCAAAGCATTTTCTATCAGAATCCCAGGAAGATTATTTGTAAACATAGGCAGACTTATTTTAAAATTTGTATGGAAAGGCACAGGCCCTCAAACAGGTTTGACAATCTTTGACAGAAAAGAATAAAGTGGAGGAATCACTCTATTTAATATTAAGTCTTACTGTAAAAGCTACAGTAATTAGATCAGGTGATATTGGCAGAGGCATAAACACACAGATGAATGGAACAGAACAGAAACTCCAGAAATAAACCCACACAAACAGGCTCCACTCCTTTTTGACAGTGACACAGAAACAGTTCAATGGAGGAATTTCAACAAATGGTGCTGGTATAATTGGACATCAGCCTAAACTTTACAACTTACATAAAATTAACTCAAAATAGATGAGGAACTCAAATGTAAAATGTAAAACTGTAAAACTTTTGGGAAGAAATATAGAAAATCTTTAGAACCCAGAGCTAGGCAAAGAGTCCTTAGACTTGATACCAAGAACACAGAACATAAAGGGAAAAATGGATCATTTGGACCTCATCGAAGTTAAAAACTTCTGCTCTGTGAAGGACCATGTGAAATGGATGAGAAGACTTGCTCTAGACTGGGAGAAAATACTTGCAAACATGTATCTATCAAAGGAGTAGTACCTAGATTAATAAAGTGTCAGAATTCAACAGTCAAAACACAAAGAATCCAATGGGCAAAAGACGCGAACAGACATTTCACCAAAAAAGAATGCACAGAGAGCATATATGCACATGAAAAGATGTTCAGTTTCATTAGCCATCAGAGAAATGCAAAAAGTAAAGCCACAATCAGATATCACTCTACACCTATTTCAATGCCTAAAATAAAAATCGAATGCGAAATGCTGGTAAGGATGCAGAGGAACTGTATCCTCCACTTCTGATAGGAAGGAGACAGTGGGTGTATGTAGTTCTGCTTCCAAGGCAAGTGTCTCATTTGCATCACTGTAGTACCAGCTTTAACTGACTGGTGACCTCTCACAGAAGCAATGAAGTTAGAAGATAGATAGTGCAATGATATGTTTCAGTGCTGTGAGGGGAAGAAGACTGTCATTCTTTGAAAAATGAAACAGTTAAAGACAAAAAGTGGGGGAATTTATCAAAAGCAGACCCACAGTAAAGGAAATACTAAAGTTGTTCTTCAAGCAGAAGGTAAATGACCCAAATAACCCTCTACCCCCAAAAAAGAAGAAATCGATCTTGTTTTCATACTCAGCTTGGGCCAGAGTTTCAGCCCTAGCTGTACTCATATATCAGAATCACCAATGGAATTAAAAAAATAACCTCCATATCCTTCTTCAGTAGGTTTGGTGTGTGGCCAGCTGCACTGGCCTTCTTGGGGTTTCCTCCGAAGCACTTCCTTACCTTTGATCTGAACTTGCTGGTTACTCAGCCTGGAATGCTGTTCCTTGCACAAACTCTCGGTCCAGTGCTCAATCTCCAGCATAGCCTTCCCTTACTTATCTAAAGTAAATCCATTCTTTCTTGCCTGTTTTTCTCTAATCACAGCATCCTGATTATTTCCTCTATAACATTTATCATTAACTTCTTTATTAACTTCTTTTTATTAACCTAACTTCTTTATTTCTTCCCTTTCCTGCCTCCCACCATGAGTGCAGCAACCTTAACGGTCTTCTTACTGCTGTATCTCCAAAGTGAGGCACAAAAAGGTGTTCTCATTTATTTTGAATATAGGTACATCAAGGTAACGTTTTTATAGTACAGTAATTCTCTGACAAGAGAACCTTACTTTTCTATTGATTTTTTAACAGTATGTTAATTTATTGTTGTTTAATGAAATTCTGCCTGTTCCCATTCTTACATGTAATCTTTGGATGAATGGAGGCCAGGGAATGTGGTGGAAAATGAAACTGTAGGAAAGGACTGATATCTAGGGGAAAACATGCTGGAAATAGAAGTCTGTAATTACTGTAAGATCCAAGAATCTGTACCTATTGAGTATAGCTCTGAAATTGAGTATCTCTGAAATTTCCGTAATGATCTTTACTTATAGGTTGCTCCTATAATTATAGTAATAAAAAACACTTCAGTCAAATTAAAAGGACTTTTTGTTGAAAGGGCATGTCAAAGGGAGTTATATGAACAACTTACGTTTGTATGGTGTTCTATAGTTGGTTCATACATAAATGCATGTAACAACCCTATGTGAAAAGGATTCTATCTTCACTTTGAAAATGGGAAAAGTAAGGCTCTAAATGTTAACTATTTAGAAAACTGGCTAAGTTGGGAAACTAGGACCCAGGTCTTTGAACTTTGCTGTCCAGTTGCTATTTGACTATTGGGTTTCCCATCACAGGGGTGTCATGTTTTGACTGAAAGTATCTATAGCAGCAACTGGGGAGTGAAAAGACTTGCTTGTCCTGGAATCTGGGGAGTAAGTGAAGGAA
The DNA here is from genome assembly GCF_964194185.1 of Rhinolophus hipposideros. Lineage (NCBI taxonomy): Eukaryota > Metazoa > Chordata > Mammalia > Chiroptera > Rhinolophidae > Rhinolophus > Rhinolophus hipposideros. The sequence goes on along the minus strand of NC_138057.1, from coordinate 7,404,026 downwards.
GGTGATGGCTGCCAGGTCAGTAGTCCAAACCAGGTTCTATCTACCTAGTGTCCCCTTTTGTTAGCTCCAGGAAGTGTGCTTGTCTGATGGATTTGGCAGAACCACAGTGGGAAGTGAGCTGCAGATTTTCACATCCTATGTGCTCAGCCCGTTCGCTGTTCCCAGGATCTATGTTCTTGAAGAGGAAACCAGTCTCGTCACAAATATTACTGCATTCAAACCTCACGGAATTCCTCACCCATGCAAATTGTTTTGCCCGACACTCCTTCCTCTTGCTGCCTTACGGAAAATGGACCTACGGGGAGGAGGCAAGAATAAAAAGAGGGAGACCAGGTAGGAGGTTATGACATGTGACAGCACTTAGGTGAGAGATCATAGTGGCTGGGATCCGAGTGACCCTGGAGAAAAGAACACTGCCGCAGAGTACTTTGCATCTGGCAGGAGAGGAGACTGGATGGCTTTTGTGGTGGTTGGAGGCTGGTGCTTGGGGCAAGTCGCTCTGTGTGGGCTTTGCGAGGTTGCACTTCCCACTGGTGCCACCGGAGGGGGCAACCAGGCCTCATCAGCTTTCTTATCTGTGTGCCCAGATGTGGGGCAGAAGCAGGGAGGGGAGCGGTGGGATTTGAAAGCTGTCAGCCGTCAGACATCAAAAGTGGATTTAGACTCTTTGTGACAGAAGACATTAGCATTACATGGTGTCTAACATTGTGGAACTAGAAACAGCCTCCTGGGAGATCACTGAAGCCTGAGGATGCCCACGTTTACAAATCAGGTTGAGGAGAAAGTAGCAGCAAATTGGACTGGATACGGAGAGAAATGTGTGTGCCAGCAGCTAAAATGGAAGTGTTTCAGGCAGGCGGGACCCCATGTGTGTGTGCGCTGGTTGAGTGCCATGTGGCAGCATGGTGTAGGGTGCACCTGCATGTGGGGGCGTGCCAGGCAGCAGCCCTGGGGGAAGAGTTGGCTTCAGGATGCTGCTGAGGGCTGGGGGGCAGGGGCAGGCCAGCGGCGGGCCCGTCCGTGGGCATGCGGGGTTCCCAGGAGCCAATTGGTCCCAGGGACAAAAGCCACATTAGCGAGACTAACTGAGAAGGAATGTGAGGTGGGGGAGTACAGAGGGCAAGTGTAGACAACTTTCTCAGGACACTGATAAACGGAGAGCAAAGAAACAGGCCTTAATTAGAATGAGGGAGATGTAGGGTCAAGGAGACGTTAGGGAGATCTCAGAGCATGTTTGTAAAGTGAAGTGGACAATACCGGAAAGAACGGGGATCACTGCTGTAGAGTCCTGCTGAAGAGGGGAGGCGGGGGTCAGAGCCACCTACAGGAGCAGGTACTCCTTCTGTCAGAACAGCCGTGTGTGTGGATGAGTAGAGTCATTGCTGCTGAGATGGAGAGTTTCTTGCTAATTGCTGTTTTCTTACCTATGTGTGAGGCAAGGTCCTCAGCCAGGAGCTGGGGAGAAGGGGTCGTGGCATGGTGGGAGAAGACATGAAATAATTGCTCAGGAGGTTGCCAAGCGAATTGACGAGGGAAGCCCAGGAGGGTTGAAGGCAGTGCTGAGCCCATTCCAGGACTGTGATCATAAAAATAGCCAAAGCCATCGCTCATGTGTCTGATGTTCTCAGCAGTGTCTGCTCTGTGGGCGCTGGGAAGAGAGATACAGGGTTGGATTCACAAAGCTCAGGTTTTACGAGGCAAGTTCCACAGTACTCAGAAAGGAGAGCAAGCAGGGCGCTGAGGGTACTTGCAGAGGAATGATCATTTAAGTTTGTCAAAGTATTTATGAAACACATGACCTGCTTATAGTAAGTGTATTTAGTAAAGGATACATTTCTGGATCTTTCTATATTACACAATTAGAGATATGTTTTAACAGCATTGTTTGAATCACTTCTACTGCTACTTAGTTCAAGCTTATTTTCTAAAGTCTTTTGATTTTGGATTTTGGAAAACCAACTCTGTTTTTCCCCTCCCCCGGAACTAATGAGTGAGCAAGCAAGAGGTTCTGTAAGCAAATGTAAAAATTGCAGACTTTGTTATGATTGGACCTGTGTTTGGAAATTTTGTGAATTGTGTTATGTCAGCGTCCTGCTCATGGAATAGGCTATGTAAACAGTGGGTGTTGGGCAGTTCTGTGAATGAGCAGCCTGCCTTCTCGCTCACAGACTTACCCGCTGCAATTCTCCAGATTTCTGAGTGTTTATTTCATAGTAAAAAGGGCTCTAAAAATACCAGACCAGTTAGGTTTTTATTGTAGATCATTTCATTTAAACTGCATGGGACGTATAAATTTTAAAAAGAAAAAAAAAAACATTGAAAGCAGGATTTTGAAGGAAAAGCTTCAGAAATCTGTGTGCAGTAATTTATTTTGGCTATGGACGTAAAAAGTGCAAAAGAGATGTGAATAACTTTGTTCCATCTTTTAACTGAGAGCAATTGGCACATTTAATTGATGTTCAAAATATTTGAATAGTAGCATACCATAATGCACAAATATATGCCATCATGAGAGTATTACATATACCAAGTTTTAAATTTAAAAAAATTCTCTTTGCATTTGGCTTTACGATCTTTTTTTGCAGAATATTATTTTTTTTTAGTATAGAGAGACATCATACCATAAATTCGAGTATTGAGTGATTTGAGAATAGAGTTGGGATGGATTAGGCTTTGGGACAAGAGACAAGAGCCGCACAGGTCCTACAGGGAAGGGTTACTAGGTAAGTGAGGTAGATAAAAATATGAGAGAACAGGAAACCGCAGGGAGTAGAAATTAGTAAGAAACAAAGATATCTATAGAGAGAACAAACACTTACTTGTTTTAGACTGCCAGGTAACAGTCATTTCAGGGATGTAAGTTTGTTATGAAGATTTCAGAGTACGGACAGGAATAATAAATACAAAGGAAAACTCATGTTTTGCCTTTCGCTGGGCAGGAATTTCTACCTTCCAGGAGCTGCTGACCTCCATGGCACTGAGCAGTGAGAGTCTGAGCCTGTGGTTCCTCCTGGTGGTGTTCTCTCCCCAGAAGCAGAGACAGTGTGGGGGGGTAGGGTGGACGGGGGGCGGGGGGGAGGTGGTGTTTTGAATGTGAACTCATGATGCGAGGCAGAACAAGAACCAAGGGGAATTTTTCTATGGAAAGGACTGCATGGAAAATGCCAGCTTGTGATCCAACACCTGCCTTCCTGGGAAGCCTGGAAGATGGACCTTAGGGGAGAGAAAGTGGAGATCATGTCTCTAATTTTAGGGAACTGAAAATATTTAAGTTTAGTATAAGCAATTGCAAATGTTTGATTTGTAGGCAAATAGAATTATGAACCAATGCATCAAAGACCTGTCTCTCTCTCCTCCTATAAGGGTAGCTTCTAGACATTCGGCCTGACTCAAAAAAATTGGGTCAGCCCTGGCACTGAACCATGGAAGTTAACATTTATTTAGTACCTGTTATGAGCCAGATATCTAACTAGGTGATTGGTGTAAGTGGTTTTTGGTTTTGGGGTTTATTTGTGGGTTTTTTTTCCAGTCTTTCTAACCTTGAGAGGTATTATTTTCTCCATTTCAAAGATAATTTAGAAACTGAGGCTTAGTGACAGTACGTGATTTTCTCCACTGAGTGACAGAGCTGCTAGTTGCACCTAAGCATGTCTGACTCCATGCCCTGGGATGTTTCGCTCTGGAAGTATTGTAATTTAGCACCTTGATGGTACTGCTATACAGGATGGTCGAAGACTTGTCTGGACCACTGTTGTAGTAGATTTTGGACCAGAGGAAGGATGAGTTCCAGCAAAGGTAGGGAGGTGATTGGACGAACTGAGCTTTTCTCTATTCTCTCGAGTTCTGCCCCACCCCCGCCAGTACATAGGAGATAAATATACATAGTGTTTAGATACATAGTGTTTGGGCTGTGGCTGGGTGCTAGGGTGGAGACCCCCAAGCTTTATAGTGCAGTGAGGTGGGTGGTGGTCCTGTTGGCAAAACAGATCTAGGGGTCCACACCGAAAGGTTTTGATTCAGTGGGTTGTCTGCATGGTAGTAGGAACCTCGATGATTCCGACTGAGGTGTCTCCACATCACGTCAGGAGAAATACTGAGGTAGGTGGCCCAGTTTTCAAGCATTGCTCCTTGGTCTCTTCATACATAACTTACGTGATTATGGTAGACTTGGAGATGATACCCTCACTGTCAGTAAGTGTATGGGAGACGAGGTGGACCCTAACCAAGGTAATGAAGAGAGAGAAGGTTAAGCGTACCCAGAACCCAGGAGCAGAGTTACCTGGCTGTCAGCTTACGCTCCCTCCTTATCCAAACTGAGACCTAACAAAGCAGCTGTGGACGATCGAGGAGGTACTGTGAGCCCACACACTGAGCTGGCCCCTTCCTATGGATGTGCCTCATTTAATTTTGTAACAAACCTATGAGATCAGGTTTATCATCTACATTTTATAGAAGAGGGAACTGGAAGGCCTAACACTGTTTTAAAAATTTACCCCAAGGTCATGTAGCTAGGACTCAAATCAAAGTCTCTTTAACTTTAAAGTCCCATGACCTTTTTTCTCTCTTTTCCTTTATTTTTTAAATTGCACAAATAATAATTTCATACAGTCTCACACACACACACAAAAATCAAACAGTCCAAACATAGCATTATGCTGGAATTACGCTGAATGTATTATTCTGCAACTTGCTTTATTCACATAACACCGTCTCCTGGAGATCTTTCCCTATCAGTCACAAAAATCTCCTTTATATTGCCAGTATTCATCTTTATACCAGAGACAAGAGGAATATTCGAAAACTAATCCAGACGAATTTTCAAAAGCATATGTGTGTCTAAACCAAAGCTTAGCTGGGACTGTTTGGTTCTTAGGGGATTTGGCAATATCTGGAGACATTTTTAGTTGTCACAGCTTGGAGGGGTTGCTGCTTGGGTCTGGTGGGTAGAAACCGGGAATGCACAGGCTAGTCCCCACAACAAAGAATTATCAAGCTCCAAATGTCAGTAGCATCAAGGTTGAGAAAACTTGATTGGCCTAAACCTGCTCATCTTCAGGGTGTTTCAGTAGCCCCGTGACGGGGCTTGCTCAATACTTAGTTTCTCAGCACTAACCTGTACTTAAAAGAGTGCTGAGTAATAAATCTATTGGTTTTAAGTGGCAGGATTTCAGGTTTTTTCAGTTATACTCTGGCTTTTTCCCTGATTTAAATCGAATTTGAACTTTTATACATCTCAGAGTGTGGCTAATGAAAGCGGCAAAAAAGTCAGGGATGAGCTGCTTACTGACTCTTGCTTCCCAACCATACAATGGGGAAACAGTGTTTCTCAAAGCATGTTTTATATGGTTAGTTTTCCTTCAGTAGTAAATTGTTTACTGAATTAAACTTTGTCCACATAAGCTTAACTAGATATAGATTCTGTAAAATTGGAAATCGTTTAACAGTTTAAATATCGGATTGAAATAAAAGGAACTGTGATAAGTGCAGATTGATGAGATTTAACCCGCGATACCCTAATAAGACTAATAAGCAAGGCTGTTAACTGTTGGAAACAACTGTTGGGTTCCAGATTGGGATTTAGACATTGTTTGTTTCGGTAGCATCGTTTGGGTTAATTTATTCAGACGACCATTTTGTGTTTGAAGGAAATAATGTATGTGTCCTAAGCTTAGCCTGTTTTCATTCCTTAAAATGTCTAAGCATTTCTTAACAACTTTGGTAAAGGATGCATTATCACAAGTATTTGTAATAAAAATATCAAGGAGTTTTTTTTTTCTTCTGAAAATGATTTACAATTAATTTAAACGTGTCTGACTTTCAGAAAGAACATATTAGAAATGCACCTTTAATTTAGGACTCATTTCTTCTTGATTTAGATTATAGATTATTCTAATATCAGGTGTGTCAGTTACATGATGAAATATCTTTTCATTTGAAACAACAAAGAAATGTCACGGAAGCTTTAAAAATGTTTTGAACTTACAGAATTGTAAATAACTTTTCAAGCAATTTGTATCTTGTTTCTTTTCTAGTCTTATCAGCAGTGAGTATGTATTATATCTCATAATATGAAGACAGTCTTCCTTATACTCTGAGACACTAAGGATTTCAGATTTTAGAAGAGTTAGCAGTGCAACTACATCACAGTAATATTTCTTTCCAGAGAAATTTCAGAAGTATGGATGCTTCAGACTAACAGGCACAGAATAGCTATTTCTTGTGACTGTATGAAATAATTTAATTTGCTTTATTCCCCTTTGTCTTTTAGAACCCTCACCCAGAAGTAATTTGAGGCTCTTGTAGTTTTGCCCCTCATGTATGTAACCCTGAACACCATCTCGTTTAGTGTGTCTGTTGAACTTCATAGAAATGGAGTCCCGCTGTACGTTTACTTCTAAAATTTTCTTCTCTCCCTAGCATGTGCTGTGCTTTGCGATGGAAATCTTAGAAAAGCTTCTGAAATTTTACCAGAAAACCTGTTGAGGATTATTAATGACACTGCACTGAGTCTATACGACAGAGAATGGACGTCTTTATGACATTGAATTTTTCTTGCTAGACCGTAGTGTATCTCCATTTATGCAAAGTGTTTAATATATTTTTTAAAGTTGTATCACACTTCTTTGTTGTTTAGTCATACAGCACTAGGCACAGATCAATGCTGGTCCATTTTACTTGATGGAGGGCAACTTTTCTTTTTTTTCAATGAAGTAATATGGTTAGGTGGTGCTTATATGTTGGTCTAGTTTCTAGATGGTCCTTGTTGGCAGGGGGAAATGATAATTTAAGATTGTGGTATTAAGAAAATTTGCCAATTTTAACTATGGTTAGAACTATGGTTAGAACTTTAGAAGAATATAAATCAGTTGCTGGTGATTTAGTTAATTTGGAAATTTTAATATTACTTAAGTAAACAAACAGTTTCAGGATAGTGACTTAAATGTTTTACTAGATGTATACGAAACTGCCATGGGAACATAAAAAAGGAATGACTAATTCGGCATTTGGGTGCAAGCATTTTATATGGTAAAAGAACCTGCCAAGTATTCAAAATGGCAGCATTTTGCTGGCCTAGGACTGAATAGACTGTATATTTCTTTGAAGGCTTGGGAGAGAGAAGATGAAACATGAGCTATATACCTCAAGGATTAAATTTTTTGGCCAAAACTAATTGAATAAATTGCATTGAACTAACAAAAGCTTTGTTTTCCTATTCAGGTTTATAGGAAAAATGTTTTAAAAATGTGTAGATATGCATTGTAATCTTTATTTCGGCATAGTTGAGACTATATTTTCCAGTGCCCCTTTCAGCAAAGATGGTTCTTGCTCCTGCTTCTCCTGTCCCTTCTGGGTGCTCTAAGCCTGTGGTATACCCATAGGTTGCTACAGGCTGAGTAGCACCAAAGCAGCGTATTATTCAGTGAAATTGCATCCAAATCAGTGTGCCAGGGTCTAGTCAGTATTACCAAATTAAGTAAAACTCTTTGAAGTGAAAGTACATAGAAATGTCATGTATTTTTCCAGCATTCTGTGGGTATTTTGTGGACTGAAACTTAGGAAAGCAAATTGTGAAAAGGAAAATTGATCAATTTATAGTGAACTGAGGTTACAAAGGAATCCTGCAGTAATTGTATTGTTCAGTAACTATTAGTATAAATGAGCAAGCCACTCTGTTGAGTTGGATTTGACTAGTGTTTATTGAATATCTATTGTGTGAAATGACAAGGGCTAGTTAACAGTTGCTCTATGGAATATAAAGATTAGTAAGACAGCCCCTTCCTTGGAGAGCCTGTGGGCTAAGGAACAGAATGATGAAACTCATAACTACATTGCAAGGCAGGACAGGGAAGGCACTACGAGAGAAATGAAAATAGAATACCGTGGAGATTTCAGGAGAACACCATCTCATCCAGTCAGGACTGGAACAGGAATCTTGGACAAAGATGGATTTTTGAAAGATGGGTGTAATTTTGGCAGTTAGTGATGGGTGGCAGCTATTAGATTTCTCAGGAAATAAAGTAGCCTGGAGGTGGGGAAGGGGTGGATGAATCTGTTGACTAGCAGGGAGCCTCAAGTCACCAACACAGGGATCAAAGGGAAGGATTGTGAGAAGGAAGTCAGACAGGTGAGCTGAAGCCCTGTGGGGGCAGGCTGGGCTTCAGAACCCCGTAAAGGCTGGGAGCAGTAGGGGAACAGCATTTCCCATGTCTTCATTTGACCGTCATGGCCCCTTTCCCACCGCCTCTCTGCTGCCTCTCTAGTCGTTTTTCTCCGTCTATCTGTAACATCATACACACTTTCCCGCGCCTCCTTCCCCTTGCTCTTTCTGTCCTTCCCCAGCCATCGGAATCAGCTCAGAAGTCATCATCTGAAAGCCTACAGTTGGAATGAATCATTACTTCCTGCCTTCCCACAGTGATTGTCTTACCCCCTTATTATAGCACTTACTACATTCTGTCTGTTATGGCTGTTTCCATCTCTACCTCCCTGCATCGTATGATAGGGCTTCTTGTTCCAATAGCCTTAGTAGAGGAGCTTGAATACAGATCAAGCCAAGGTCAACTCAATATATGTTTGGTGAATGAATGAATAAGGGATCTTGTTTACAAAGAGTTTTTATTCATGTTATGCATAAAGACTTAGATGCTGTAGAGACCAAAGTGGTGGAAAATCTAAAAGACTTTAATGATCAGATGAAGAAATTGTTTGGAGAAGCACAAAATATGTGCTCTGTCTCACTTCAAGAATATCGACCACAGTTTGGCTCTCCTAGCCTTTTGCCTGAGTGAAAAGCACAGCCTTTCTTCCACACCCAGACCCTGCGCCAAACCACAGCCTGCCTGCTCCAGCTTTCCTAACCGCCTGTGAATGTGCTGCCTGTTACAGGATGGAGCAGATACAATAACGGGAGGACAAAAAGAGAACACCTGAAAACAAGGTGGTAGATTTCCCCCTGATTTATTTAGAACTTCTCTCCTTGAAAGCTCATCTTCATGTCATAAGCATTTTTAAAATGGCTTTTCAGACATTAGCAGAGTTCTTAAAACTCCTATGTGAATCACAGTTGGGCTTAAAATGTTTTAGGCACAGCCGTGTTGGTTCCTGTGCGTTCTGCTCGTGAAGGGCTTTAGCACAAGTCCTGGTGATGTATTTGCCCATTTTCTCTATGCCCTTGAAGTTCATTTACACCCACATCCTTTTTGTGGATATTGGTTCGCGTATTCAGAAAACCAGCTCCTCATCAGTAGAGAGAGGAGGTTGAAGCAGAGGGTCTCTGAGATTGCTCTGTCGGCATTTAAGGAAGAATCTATTATATGACAGTACGAATTAATTTTTGTCCAAGAGCCAATGCCTACAGAATATTTAATGGTTTTGTGTTTAGACTATTTGCCACTAGATGGCAGTAAAAAAATTATTCTTAACAATGAGAGGTGCTTACCAGTTTTAAGTTTACTTGAAAAGAAGAGTTGGAGGTCTAAAGTTTGAGGTGTGTGGTTTAAAGTTATATCACCATAGCCAAGCCTCAGTATGTTGTTTCTTAGGACCTATGCTTGCTTTATCTGGGGATAAAACTCTTGTGGCCCTGTATAACAGTTCGTATTGGGAATTATGGAGAAAAAAGAGATAAGTTAAAGCACGTAATTTTGTTTTACAAAACATTTTTTTATGATAAAAAGTAAGATACAGTAATTATAGAAACTTTGGAAATACAGATATTTTGAAGAGCAAATTTTAAATTACTCCTAGAAATAATCTATCTTAACTATTACGTCTCTTCCCAGGAATTTTTGCGCATACAAAATTAAAATCACATGGAACATACAGTTTTACACCTTGTGTTTAAAATTAATGTTCTATTGCCTTTCCCTAGGTCATCAAATATCTTTTTACGACATGATTCACAATTCACACTATTGGATAAACCACAATGAATTCAACAAACCCAGTGTTGGACACTCGGGTTGTTTCTAGTTTTTCACTGTTATAAGTAATGCTGAGACGAACCTAAATCTTACTTAGGATATATTCTTGGAAATTAAATTACTGGGTAAAAGGATATGAATTTTAATGTTTTGGCTACATATCATCCAGTGACTTCCCAGAAAAGCTTTACAAATTTGAGCTCCCACTACCAACGGCGCTCCCTCTCACCACTGCATCCTTGCCAACATTGCGTATTACGATACAGGCTTCGTTTGTTTTTTAAACAGAGCATGAGGAGGGGTGGGGAACTAATCTTGATAGTATTTGTTGTTTTAAAAAATCAGTTCCTAGCCATATCATTTTGGAAATTTCAGCTGGGACATATCTGCCAAACAAGTTATTTTCATGTTTCCAAGACCTTAAGTGTTAACAGTCAGCTTGTCTGATGCAGGTGTTATGACTACTATCTAGGAAACTATGTCTATTTTAAACATTACTCAGGAATTATTTATAATCCCTTATTGCACCTTCTGAGTCTATTGAATGTCCTAGTGGCTTGGCTACCAAAGTAACTCATGCAGTTTTGGGAAACCACCCTCCATGCACTGGTCAAAGGCCCAGGATGTGAATGTTTCTGGGAGGCCCTGGATTCCAAGGGGAAGCCTTGGCGTGCTGTTCCTTAAGACCTGCAATCTTAGTTGACCCTTAACTGTTACAGCCTTGAAACTGGTTTCCTTCCATCCCAACTGAGTCTGTAGTACTTTGTGTTTTAATGTTTTAAGGCTCAATCATGTACATTATAATGATAACAGCCGCCTTTTTATAGGTGTTTTAATTGAAACTTTGCTTAATTGAATTTGATTAAAAACTGAATTTATGGGATTTTAAGTGAGATGCCATACTTAGAGAACATAGCACAGTGCTTCACATAATAGTAAGCACTCAGTAAATTTTAGTGGTTGTAACTGTTAGAATTCCCTCAAGAATTGACACTTAAGGAGATGTGGGGGCTGAAAGAGCCCTCCTGGCAGAGGGACTACAACATTTGAAAGTCCAGAGGGGGTGAAGAGCCTATGGCCCTAATGGGTCCCAAACAAACTAGTGAGGGAAAGTCAGTCCCAGGTAGGGGCTGCAAAACTGGTGGGCCTAGGCTTCATAGCTTTGGGCACTAGTTTGGGCTTCATCGAAGAGTAATTGGGAGCCGTAAAGAGCCTTAAGCTGAGGACCAATCAGATTTGTATTGTTAAAAAACTATTCCAGTTGCCTCTGGAGAGTGGATACGGGGACAGCCCTTTGAAGGGTGTTTGGCCATAGAGTAGGTAACCAGCACTGGGTATGTTACTAAAGCTCCGTGTGTCCCCGTTTACTCATCTATGACACAGATTCAATAATAGGACCTACCCCATAGGCTGTGGGGATTACATGAGTTGCTATTTGTAAAGCGCTCTGAACAGCTCGTGGCATGTAAGTGTTTTAAGTGTTTGTGAAATAGAATGCCCAAAGTCTAGTGGCAGTGGGTTAATCACTTCCAGTTCCGGCCTTTTTTCATCTACCTCTGACTCTGAGCCCTTGGCTGCCTAGTTTCCAGATCGAGCTCAGCCTCCTCCCTCCCCCTGCCTGGTGGGCACCTCCACATGGATGTGGCATGTGGCTGGCCAGGCCTAGCTGGGCTTTCCTTCAGCAGAACACCTGCGTGGCATTTCACACAGGGGGTCAGGCCTCAGTCTCAGCTTGCTGAGAGTACCACGTGCTTCCTGCTGTGGTGAGCTAAGCAAGGTCAGTAAGCACTGCCCTCCGAAGGGTGGTTACTCTGCCTGTCATTTACCTCCCCTGGTTTGCTGACCTTACACAACTGCTTGCTGGCACCCAGACTGCACTTGGTGTTTGAAAATAACTGGGAGATGAACTCTCCTGGGGCTATTGTCAACTCCTGTTTGCTTTCCGTATTTATAAAGGACGCCTTTGAACTGAAAGGGAAAAAGTCAGATAATATGCAAGTGGCTTCCATCCAGCTTTTTCTGTAACTCTAGTAAGGAGCCTTTCAATTGTCTTATGCCTTACAAAAAGCTCACTTGAATGCTGTAAATTTCCCGTTTTTCTCCCTCTCCAATGGATTTTTGTCAATCACGTTATACATGTCACTGGATTTTTTTAAATCATGAAGATCTGCTTGCTAAGTATTAATGTTTCACAGCTACTTTGTTAACTTACTGTGAACTTTTCTAAGTTGAAAACAGTAGTCAGGATCTCATTTAGGGTCAGCAGTGTCTACACCTAACAGTGCACACCAGATCCGGGGAAGAATTTTCCTCAACGGGAGAGACTCCTCCTCTAGCACTGCGGCCGGGAAGCGGGGAGATGGCGCAGAGGCTTCCTTGGTGTTCTGATGCTTTATTAGCTTTATTAAGTTTCTGGTGGGCAAAATTTTTTCATTTTATTTTATATCTTTTTTAATATGTGCAATAGTTTATGATAAAACTGAAATGAGTGCCGGGATGAGTTAGTGATATCCACCCTGGGTATAACTGCTGTGTTTGTGTGATGTCCTGGTCTCATGCGGTCTGTCCTGGGCTGAGGTGACAGAACCCCTTCCCTACATACTACTGTCCTCTCTACACATTTGTGTAGGAAGTCACATATGTTTATATGCACATACACAGATTCCTTTTATCTCGTCATACGTACTCACACAATGCAATGCAGGACTTTAAACAAAGTAAAGTGATTATTTCCCTGTGAATAAAATAAAAACCACTGGGTTGTACTCTTTAAAGGGGTGAATTTTATGGCATGTGAATTATATCTCAATAAAGCTGTTAAAATATTTCCAAATACAACATTTTTTCAAAAAGTAAATATTTTTTCCTGATTATAAAAGAAGTACATACACATATAGGAAACTGGAAAATGAATGTATTAAAGTAGAAGAAAGAAAAAATACATATACCCATAATAACACCACCCTAGAGACTGCCAACATTTGGCAATATTTTTTTTCATTATTTTTTCATTCCTATGTATGGATTATTTTGATATTGATGAGATTGTTTTTATGTATAAAATTTTGCATCTTCCTTTTTTGATTTAACATTTTAATATAACCATTTAAAATGCTGTTACAAATTCTTTATAAATATTTTAATGCCTTACAGTGAGCCACTGTGCGAGGGCATTATACATTATATGTTAATCATTCCCAGCTGTTGGACGTTGCTCACTATGAAAAATAACACTGTAATGAACATCCTTGAGCAGAATCCCCATTATCATATTTGGATTCATTTCCTTAAATGTATGCCAGATATATTAGAAATTTTTAAATACATATTCTCAAGTTGCTTTCTATAAGGCAGGCCTCTATCAACCTATCAGACCTCTTTGTTTAGGTTATAAACCTCTGGGCAGATGTCGCCCTGGCAGGCCAAGCGTGGAGGTGGGTTGTGGGCTGTTACACCCGCTCACACTCTCTGTGGGTGCCCGAGTGGGGTTCACAACAGTGCTGATAGGTGGATTCTCGTTTATATGAGTGTTCTTCCATAGCTCAGAGTACCTGTTGCAGAGAACCCAGATTAGCGTTAGGTATTCATGACCATAAAATCTTTCATTTATTAAGTGAAAAAGTAGTATGTTGATGTTTAAATTTACCCTTTTTGATTATGAGAATGAACATTTATCTGTGTTTCTTGGGTATTTGTATTTTCTCTTATGAGTTATCTGTTCACACTCATTTTTTATGCTCAGTGTTTATCATTTGGTATTTTGCACATTAATTTGATTGCATGTGATCTGTATTATTTATTGTCAGTATTTTTCCTAGTTTGAGCTTATATTATTTTTTGAAAAACAAAAGGTTTTATTTTTATTTACAACAACCAAAGATTTGCTCCCTTGATTTTCAGTTTACAAAGTTCTTCCCCATTTAGACACATAAAAAGTATTTATATTTTCTTTTTGTTTATTATTTCATTTCATTTTTACATTGATCTACTTGAATTTATGTATATTTTGATGAATAACATAAGGTGAGAATCCATTTTTTTCAAATAGTTTTCCTAGCACTATTTATTACATAATCTTTCCTTTCCCTAGTGATTTGTGTGTGTTCCTTGTCATGTATTTAATTATCGTATCTACTGTGATAAAAATATTTTGCTGAGTTTAAGACCAATAAAGATCACATTCTTAATATGGTTAAAGCACTGTTCATTCATTATAGACTTTTGTTCCACTGTTAATAAATGTTTAAATTGACTTATTTTGAATGTAATAATTTTAACACTAGCATTTCTTTATACCTTGAATCAAAGTGAACTGGATATTTGGAAAAATTAAGATTACTCATTTCATAGAGACCATCTCATTTACAAATGACCCAGATTCAAGGCATTATACTTAATAGGTGCTTGTGTTCGATTTTAAGACTGTGTTTCTTTTTTTGTTTATGTTTTTTAGGAGTTGTTATCACACATACTTTCATCATTCAGATGTGATATGAAAGAAGTTGGTCTTTTTACTCAATGTCTTGGGTATGCACCTGCAGATTACTATCCTGGTTTGCTTAAAAATGTGAGTATTTTTAATTTCTTAGTATTGAAATTTTCATTGGTTATTGTATCATCAGCAAAAAGAGTAAATGGAAATATTTCACTTCTCCAGGAGAGATGTTTAACTTTTCTATGTTTATCTCTTCTTACCTTGGGTGGACTTAACGGCCATGTAAGGAAGAAATGAGAGATTATGAGAAGGAAGAAGAAAACCAGGAGAGGTTATTCTAAATCAACCAACCTCTTTGTCTCTTAACACATTTCATTTATTCTCTCAAAGATTTTTGGGAGAGAGATTTCCTTAACCAATGTAAACATAGCCTTTTACTGTTAGACAAATTTTGTATTTAAAATAACCTGATAGGAATTTTGTGTCAAAGCAAAAAATTAAATAACCTTGTAAATACTATTCTATATTCACATCTTAGTATTAAAGCTATTTTCTACTGCCTTAAATTTTAGATAAATTCAATAAATGTTAATTTATGATCTTAACATAGCTCTTCTAAAAGGTGTTATGAGACTTTTAATGTTTGTTAACTATTCTGGTCTTTTGGAAGCTTTATACATGAATAGCATGTTTTAAAATAAAGAATTAAATTAAGAAAGAAAAAAATAAGTAACTCTAGCATGGTTTTATTTGGTTTAGTTTTAATTCTTAGGAAATTAATGATCTGTTCTATTGTTGATTTGCTGAAACAGGAATTCGGAATAACAGACGGCAAACATAAAATCCAAATTATTAGTAAATGTAACGTGGCACTGCTTTTTTTCACTTTGACAAAGTAAAACAAGGAAAAGACGGGTGGAAGAGGGTAGGGAATCTCAGCGGAAATACCACTCACACCAAGAAAAATAGAACTGATGTAATCCTGTTTGCTGTGTGAGTTAACCTGTAACTGATTTTGCCTTACAGATGGTTTTATCATTAGTGTCTGAACTCAGAGAGAATCATCTTAATGGATTTAACACTCAAAGGCGGTAGGTGTCAAACTAAACATCCCTCTTCTCAGGTTTCGAAATATGTCATTTCGATTATGAGAGAAAAAATTTGTAATTCTTAGGAAATGCATGTTCATAGTTTCGATTATATGCTGTGTAGAAAGATTATTTTAGTGGAACACATGGTAAATTGGTGAGTTTTATCAAACTTTTTAAAATCACTAGTCTCTCAGCTCTCATAGGGTAGTAATAAATCATGTGATGTCTCTTATGCACCCATTGAGTTAAAAGCCTTACGTATACAGTAGGGAAAACAATAGAAAAAAGGACTTAGCTCAGCGTATATGTGTACAATTCACACATACAATCAGGATATTTACAAGGCAACAGATAATTTGATGTGCACATATGACCTATTTTAAGAAACATAGTATTCTAAAATTTAGACTAAACAAATCAAATAGAGTCAAAGTAAAAAGCAATTAATCACATTACAGAATGTTTCTTCACTATGAGAAAGAATTCAAAGTTGTTTTCATTAGTGATCATTTCATTTTTAACAAGTCATTAAGTAAGAGAATCTGGGGACCAAGGGCACATTGTGATTTTTTTGTGTGTGTGAAGTCGTTGCCAATTAAAGCTCTATCAGAAATGGTGTTTGCCCTCAGCCTTTGCATGTAAGCCTTAAAGTAAACTATAAAATTCTTGGACAAAAACACGAGAAAATCTTCATGACTTGATTTGGAGTGATTTTTTTTGGATATGACACCAAAACAA
Source organism: Rhinolophus hipposideros (assembly GCF_964194185.1). Classification (NCBI taxonomy): domain Eukaryota; kingdom Metazoa; phylum Chordata; class Mammalia; order Chiroptera; family Rhinolophidae; genus Rhinolophus; species Rhinolophus hipposideros. The sequence continues at coordinate 7,387,839 of NC_138057.1, read as the reverse complement.
TAGAAAAAAAATCAAAGATGAATATTAACACAAAAATCTTCAGCAAAATACTAGTAAACCAAACTTAACGACGCATTAAAAAGACTATGCACCACGACCAAGTGGGGCTTATTCTTTTTTTTCTTTTTTTTAAATTTGTTTATTGGGGTGACAATTGTTAATGAAATTACATAATTTCAGGTGTACAATGCTGTATTATATCATCTATAAATCCCATTGTGTGTTCACCACCCAGAGTCAGTTCTCCTTCCATTTCCATATATTTGATCCCCCTTACCCTCATCTCCCACCCCTCAGCCCCTTTACCCTCTGGTAACCACGAAACTATTGTCTGTGTCTATGAGTTTTTGTTTCTCATTTGTTTGTCTTGTTTTTGATTTATATACCACATATCAGTTAAATCATAGGGCTCTCTGCTTTTTCTGTCTGACTTATTTCACTTAGCATTATACTCTCAAGATCCATCCATGTTGTCACAAATGTTCCTATATCATCTTTCCTTAACGCCAAATAGTATTCCATTGTGTACATATACCACAACTTCTTTATCCATTCATCTATCGAAGGACATTTTGGTTGTTTCCATGTCTTGGCCATCGTAAACAAAGCTGCAATGAACATTGGAGCACACATGTCTTTATGTATAAATGATTTCAAATTCTTTGGGTCGATACCCAGGAGAGGGATGGCTGGGTCATATGGTAATTCAATTTGTAATTTTTTGAGGAACCTCCACACTGCCTTCCATAGCGGCTGCACCAGTCTGCATTCCCACCAACAGTGTATGAGGGTTCCTTTTTCTCCACAGCCTCTCCAACACTTGTTGCTATTTGTCTTGTTGATGATAGCCACTCTGACTGGGGTGAGGTGATATCTCATTGTGATTTTTATTTGCATTTCTCTGATGATTAGTGATGTTGAGCATTTTTTCATATGTCTATTTGCCATTTGTAAGTCCTCTTTGGAGAAATGTCTCTTCAGGTCCTCTGCCCATTTTTCAATTGGGTTGTTTGTTTTGTTGTTGCTGAGTTTCATGAGTTCCTTGTATATTTTGGATATTAGAACCTTATCGGAGGAACTGTTTACAAAAATCTTCTCCCATTCAGTCGGTTGTCTCTTTATTTTGTCGATGGTTTCTTTTGCTGTGCAGAAACTTTTAAGTTTCATATAGTCCCATTTGTTTATTTTAGCTTTTACTTCCATTGCCTTTGGAGTCAAATTCATAAAATGCTCTTTGAACCCAAGGTCCATAAGTTTAGTACCTATGTTTTCTTCTATGCAGTTTATTGTGTCAGGTCTTATGCTTAAGTCTTTGATCCATTTTGAATTAATTTTGGTACATGGTGACAGATAACAGTCCAGTTTCATTGTTTTGCACGTGGCTATCCAATTCTCCCAGCACCATTTATTGAAGAGGCTGTCTTTCCTCCATTGTATGTTTTTAGCTTCTTTGTCAAAAATTATCTGTCCATATTTATGTGGTTTTATTTCTGGGTTCTTAATTCTATTCCATTGGTCTATGTGTCTGTTTTTCTGCCAACACCATGCTGTTTTGATTATTGTAGCCCTGTATTACAAGCTAAAGCCAGGCAGTGTGATACCTCCAGCACTGTTCTTTTTTCTTAAGATTGCTTGGCTATTCGGGGTCTTCTGTGGTTCCAAACAAATCTGACGATTTTTTGTTCTATTTCTTTAAAAAATGCCATTGGGATTTTGATGGGGATTGCATTGAATCTGTATATTGCTTTGGGTAATATGGCCATTTTAACTATGTTGATTCTTCCAATCCATGAGCACGGAATGTTTTTCCATTTCTTTGTGTCATCTTCAGTTTCTTTCAAAAATGTTATATAGTTTTCAGCATATAAATCCTTCACATCCTTGGTTAAGTTTATTCCAAGGTATTTTATTCTTTTTGCTGCAATTGCAAAGGGAATTGCTTTTTATATTTCTTTTTCTGAGATTTCATTGTTAGTATATAGGAATGCAATGGACTTTTGTACATTGATTTTGTAGCCAGCAAGTTTACTGTATTCATTGATTGTTTCTAACAGCTTTTTGGTGGAGTCTTTAGGGTTTTCTATATATAGCATCATGTCATCTGCAAAGAGTGGTATTTTAACTTCTTCATTCCCAATTTGGATGCCGTTTATTTCTTTCTCTTGCCTGATGGCTCTGGCAAGGACTTCCAACACTATGTTGAAAAGCAGAGGTGATAGAGGACAACCCTGTCGTGTTCCTGAACGTAGAGCAAAGGGCTTCAGTTTTTCATCATTAATTATGAGATTAGCTGAGGGCTTGTCATATATGGCCTTTATTATGTTAAGGTATTTTCCTTCTATACCTATTTTATTAAGTGTTTTAATCATAAATGGATGTTGTATCTTGTCAAATGCTTTTTCTGCATCAATTGATATAATCATATGATTTTTGTCCTTTATTTTGTTTATGTGATGTATCACATTGATGGATTTGCGGATGTTGAACCATCCTTGTGCCCTAGGGATGAACCCCACTTGGTCGTGATGAATAATCTTTTTAATGCATTGTTGTATTCGATTTGCTAGAATTTTGTTTAGGATTTTTGCATCAGTATTCATCAGAGATATAGGTCCATAGTTTTCTTTTTTTGTGTTGTCCTTACCAGGTTTTGGTATCAGGGTAATGTTGGCCTCATAAAATGAGATAGGGAGTACTGACTCTTCTTCAGTTTTTTGGAAGAGTTTGAGCAGAATTGGTATTAGATCCTGTTTGAAGGTTTGGTAGAATTCACTAGTGAAGCCATCTGGTCCCGGACTTTTGCTTTTGGGAAGGTTTTGGATGACTGATTCAATTTCTTTACTGGTGATTGGTCTGTTTAGATTTTCCAGTTCTTAGTGGTTCAACCTTGGAAGGCTATATGTTTCTAAGAACTTGTCCATTTCTTCTAGGTTATTGAATTTGGTGGCATATAGTCCTTCATAGTATTCTTGAATGATCCTTTGTATTTCTGTGGTGTCAGTGATAACTTCCCCTTTCTCATTTCTGATTTTGTTTATTAGTGTCTTCTCTCTTTTTATCTTAGTGAGTCTAGCCAAGGGTTTGTCGATTTTATTAATTTTTTCAAAGAACCAGCTCTTTGTCACATTAATTTTTTCTATTGTCTTTTTGTTCTCTATTTCATTGAGCTCTGCTTTGATTTTTGTTATTTCCTTTCTTCTGCTGACCTTGGGTTTCACTTGTTCTTTTTTTTCTAGTTCTTTGAGGTGTAACATGAGGTTATTTATTTGGGATTTTTCTTGTTTCTTGAGATAGGCCTGTAATGATATAAATTTCCCTCTTAAAACTGCTTTCGCGGCATCCCAAAAATTTTGGTAGGATGTATTTTCATTGTCATTTGTTTCTATGTATCTTTTGAGCTCTCCTCTAATTTCTTCTTTGACCCAGTCGTTCTTTAAAAGTATGTTGTTTAATCTCCATGTATTTGTGTTTTTTCCTGCTTTCTTTTTGCAGTTGATATCCAATTTCAAAGCTTTGTGATCAGAGAATATGCTTGGTATGATTTCAATCTTCTTAAATTTGCTGAGGCTGATTTTGTGTCCCAATATATGGTCTATCCTTGAGAATGTTCCATGTATACTAGAAAAGAATGTATAGTCTGATGTTTTAGGATGAAGTGCTCTATATATGTCAATTATGTCCAATTCATCTAATGTGTCATTTAGGGCTGCTATTTCGTTATTTATTTTTTGTTTGGATGATCTATCCATAGCTGTCAATGATGTATTTAAGTCCCCTAGTATAATTGTGTTTTGGTCAATTTCTCCCTTTAGTTCTGTTAGTAGTTGCTTGGTATATTTCGGTGCTCCCTGATTGGGGGCATAAATATTGATGACTGTTATGTCTTCTTCTGGTATAGTCCCCTTTGCCATTATGAAATGTCCATCTTTGTCTCTTGTTATCTTTTTCACCCTGAAGTCTGAAATCTGATATCATTATCATCTGATATCATTATGGCTACACCTGATTTTCTCTGGGTACCATTTGCTTGAAGTGCTTATTTCCACCCTTTCACTTTGAGTCTATGCTTGTCCTTGTAGCTGAGATGTGTCTCTTGTAGACAGCATATGGTTGGGTTTAGTTTTTTGATCCAATCTGCTACTCTGTGTCTCTTTATTGGTGAGTTCAGTCCATTTACATTTAGGGTGATTATTGATACATGAGGATTTCCTGTCATTCTATCTTTAGTTTTCTGGTAAGGCTGTGTCTCCATTGTTTCTTTGCCTTTTTGTTGTTGTCTATTATTTCTGTGTGGTGGTATTCTATGATGTTTCCCTCTGTTTCTTCTTTTATTACAGTATATATTTCAGTTCTGGATTTTTTTTGAGTGGTTACCCTTAAGATTATGTAAAAGAAAGTTTGATATTTAGAGTATTCCATTTTCTTCAGCATGCTTACTTTCTCCATTCCCATATTCCGGTTCAGGCCTTTACGCTTCCCCTTTTTATGTTTCGGTTGCCACAAATTGTCCCTGTTGATGGTGGTTGAATAGCCTCCTTTAGTATTTCTTGTAGTGCAGGTCGTGTATTAGAAAATTCCCTCAGCTTCTGTATGTCTGGAAAGGTCTTTATTCCTCCTTCATATCTAAAGGATATCTTTGCTGGATATATTATTCTTGGCTCATGATTTCTGTCTTTCAATAGTTTGAATATTTGGTTCCACTCCCTCCTGGCTTGTAGAGTTTCTACTGAAAAATCTGATGATAATCTAATGGGCTTTCCTTTGTAGGTTATCGTCTTCTTTTCCCTGGCTCCCTTGAGGATTCTTTCTTTGGTGTTAATTTTAGACAGCTTCAATACAATGTGTCTTGGAGAAGGCCTGTTGGGATTGAGGTAATTAGGTGTTCTATTTGCTTCTTGGATTCGAGGATCCAGTTCTGTCCACAAATTTGGGAAGTTCTCATTAACACTTTATTTGAGTATATTCTCTGTTCCCTTCTCTCTTTCTTCTCCTCCTGGTATGCCCATTATTCTTATATTGCTCTTTCTGATGGAGTCAGAAAGTTCTTGTAGAGTTCTTTCATTTCTTTTAAGTCTCAAGTCTCTTTCTTCTTCTATCTGTGTAATTTCCAGGTTTCTATCTTCGATGTCACTGATTCTTTCCTCCATCTGGTCAACTCTACTACCTAAGCTGGTTATTTCATTCTTAATTTCTTCTATTGAGTTCTTAATCTCCAGAAATTCCATTTGGTTCTTTTTTAAAATTTCAATCTCTTTCGTGAAATGCTCATGTTGTTCTTTGATTGAGTTTCTGAGTTCATTAAATTGCCTTTCTGTGTTTTCTTGCATCTCTTTGAGTTTTTTCAGAACTGCAATCTTGAATTCTCTATCATTTAAGTCACGTATTTCCATATCTTTAAGTTCCTTTTCTGGAGACTTTTCACTTTCTTTCTGAGCTGTCTTGTTGCCTTGGTTATTCATGGCAATTACTGATTTATTATTTCTCTTCCTAGACATCTACAGGAGTGGCTTCTGCAACAGGTTGATAGGAAGAGGTCTTTCTTTTGTTTTCCAATACTTGTTGGAAGAATGTTTTATTTTCTCTCTGACTGCAGCCTTTTTTTTTTTTCTCTGACACAGTAGTGCTATATTTTCTCTGTACTTTTCCAGCTTCTCACACAATGGGGGGATTCCCTGGGAGATGCGCCTCTCCTCTGTTAACAGTTCACCTGGGTCATAGGGTGCCACATCCCCTGGGGGTACGGAGTGCTTTTGAAGTTCCAAAGCTTTTTCTGCACCCGATTCAGAGCCCGTATGTTTCAGCAGTTCTGTTTACTCCTGCAGGGATCCGCCCAGATAGGTGGTGCCAGGGGCAGGGTGAGTTTTGAGAGGTGGCCCAGAGCAATGGCGGCGACTACCACCACGCCGGTCCTGCTTCCACAGCTCCCTCCCCTTTGCCGGAACTAGTTGGGCTGTGAATCTGTTTCTGCGGTCCACAGTTCTCAGAACAGCAAAAATCCTGTCCTTTTGATCTGACTCTGCTACTTTATCGCTTCTAGCACCTGGCAGGTGGGGGCTGGGTGAGCTCTGGGAGAGTAGGGAGGGGCGGCTAGTCTCAGTGCCTAAGGCTTCCGTTCTCTGCTCGGCCGTGAGGGCTTAAACCACAGTTTTCAGCCTTCTTCCCTCAGTCTTTGCTCCGAGGTCTCTGCCGTGAGCGTTGGGTTCAGCCGTGTTATATGCTGCCCCCTCAGCCCTGTGGGCCATAAGCAGAGCCCTAGCAGTCCGAGCTCTTCCCTCTCCCACAGCTGTGGTACTTCCGGGATGCAGCGAGCTCGGAGCACTGAGCTAGGTCTGCGTCCTTTGCCCTCACGGCTCCGTCCCCGCACTTCTCCCTTCCCTCCTCCCCCGCTCGCGCGATTCGCTCACCTCGAGGTGAGTTCAGTAGCGGACCTCTTCGTCTTGCCTGTCTGCTGTGCAGTGAGTCCTTTGTGGAGTTATTGTTGTCCGATTCGTTGTAAATTCCAGGGGAGCTTTACAGAGGCTCACCTCACGCCGCCATTTTGATCCGGAGCTCCGGGATTTATTCTTAACATGCAAGTATGGTTCAATATACAAAAATAAAATCAGTGTAACACACCATATTAATAGAATGATGGACAATACCACATAATTTCAATGGATACAGAAAAAGCTATTTAATAAAATTCAACACCCTTTCATGATAAGACCATTTCACAAACTAGGAATATCAGGGTACTGCATCAACATAATAAGATCATATGCAAAGAGCCTATAGTTAACATCGAACTCAATGGTGAAAGACTGAAAGCTTTCTTTCTAAATCAGGAACAAAGCAAGGATACCCTCTCTCACCACTTCTTTTCAACACAGTAATGGAAGCCTTAGCCAGAACAATTAGGCAAGACAGAGAACTAAAAGACATCCCAATCTAAAAGAAAGAAGTTAAATTATCTGTTTGTTGATGACAAGATCTTAAATGTAGAAAACCCTAAAGATTCACAGAAAAACTGTCAGAACTAATCAATCAATTCAGTAAAGTCGCAGGACACAAAACCAACGCTTGAAAATCAGTTGCATTTCTGTACACTAACAACAAGCAACCCAAAAAGGAAATTTAAAAAACAATCCCATTGACAGTAGCATAAAAAAAAACCCAAAATATTTAGGAATAAGCTTAATCAAGGAGATGAAAGACTTGTACACTGCAAACTACAAAACACTGCTGAAAGAAATTGAGTATGACACAAATAAGTAGAAAGGTATTCTGTGTTCATGGATGGGAAGACTTAATGTCCATACTACCCAAAGCAGTCTATAGATACGATGGAATCCTATCAAAATCCAAATGGCATTTTCCTTTTGCAGAAATAGAAAAAAAAATCCTAAAATTTATACAGAACCTCAAAGGACTTCAAATAAACAAAAGTCTTGAAAAGAGAAAACTGGAGGCCTCACACTTACTGATTTCAAAACATATTTCACGATAGATGATTGGATAAAGAAGATGTGGTATATATAAACAATGGAATACTATTCTGCCATAAGGAAAGATGAAATAGTGACATTTATGACAACATGGATGGATCTTGAGATTATTATGCTAAGCAAAATAAGTCAGACAGAAGAAGTTGAGAACCATATGATTTCAATGATATGTGGTGTATACAACTGAAAACAACAAAAAAAAATAAACAAATGAAGAAACAAAAACTCACAGACACAGATAATAGTTTACTGGTTACCAGAGGATAAGGGGGAAGAGGGGTGGTAGATGAGGGTAAAGGGATCAAATATATGGTGATGGAAGGAGAACGGACTCCGGGTAGTGAACACACAATGGGATTTATAGATGATATATTACAGAATTGTACACCTGAAACCTGTGTATTAGATTGGTGCAAAAGTAATTGCAGTTTTTGCAATTGTTTTTTACCTTTTAAACCGCAGTTACTTTTACACCAACCTAATTACTAACAATTGTCACCCCAATAAACTTTAATTAAAAACAAAACTACATATTTCAAAGCTACAGTCATCAAAAGTTTCCTACTGGCATAAACCCAGACCCATAGACCCATGGAAAGAATATCGATAATATGTCATTTCTTATGTAAAATTTTAAAACACTCAAAAACAATGTATACTTATAAAGTATATATTAAACTAGACCAAAGAGCCTACACTAACTTCAGGGAAGTCCTGACTCCTGGGAAGTGGAAGAGGAAATGGGATGGGAGAAGGATGTTCCAACTGTATTTGAAACATTTTATTTATTTAAAATATCAAATAGAAATATTAATAAAATGTTAGCATTATAAAATCTGGGCAATGGGTACACACACAGTTGATATTGCTATAATTCTCTTTCTATACGTCATCAGTATTTTATAATTAAACTTTTAAAAACTAAAATATTAAAAACTAAAATATAGTGTTACCCAGTAAAATATTGAAAATGAAAAGATAATAATCATAATAAAGGGAATTTTTCCTGCCTCAGGGTCATTTTGAAAATAGTAGGTGTAGTTCATGAAAAAATAATCATCTTTACTCAGCCGAAGATTGCTTAATATTTGTTACTCTCGGCCCTATTTTTTGATCTTTATTCACATCTTTTTGTACTCTAACCATTATTTAATTATACTGGTCTCTTCAGACTCTTTCCTCAGAGGTATCTGTGCTTTTCGTTTTCTTACCCGCAGACAGGAGAAGACAGCAGTTCAGAAAGGCACCTAAACACCACTGACCACAATTAGGAGAGCCGATGGAACATGGTAGCTGATGTGCTATTTATCGCTGAAAAACTTCCATTTGTGCCACATTGGGTGGGGGCAGGTTCATTCCTAAATTCAAGGCTGCTGCTTCTTTAAGGACGTTTATTTTTCAAAAACAATCTGTACAACTTCCCTGGTGCAGAGCAAAGTCTACTGAGGAATGTCCATGCTTGCACCGCAGCTGCCAGTAGCAGCAAGGATAAAATGGCAGTTAACTTGGTTTAGTAGTTTAGGGCATTCTTAGTCAAAGCAAATCTATGATGTAATTAGTAAACTTCTTAACTGAATTTACCAAGAATATGAGCTGCCTGTGCTAGTAGAATGTTCTCTGCACACGGAGGCATCTGATACATGCCTCCTTGGCTCTGTCGAATGATTTACTATGGCGTCCTTTTCCTTTTGGAAAGAATTTTAGAATTCAGCAAGATAAATTTCAGGTATTTTTCTAAATATGTCGAGCCCATACATACTGGGGGTGCCAAAAAAGTGTATACGCATGACTTGTATTCATCTTTTGTTATCGATATATATTGAGTATAACAATTTTAATACAGTTTTTTCCTTAAAATGTGTATGCATATTTTGGGCACCCTCTTTAGTTTTCAGGGAAATTCAACCTCTTGGATTAAGTTCAATTATTCTTATTAGAAGAATGAATTTAAAAAGCAATTTGAGGCCTAACGTACTTTTTGAGTCTCTTTATGAGCTTTTAAAGTCCTACTTTTAAGACCTAAAGCCAGGAAGTTCTGTTCTCCATCCATAAAAGAACCTGGATCAGTAAAAACTTGTGTGAAACTCAGAACTATTAAGTCCACAGTTCTCTAGTGAATTATAAATTCAACCAAGTGTTCTATTGTCTCACATAAAAACTGATTTCATTTCATGAAATCAGTGGAATGGCATCATCATAATATTTGAAAGAGCTGCCAAACATGCTGGGCCATTATAGTTGTTGCTGTCCTAAGTTATAATAATAATTAAAATATGTATCAATAATATATACATTTCTCCTACATACCTGAAATTATCTGTACATTTTTAAGATTTAAAAATCAAAACAGTTTGAATCAGAATACAGCATAGGGGGCAAACTACTTTATGGTACAGTTAAATCCAGATATTCCCATTATTTATGAAACTTGAGTTTTATCATTACTTTCCTTCCATGAGTATGACAATAAATGTTCAAGAAGCCAAAAGCCTCCCAAACTTAAGCACCATATAAACAACGCATATAAACAGTAATGTTTCTCTGTGTTGTTTTTTTAAATAAAGGACATCCATACATTTTTTCACTTTTCACTACTCAAATGATTAAAGTTTATTTCAAAAGATTCAAAAGCTTTGTAGAAAATGTAGAAATTAATCGTACAACTTTGATGCATAAATTGTCAGAGGAACTAAAAAATAGGAAAATCTGTTTAGTTTTCCTTTGCATTATTTTTAAAGGCCTGATATATGGTCTTGCCATAGCATTTTAAATAGAGTTTCACTTGCCACCAAGTAAAATCAACAATTGATTGACAGAATATTTACATTCTCTCTGGTTCTTTGCTACAAACTGTCTAGAAGGAGCGACATTCTAGACTCTGAGCATCATCAGTTTATCTTGTAGTTCTGTGGTTTGCTGCAGATGGTTTGGCGGCTTCAGTAAACCACACGGAAAGGATGTTTCCAGCAGTATATGGTTACCGTTGAGCCTTCTGCAGTTGAATTCTTGTGCAAAAATCTTTTGGAAGTGCTACTCTGGCAATCGATCAAGACCTAATGCTTAGTGTAATCCAGTCTGGAAGGTGTTGCATAACTTCGGTTGAAGTTGGATCTCCATGCTCTGGCAGGCTTCAGACCAAAAGAGGGAGCTGTGAAAGCTGTGAGCACTTTGAAGCCCTTCAGAAGATTATCAATTGGCCTGCCTGTATTTTGTTAGAACCAAGAGCCTCCTAAGTTAACATAAGACTTTAGAATTTTTCAGGAAAATTATCTTGGACCTGTTTCAGCCTAATTGAGAGATACAATCTGCAGCCCATAAGCTTCATTGCTTGATAAATGCCCTTGTTGTCGAGGTTGTCTCTTCCACCCTCCCAGTCACCAGTGATAGACTCTGATTGTCCTCCTTTTAAGATGAGATAAAAGTTGCACTTAGTCTTTTAAAGGGGAGGACTGAAGAATCAGTGTCGGAGGGAAGATTACCACCTACTTCCCTGCTCCTTCAGAGTTCTGGATTTATCATGAGTACACACAGTGCTCAGGCATATTTTTCAATTTCTCAAACATTTGTAGAGCCCTTACTCTATGCAAAATATTCTGCTAGAGTCTGCAAAATATATATATGAAAGAGTATTCTACGTCATACACAAACACAACTTTTCTTGCCCACCCGGTGAACTCATGTTCCAAAAATTTAAGGTATTTACAACTCAAGTTCAATCTGTCTTTTTGTTAACAACTTTGATGATGGACTCAGAAAGACATTAATTTTAGGTCTAAGACCACTTTGATAGTGAATTAGAGAAAGATGTTAGAGCACTGTGGAAGATAAATATTATTGAAGAGACTCGGTTATTTAGGAAAATGGTAAAGAACAAGAATTGAATTTTAGAAAAGGTGAATATTTGAGGAGAAAAAACAAAGTGTTTACACGTAAGGAAATTATCATTGTGTCGTTCAAAAAAAATCACCTCTGAGAATTTCACTGTTGATTATCAAGAAAATAATGCAGCTAAACTAATAATTTATAGGACTTCAATAAAATATAAACCTTAAATGTAATTCTATTACATCTCTTTAAAATATTCAGATTATTACTAGAGATAGATACTTAGTTCTGTGGACTGCTACTGAAGTAATGTAGATCAGTGACTTCAAATTATACTACAGAGCAACAATAATCAAAACAGCATGGTTTTGGCAGAAAAACAGACACATAGACCATGGAACAGAATTGAGAACCCAGAAATAAGCCCACATATATATGGACAAATAATTTTCAACAAAGGAGCCAAAAACATACAGTGGAGAAAAGACAGACTCTTCAATAAATGGTGCTGGGAGAATTGGAAGCCACGTGCACAGGAATGAAACTGGACTGCTATCTGTCACCATACACCAAAATCAACTCAAAAATGGATCAAAGACCTAAACATAAGATCTGAAACAAATTACATAGAAGAAAACATAGGTACTAAACTATGGACCTTGGTCTTAGAGAGGATTTTATGAATTTGACCTCAAAGGCAGGGGAAGTAAAAGAAAAAAAAAAAAAAAGAAAGAAAAAAACCACACGAATGGGACTATATCAAACAAAAAGGCTTCTGTACAGCAAAAGAAACCATCAACCGAATAAAGAGGCAACCAGCTGAGTGGGAGAAGATATTTGCAAACAACACCTCCAATAAGGAGCTAACATCCAAAGTATATAAAGAACTCAAACAACTCAACAACAAAAAACAAAGAATCTAATTAAAAAATGGGCGGAGGACCTAAACAGACCCTTCTTTCAAGAAAACATACAAATGGCCAACAGATATATGAAATGCAACTCAAAACCACAGTGAGATATCACCTCACACCTATGAGAATGGCTATCCTCAACAAGACAAGTAATAAGTGTTGGAGAGGTTGTTTGGGGGGAAAAGGAACCCTCATACACTGCTGGTGGGAATGTAAATTGGTACAGCCAGTATGAGAAACAGTATGGAGGTTCCTCAAAAAATTAAAACAATTACCAAATGACGTAGCAATCTCACTTCTCAGTATGTACCCCAAAAAATCTGAAAACATTTATCTGTAAAGATATATGTACTCCAGTCTTCACTGCAGCATTATTCACTGTGGCCAAGACATGGAAACAATGAAAGTGTCCTTTGATAGATGATTGAATAGAGATGTGGTATGTAGACACAATGAATACTGCTCTGCCATAAGAAAAGATGAAGCACTGCCATTTGTGACAACATGGATGAATCTTGAGATTATCATGCTAAGTGACATAGGTCAGACAGAGGAAGTCGAGAACCACTTCATCCTCCATCATGATGATGCTCCGTGTCACACATCACTTCTGATGTAATTTCTGTCAAATAAAAACATTACGGTGTGTCCTTTTCCACTTATTCTCTGGATCTGGCACCCTGCGACTTCTGGCTCTTCCGCAAAGTCAAAATGACCATGAAAGGAAAACGTTTTGAATCGATTCAGGACATCAAAGCTGCCATGACAGCACGACTAAAGACACTCATGAAAGAGTATTTCCAGAACCCTTTCCGAAAATAGCAAGAACGATGGGATAATTGTGTTCATAGTGAGGGGGAACATTTTGAGGGGGGGTTAATAGCAATGTGTCTTTTACTGTAATAAATTTTTTTAAAATTTAAATATTCACCATATATTTTGATCATACCTCGTATAATACTTTAAAATGAGGGCATTTGATGACCCACAAATTATGAGAAAGGCTTAAAATGGTAGTAGTGGGATATTTTTGAAGGAAAATATCACAGCCCAAAAAACTTGCAAGAAAAGACGACTGCAACAGGTAAAAGTGACTTTGCCGGTGGATTCAAAGAATAAGAGGATACCTGGCAGCCAACAAGAGAACTTGTTGGACTGTTGCAGTAATTGCAGCCGCCGGCTTGGCCCTCATGCATCCTTTTCTGTATCTACTGTCCCCAGATGAGACAACAGAGATGTCCTGCTTTCAACAAGAAGGTGGGAGGACACTGTGGAGGAGAAGCAAACAACAAATGGCTATCAATTCCCAGTAGTTTTGGGGTTGCTGTTATGATCAGAATGCTCAGAATTTACATTTTTCCAGGGAACTCTTATTGGCAGCCTAAACGAGCATTATCTCCTGACCCTCCCACAAGCACTTGAGACAGGCTGCATTAAACAGCATTCATAGAGAGGCTAATGTGGAATCCCAAATTCCAGAAAGAGCAAACAGACAAAAATCACTCCTGGAAAACCAGCACCATAAGGAAAAATGAACCAAATGCAACAAACAGAAGAGACAATTAAATGCATTTCTTAGGATAAGCAAGTGGATTTTTAAAAGAAGGAATAATTAATTGTCCTAAGAGTAAGTAATAAGAAGAACTGTCAAATCCTCGAAATGGGAATAAGTTTTTTTTTTTTTTAAGAGGGGGCTTATGGGAAAAGAAGAAAATTCAGTAAACAGGCTGAATAGGACATACAGCTGAATAGCAAATAATGACTTTAAGATTGAGGCAAGTAGTTCTGCTAAGATATAGTACAAAGGGACAAAGAAATGGGAAAGTAAGAAAAGTTTTTTTTTTTTCCTTTTTTATACAAAAGATCAAATCAGAACACCAGGGAAGATGGTGGAGTAGGAAGTGCCAGAAATCCATCTCTTCACCTTGACAAAAATTTTACTGACAGAATCTGTCTGATGTAACTATTTTGGAACTTTGCAGCTATTTGAAGGCTCGCAGCTTTCAAGGGGAAAGCTTGGCCAGTAAATTGTTACTATGTTTCAGCTGTTATCATGGTAAACACTACCCATCACCAAGTCCCTAGAAGCATGGCAGGCAGGTCTACCTGCTCTCCTAGACCGGCTTACAGGAACCAGGTGGGGCAATGGTGATGAGTTTTGGTGTAGAATCAAAGGAAAATATGCACAATAAATGAGCAGGCTATTAAAATACTCCTGCCTTTTTAAAGTACATATCAGTGTAGGGCTAGACTCTCTTCATATACTTCAAACAAAACAACAGAAGTAAATACTAGCATCCTGCTGTCTTCTTTCAGGCAGTAGAGAGATTTGCAAACAGGTAAAACAGTGTCACTCTTTTCACTAAATAGATTTTTTTGTTAAGAAAAATATTGTTTAACAAAAAATGTTACTCATTTTAATGTCTCATGGGTTTATTGTTTCTTTTAATGAGTTAATAAATATTTTACGTCTCTTTTCATTTCAGACATGATAAATATTGATAGCTATAACCTGAGAAACAAAGCTCTTTGGTGTTTTCAGTAATTTTTACGAGTTTAGGAGTATTCTGAAACCAAAAAAATGTCGAAAAACTGCTCCCCTGTAGTGAAGATCACAGCCATCTTGCCCTACCCATGCACATAGAGCTCCCTACTACCTTTTCGTTCCTGACTCTTAAATAGGAGCTGGCAGATAGCGGTCACCAGATATTTAAGGAAATCATATTAAGCATGTAACATAAAAAAGTAGAAACCAATAAAAATAAAAAGATTAATCAAAAGAAGAAGTCTCAAATTAATATAAATGTCCCTGTGAAAATAAAAGGTAATATATCCATTAATATTATATCCATTAAATAAGAACAGGGTGCTATGTTTTAAAATAGGGAACATCCATAGGATGAAAAAAAGTTTCTGGAAATTAATAACGAGAGAGTGATAATAAAAACCATAATAAAAGGATTGGAAGATAAAGGTGAACAATTCTTTCAAAATCTAGAGCAAAAGGTAGACCAAGAGATGAAAAATTAAAAAGAAAGACAGAACTACCCAGGAAGTTCAATATCCAAAAAATGGAGTTCCCAGAGAGAACAGAGAAAAGAATGGGTAGGAAATCATCAAAGAAATAATTCAAGATAACTTTCCTAACTTAAAGTCCACTAAGAATAAAATAAATTCTTAGTGGACAATGAATAAAAATAAATCCATACCAAGACACATCATTGTGAGATTTCAAAGAGGATATTCAAAAGCTGCCATGGAGTAAAAACAAGATCCAAATGCATAATAGCATGGGACTTCTCAAGAACTGGAAGCTGAAAGACAATAAAACCACACTTTCACAATTCTGTAGGAAAATCACCAGAATTCTATACTCAAGCAAAGTATCAAGTGTGAGAGTAAAATAAAATATGTTTTCAGACATGCTAAGTCTCAAATACTTTACCTCTTATGTACTTTTTCCTACATAAGAATGAACCAAGAAAGAAGATGTGGGATCAGGAGAGAAGTGAAGGAAACTCCCAGGATGGAGATCCCAAGATGATAGAGAGAGAGAGTAACAAACAACCTGTCCAGATTGGAACAGATTAAAAAGTTCTAAGAAAAATTTCTTTAGGAAGATGAAAATGAAAAAATGACAGATATGTCAGAATATATTTCAAGGAGGTTATACACTTGGGTGGGAGTTTGGAGTTAAAGTAATCAGTACAAAGAAAAAGGAGCAAACAAGCCAAATAACAGTCAGGAAATTAAACCAAATTAAACCAAATTAAACTCAGGAAAAACAATATACTGGATATCTAAAGAGTGAGTTAGGTTTGAAAGTGGTTTCCTCTGAGATCAGAAAATGGGGGTGGGAGTGCTCTTGCAAAAACTACTGTTTTTCATAAGCTTTGAAAAGCTATTTGATTATTTAAGGCAGTTGCATCTGTAAGTTTGATAAAAATAAAAAAATAAGTTAAAAGCAAGTTAAAAAAAAAAAAATGCCCCAGGCTCTTACAGTAGTCTACGAAAGCCTGCTTCCTGCTTCTTCCTCCCCTCCTACACGTGATCTCCACCTGGGCCTCCTTGCTCGGTGCAGATACTCAGGACCTTGGCATTGGCTTTGTATCTGCGGCAGCATTTTCCTCCCAGGTATGCCCTTTAGGTCTCTGTTCAGATGTTCCCGCCAGTAAACCCCTGCTCTCCTTAATCTCTCAGGGCGCTTTACTTTTCATCATGGCACTTGGTATCACCTGGCATTTTATTCTCTCCATTACTGGGCTTTGTCTCTGCTTTTGTGTTTCAAATACCACAAACAGCCTTGATTATAGTAATGGTTCACAAAACATTTATTGGATGAATAGGACTGATATATACTAATTTAAAAACATTCACTGAAGAGGAAATACAAGTGGGTAACAAATACTCAATCTTGAAAGTTGTCAGGAAAATGTAAATGAAAGCAATGGGATAATTTTTGTCCAGATTCAAAATAAAATACTGTTAATATCACTGGCAAGAGTGGAAAAGTAAACTGTAGTCTTTTGGGATGCAATTTAATATGCAGATAATCACACTGGGCATAGATAAGGCGTGTACAACAATACTGCTGCAGCAGTGTGTATAATAGTAAACAGCTGAAAACAACCTCAATGCCTACAAATAGAGGCGTGGTTACATTACAGCACTCATGTATTTTTTAACAACTGGCAGCAAGTAAAAAAATGAGGGACATCTATGTTCTATATTGTGATTCCATTTGTGTTTCATAAAACAGAAGACTAAATGTCTACATTTATGATTACATATGAAAATACCTAGAAAAAGATGTAGCATACATTTCAAACTTTCATTTTATCTCTAGTTGCTCATTTTTTTGTTTAACATCTATTCCTTGAGCACGTAGTATGTGTAAGGAATTGTCGAGCGTGCTAGGAACAGCAGTGAGAGAGAGAGGGCATTCACAGTGGGATGGGGATTTAACTTGATACATTACATTCTGTCCAGTGGAGCTTTCTGCAGTAAAGGACAAATCTTGTGAATCTGCACTGTCCAATACTGTGAGCTACTAGTCTCATGTTAACTGTTGAACACTTGATGTATGACTAGTGTAACTGAGGAATGGAATTTTACATTTTACTAATATTTTATTTAAATACATTTAAATTGCCATATAGGCAGAATGTTACCATATTGGTCAGTGCATTTATATGGGATGGTCAGGGAGGCCCTCACATAAAGGGAGAGGAGACGTATTTGGAAAGAAGGAGCTAGCCACGTGTTATGTGCAGAGTGAACAACAGGACCTCATTGGTGTAGCTGGAAGCCTGTAAAGCTGGAACAGAACAGGCAAGGATAAGAGTAGAGGAAATGAAGGAGAGAAACGGAAGGGCGCCCCACCATGGAAGGCCTTGGTGGCTAGTATAAGACTTTACTACTTCTCTGGGTGAGGTGGGAAGCTATTGCAAGGCTTTGAGCATACAAATGAAGTGATGTGAATTTTTAAAGAGTTGCTGGAACTGTTTTGATGATAAACAATGGGGGGCGGGGAGGACAGAAGCAGGGAGAAAGTTAGGAGGCTCCTACTTAACCCAGGCTGGAGGTGGTGGTGAGTGAGGGGATAGTAATGAAAGTGCTGAGAGGTGGTCAGGTAAAATGACAGTATTTACTGCTGGATCAGATAAAGGGCAGAAGAGAAAGGGAGCAATCAAGAATGGGCTTCAAGGCTTTGGACTTGAGCAAGTGACATAGGGAGCGCGGGGAGGAGAGTGTTTGGGGAAAGAATCAGGAGTTCTGTTTTGGGCATGGTAAGTTGAAGACAAATATGTGGGTCATAGAGCAAATTAAGCCTGAAACATCGCTAGAGGCAAAAAGGACAAAACTGAAGTTGTCCTTCTTCAGGCACATCCTGAGAAGGCAGGGTTCTTTGGGAAAGATAATGCTGGGAAGAACAGGAGACAGCAGGAAGAGAGGAAGACCAAATATGAGATAGATTGGCTCCATAAAAGGAGCTGAGCAGGACTTTTGAAGACAGGACATCATGGACATCACTCATTCATGGGGTCACCAGGGGTCAGAGCCGACTCACTGGTCCATAACACACAAGTTGGTGGTGCCCATAGTTACTTATGCCAGAGTCCTGACAATGAGAGGTTTTAAAATGGGAACTGCAGCTAAAGCGTTTCTTTCTAGAGAACTGAGTAGAAGAGCATTCATAGATGGTAGTAGGGTAGCCTCCTTATGTGAGGGACAGAACAAGTAACTTGTCATCAACCTTTTTAGCATGAACATTTTATGTCTTTAATTACACGTGGCTCTAAGATTTGGCTAATTATTTCTTACTTGTTCCATAGAATGGCTCCTGAACGCATAAGGTCCCTATCACGAGTTTGTGCCCCACTTATTACTCTGCCAGATTTCAAACCGCTGGTGGAAGCTCTGCTCACCTACCATGGACATGAACCTCAGGAAATGCTCTGGCCGGAGTTCTTTGATGCTGTGAATGATGCCTTGTTGCTGTAAGTGATGTGCATTCACCCTGTCACCCAACTTTTGTTTTTTCATCTCTTAGAATACTTCAGTTTGTTGGAAAAGCAGTTTTCGAATGTTTTCATCTCAGTACCCACTTTACGCTCTTAAAAATTATTGAGGATCCCAGTGAGCTTTCTAATTAACACGTGGGTTATATTTGTCAATATTTATCATATTTGCAATTAAAACATAAGTTTTAAAAATATTTTTTATTTAAAAATAACAATAAATTGATTGCATGTTAACACAGATAGCATATTTTTATGAAAAACAACAACCTTTTCCAAGCAAAAAGTTATCTAACAAGAGTGGCATTGTTTTACACTTTTGTAAATCTCTTTATTGTCAGACTTAAAAGAAGACAGCTGGGTCCTCATATGTTTTTATATTCAGTCTGGTGTGATATGTTGTCTTGGCTGAAGTATATGAAGAAAATCCAGCCTCACACAGATATGGAGTTAGAAAAGACAGAAATATTTTAATAGCCAGCTCAGACAATTGTGGATATTCTCTTTGCATACCTCACCAAAATTTGAAAATGGTGGTTTTTTTAAAGTTTACTTCTGATGTGGAATCTGAAATTATATCAGTGAGCTTTTCATACTGATACATGAAAACCCACTGGTGTGTCTTCCACTTTTAATGGGTTTTTTGTAGCCTTGTGCATGGTTCATTTGGAAAATACTGGTTCATTGTTTTGCAGATCTTCCCGAACACTGACAGTATTTCATTTTGCACTATCAAAATGTACCTTCATTCCTGTCACCACCAATCTCATCAGGAATGTCTTTAAGTGTTGGGAAACTATCAAGCTGATGTTGGCGAAAATAAATTTTCCAAGGTTCTAATTTCTGCTTAAAAACTCATATTTATCAATGGCTTCAAATACTGTCCGTTGTACTTGAGGTACTAGGGTCACTTCACTAATTTTTGAGAAACTATGTGCCGCATACTCAAGTGTGAATAACCATTCTTTGTGTGCCAGTCATTCTTTCAAGTAAGTTTCCATGAAGAAAAAAAAGTGGCGAGTTGATCTCACAGGTCAGTTGCACGAGTGCTTTTCCTCTTAAGGCATCCAGCATTTTTTGTTATGTAGCAGAAGTGCTTTATGTATACTTTACTTTTTATTACACATAATGTTTTTTTTAAATACAAAGTACTCTCAAGGGTAAAAATGTGAGAAAACAAATATTTTATATTGTTCGTCAAACACATTTTTATGTGAAATTGGCAGCGTTCTTACTGGGAGTCTGTGGTGGTCAACAACGCAGTGTGACTCCTGCTTTGCTTTGTGCGAAGCACAGCGGTCTTCCCGCTCTCGCTCTGCACTGTGAATGCGAACCTCAGCACAGTGGTGCTAGGAAACACCAGGAGATTCAGAACAGTTATTCAACATGCCTCGTGTGTGTATTGCCAAGTTCCCTAAAAGAACTCCTGCCCTTAGTTGGTGTTGGTACCAAATGTAGTTCAGCCATATCTAGAGATTCCGTTTTGTGGCAGGAGTCTAGTTCTGTTGAAATATTAATTAATCACACCTATATTTGAATTATTTAATAACTTGTCTAGACTTAATGATTGGTCTCAAATTGATGCTGCAATTAACTTGTACTATAATAGTCCATGAAAACGTTCTACTGAATATGATACAATAAGGTAAATTCATAATATCCATACAGCCAAGGGAAAAATAACTTGCCTCATTTGCTTCTTTTTTTTTTTTAATTTTTTTTTTAAATTTATTAGTTTCAGGTGTACAAGACAAGGTAATACTTAGACGTTCATCATTTATATTCCTCACACTGTGAACCCCCCTCCCCCCATCCACTATCCCTCCGACCTCACACTGAGCCATCACATTATATATATAAAATTATAGTTGGCATTCATTAATGTTTAGCTTCTGGTGTACAATGCCATGATCAGGCATCCACAGTATCCCTGAGGTGGTCTTCCAAATAGGACACATGTCCATCGGATACCCAACAAAATCTTTACAACATTATTGAATACGTCCCCCAAATTAATTTTCAAAAACCCTGAGGCCATCTTGTGGTTACCAGCTGCTTCCTAATCCCTTCACCTTTCCCCTTATCCCCGACCCCCCCCCCCCGCCCATCTAACAACTCTCGGTTTTTCCTTTATGTCCCCAAAACTGTTTCTGATTAATTCATTCACATATTCTTTTCTTTAGATTCCTCATATAAGTGAGATCATATGGTACTTGTCTTTCTCTTTCTGACTTATTTCACTTAACATAATGTTCTCTAGATCCATCCATGTTGTTGCAAATGATAAGATTTCTTTCTTCTTTATGGCTGCGTAATACTCCATTGTATAAATGTACCACAGCTTCTTAATCCAGTCATCTACTGATAGGCATTTCGGTTGTTTCCATATCTTGGCTATTGTGTAGAGTGCTGCAATAAACATAGGAGTGCATACAGATTTTTGAATTGGAGTTTTGGATTTCTCCGGGTAGATGCCTAGGAGTGAAATTACTGGATCATAAGGTAGTTCCATTTTCAGATTCCTGAGATACCTCCATATTGTTTTCCATAGTGGCTGCACTAATCTGCAATCCCACCAACAGTGCACTAGTGTTCCCTTTTCTCCACATCCGCGCCAGCATTTGTTGTTTGTTGATTTATTGATGATAGCCATTTTGACTGGAGTGAGGTGGTATCTCATTGTGGTTTTTATTTGCATTTCTCTGATGGTTAGTGAGGTTGAGCATTTCTTCATATGTCTTCTTGCCTTCTGTATGTCCTTTTTAGAAAAATGTCTCCTCAAGTCCTCTGCCCATTTTTTAATTGGGTTGTTTGTTTTTTTGGAGTTGAGTTGAGTAAGTTTTTTATAGATTTGTGATATTAATCCCTTATCAGATATATCATTGGCAAATACCTTTTCCCATTCAGTAGGATCCCTTTTTGTTTTATTGATGGTTTCCTTTGCCGTGAAAAAACTTTTTAGTTTGATGTAATCCCACATGTTTATTTTTTCTCTTACTTCCCTCGCGCGAGGGGATATATCAGTGAAAATCTTACTCCGGGTAATGTCCATGAAGTTTCTTCCTATATTTTCTTCTAGATATTTTATGGTTTCAGATCTTACATTTAAGTCTTTAAGCCATTTTGAATTTATTTTTGTATATGGTGTAAGGAGGTGGTCCAGCTTCATTTTCTTGCATGTGTCTGCCCAGGTTTCCCAGAACCATTTATTGAATAGACTGTCTTTACCCCATCGTGCATTCTTGCTTCCATTGTCATAGATTAACTGGCCATATAGGCCTGGATTTATTTCTGGACTCTCTATTCTGTTCCATTGATCTGTCTGTTTTTATGCCAGTATCATGCTGTTTTGATTACTGTCGCCTTGTAGTATAATTTGAAGTCAGGTATTGTTATACCTCCCACTTTGTTCTTATTTCTCAAGATTGCTGAGGCTATCTGGGGTCTTTTATGATCCCATATAAATTTTAGGATTATATGTTCTATTTCTGTGAAAAACGTCGTTGGTAGTTTGATAGGAATTGCGTTGAATATGTATATTGCCTTAGGCAGTATGGACATTTTAACTGTACTAATTCTTCCTATCTATGAACATGGGATGTGTTTCTGTTTATTTGTATCTTCTTTCATTTCTTTCTTCAGTGTCTTATAATTTTCTGAGTACAGATCTTTTACTTTTTTGGTTAAATTTATTCCCAGGTATTTTATAGTCTTTGGAGCAATTGTAAATGGGATGGTTTTATTAATTTCTCCTTCTGATGTTTTATTATTGGTATATACAAATACAACTGGTTTCTGAATATTAATTTTGTATCCTGCTTCTTTACTAAATTCATCTATCAACTCTAATAATTTCTTGGTGGAGTCTTTGGGGTTCTCTATATATAGTATCATATCATCTGCTTAATGATAATTTTACTTCCTCCTTACCAATTTGGAAGCCTTTTATTTCTTTCTCTTGTCTGATTGCTGTGGCTAGAACTTCCAGCACTATATTGAATAAAAGTGGAGATAGTGGGCAACCTTGCCTTGTTCCTGATTTTAGGGGGAATGGTTTTAGCTTTTCCCCATTGTGTATGATGTTAGCTGTGGGTTTGTCATATATGGCCTTTATTATGTTAAGATATGATCCCTCTATTCCCACTTTCTTAAGGGTTTTTATCATAAAAGGTTGCTGTATTTTATCAAATGCTTCTTCTGCATCTATTGATATGATCATGTGCTTTTTATTTTTCATTTTGTTAATGTGGTGTATGACATTAATTGATTTGCAGATGTTGAACCACCCTTGCATACCAGGGATGAATCCCACTTGATCATGGTGTATGATCTTATTAATGTATTGCTGAATTCTGTTTGCTAATATTTTGTTGAGAATTTTTGCATCTATGTTCATTAGAGATATCGGCCTGTAGTTTTCTTTTTTTGTGGTGTCTTTGTCTGATTTTGGGATCAGGGTGATAGTGGCTTCGTAAAAAGTGTTTGGGAGTCTTCCCTCCTTCTGGATTTTTTGGAAGAGCTTGAGGAGAATAGGTGATAATTGTTTTTTTGAACGTTTTGTAAAATTCACCTGTAAAGCCATCTGGTCCAGGGCTTTTGTTTGTTGGGAGATTGTTGATTACTGATTCAATTTTCCTGATGGTAATCAGTCTATTCAGGTTTTCTGTTTCTTCTTGAGTTAGCCTTGGAAGGTTGTACGCATCTAGAAAATTGTCCATTTCTTCCAGATTGTCAAATTTGTTGGCATATAGTTGCTCATAGTAATTTCTTAAAATTTTTTGTATTTCTGCGGTGTCTGTTGTCACTTCTCTTTCATTTCTGATTTTAATAATTTGGGTCCTCTCTCTGTTTTTTTTAATGAGTCTGTCTAAAGGTTTGTCAATTTTGTTTATCTTCTCTAAGAACCAACTCTTGGATTCATTGACCTTTTGTATTATTTTTCTGGTTTCTATTTCATTTATTTCTGCTCTGATCTTTATTATCTCCTTCCTTGTGCTCCCTTTGGGCTTACTTTGCTGTTCTTTTTCCAGATCCCTTAAGTGTGAAGATAAACTGTTGATTAGTGATGTTTCTTGTTTCTTTAGGTAGGCCTGCAATGCTATGATTTTCCCTCTTAGGACTGCTTTCACGGCATCCCATAGATTTTGGGTCGTTGTGTTTTCATTTTCGTTCGTCTCTAGATATCTTTTGATTTCTTCCTTGATCTCCTACTTGACCCATTCATTAATTAGTAATAAGTTATTCAGCCACCATGAATTGGTGTGTCTTCCAGATTTTTTCCTGTAGTTCATTTCTAATTTCATAGCACTGTGATCAGAGAAGACAATTGGTATGATTTCAATTTTTGTAAATTTATCAAGACTTGTTTTGTGGCCTAGCATACGGTCTGTCTTGGAAAATGTTCCATGTGCGCTTGAGAAAAACGTGTATTTTGCAGCATTGGAGTGAAATGCTCTGAAAATATCAATTAAATCCAAGTGGTCCAATGTATCATTTAAGGCTGTTGTTTCCATATTGATTTTCTGTCTGGAAGACCTGTCCCTTGTTGTCAGAGGTGTGTTGAAGTCCCCTACTATGATAGTGTTACTGTTGATCTCTGTCTTTATGTCAGTCAGTACCTGTTTTGTATATTTAGGTGCTCCTATGTTGGGTGCATAGATGTTTACTAGGGTTATGTCCTCTTGTCAGATCGATCCCTTTATTATTATATAGTGCCCATCTTTATCTTTTAATATGTTCTTCATTTTAAAGTCTATTTTGTCAGATATAAGTATTGCAACACCAGCTTTTTTTTCTCATTTCCATTTGCATGAAATATGTTATTCCAACACTTCATTTTCAGCCTGTGTGTGTCTTTTGTTCTGAGGTGAGTCTCTTGTATACAGAATATACAAGGATCTTGCTTTCTTATCTACTCAGCCACCCTATGTCTCTTGATTGGAGCATTTAATCCGTTTACATTTAAAGTGATTATTGATAGGTACATAGTTATTGCCATTTTTAAATTTGTAGTTAGATTGTTTTCATTTTTCTTCTATGTACAGAAGTCCTTTCAGTATTTCTTGCAATGCTGGCTTGGTGGTAATAAATTCCTTTAGCTTATTTTTTTCTGGGAACCTCTTTATCTCTCCATCAACTTTAAATGATAGCCTTGCTGGATAAAGCATCTAGGTTGTAAGCCTTTGTTTTCCATCACTTTGAGTATCTCCTGCCACTCCATCTTGGCCTTCAATGTTTCTGTGGAAAAGTCATTTGATAGTCTTACGGGAGTTCCCTTGTATGTAACCCTCTGTCTTTCTCTTGCTGCTTTTAGGATTCTCTCTTTGTCTTTAAGCTTTGCCATTTTAACTATAATGTGTCTTGGTGTGGGCCTGTTTGGGTTTATCCTGGTTGGAACTCTCTGCACTTCCTGGGCTTGTATGTTGGTTTCCTTCATCAGGTTAGGGAAGTTTTCGGACATTACTACTTCAAATATGTTCTCAATCCCTTGCTTCCTCTCTTCACCTTCTGGCATTCCTATGATGAGCATGTTGTTGCGCTTGATGTTATCCCGGAGGTCTCTTAAATCATCTTCATTGTTTTTTATTCTTTTTTCTTTCTGTTGTTCTGTTTGGGTGATCTCTGCTAACTTGTCTTCTAAGTCACTGATTCGATCCTCTGCTTCATCTAACCTGCTGGTAATTCCTTCAAGTGAGTTCTTAATTTCGGTAATTGTGTTCTTTAGTTCTAACTGGTTGTTCGTTATGATTTCTATATCCTTCTTTATGTCTTCTCTAAGCTCCTTAAACATTCTTATCACCAGTGTTCTGAACTCTGTCTCTGATAGGTTGGTTACTTCTGTTTCATTGGGTTCCAGTTGTGGAGGTTTCTTCTATTCTTTTATTTGGGACATGTTTCTTTGTTTCCCCATTCTGGCTGACTCTCTGTGTTTGCTTTGATGTATTAGGTAGATCCCCTAGAGTTCTTAGTTCTTGCTGGGTTATCTTATGTAGTATGTGTCCTTTATATTTGACTTGCACTACTTCGTTCTTCTCCTGCGTGTGCTCCAAAGGTGACTCTAGTGTTGTGTATATTGTCCTGTTCAAGAAGAACTTTAATTGCTTTTCTCTTGTGAGTAGGTGGGGTTAACTCCCAGGCTGACTAGTTGTGAGACGTGGTTCTGGTCACCGCAGGGTGTTCTGCTGCGTGAGGGTTCACCACTTATGTGGTTTGGCCTCTATGGGCTCTTGTGCCTGTAGAGAATTCCCTCTGGGTGTGTGACTTTTAGGTCAAACACAGTAGTGCTCTGGTTTGGTCTGGAGTTGGCCTCTGGATATGTTGAATCTTGTGCCTCTTAAGCTGAGCCCTGGTAGAGCAATTTCAGAACAAAGCAAATCACCAAGCACAACAACAACAACAAAGAAAAAAAATCAAATACATTTACATGTAAAAACACCCGCTAACCCCTACTCAACACAGGCAAAGATATCAAAGATATAAAGACATAAAGACAAAACAAAACAAAACAAAACAAAACAAAACAAAAAGCAGCGCCAGTCTTGGCTTAAGCCCACCAAGTAATCTCCAGGTGTCCTCTGCTGTACCAGAGTCCCCTGCCTATTGTGCAGGCAGAACCAGTCATCTGGTGCCCAGGGTGACTTTAGGACTGTAGATTTAAATTCGTGGGGCTGAGGGGTCTGGATGATAGTTTTTACAAAGTCAGTGCAGTTTCTGCCCTTGCCTGCACATATGCACACTGAGAGTAGCACCACCAGCCCTGTGTCCAGTACTCCTGAGTCTTAGGGCACTTCTTCCGTGGGGTGGGGGTGGGGGGATCTCTAAGCTGCTGAAAGCCGGGAGCTGCGTCTCCCGCTTACTGCTGATCCCTGGGAGTGCCTCCACAGTTGCAGTTGCCCCACCCGAGGCAGGCCAGAAAGGGTGGGAGCTGGGGATGGAGGGGTCTTCTCTCTCCCAGCCCAGCTGCTTCACACTCTTCCCGCAGGCCAGAAAAGGTGGTGGCTGGGGATGGAGGAGTCTCTTCTCTCCTAGCCCAGCCAAAATCACACTCTTCCCAGCCTCTTCCCTGGGTCAGAGCTGCTTGTTAAGTCTCCCCAGAGCCTGAGCACTACAGCCCCTCTGTAATCTGACACAACTCCTCAGTTCAGGGGCCAGTTTAAGTCTCTGGAAGGGCTGGGGTAGGATTGGAGCAGCGGGATAAGGGCCCACGTATGGAGTTTGTGTTCTTTGTGCGCCCTAGGGCCCACCAAGCTGCCTCCCCGGCAGGAGCGATCAGTTGTGGGACGCAGGGAAAGAGCCCACCTCCTGGCTTTTGTATTCTCTGTTCTGCCTTGGGGACCCCTGCGTCTTTAGAGCTGTGGGTTAACGCTGCCGCCTCCTCCGCCACCTCAGCAGCAGCCGCCATCGGCCGTGATTCCACCATGGGACCGCGCATTTCCACTCCGCTCCCTTCCTTCTTCCCCTGCTCACCCAGTTTGTGCACCTTCAAGTAATCCTTCCACGAGTCTCTTAGCTGTTCTGCCTGATGAGCAAAGAGTTCTATGATGGGTTATATGTCCCGTTTGTAATAAGATCCGGAGGAGAACTCAGAAAGTGTGTCCCGCTGCCGCCATTCCTATGACGTCACTTCTTGAATACATTTGTGACTCCAGTGGCATTTTTTAAAGAAATAGAACAATAAATCATCAGATTTGTTTGGAATCACAAAAGACCCCGAACAGCCCCGAAAGCAATCTTAAGAAAAAAGAACAATGCTGGAGGTATCCCACTCCCTGACTTTAGCTTGTACTACAGGGCTACAATAATCAAAACAGCATGGTGTTGGCAGAGAAACAGACACGTAGACCAATGGAATCGAATTGAGAACCCAGAAATAAACCCCCATAAATATGGACAGATAATTTTTGACAAAGAAGCAAAAAACATACAATGGAGAAAAGACAGCCTCTTCAATAAATGGTGCTGGGAGAATTGGATAGCCACGTGCAAAAGAATGAAACTGGACTGCTATCTGTCACCACGTACCAAAATTAATTCAAAATGGATCAAAGCATAAGACCTGACACAATAAACTGCATAGAAGAAAACATAGATACTAAACTTATGGACCTTGGGTTCAAAGAACATTATATGAATTTGACTCCAAAGGCAAGGGAAGTAAAAGCTAAAATAAACAAATGGGACTATATTGAACTTAAAAGCTTCTGCACAGCAAAAGAAACCATCGACAAAATAAAGAAGCAACCAACTGAATGGGAGAAGATTTTTGCAAACAGTGCCTCCGATAAGGGGCTAATATCCAAAATATACAAGGAACTCATGAAAGTCAACAACAAAAAAACAAACAACCCAATTGAAAAATGGACAGAGGACCTGAAGAGACATTTCTCCAAAGAGGACATACAAATGGCAAATAGACATATGAAAAAATGGTCAACATCAGAGAAATGCAAATAAAAACCACAATGAGATATCACCTCACCCCAGTCAGAATGGCTATCATCAACAAGACAAATAGTAACAAGTGTTGGAGACGTTGCGGAGAAAAAGGAACCCTCATACACTGTTGGTGGGAATGCAGACTTGTGCAGCCGTTATGGAAGGTCGTGTGGAGGTTCCTCAAAAAAATTAAAAATAGAATTATCATATGACCCAGCAATTCCACTCCTGGGTATCTACCCAAAAAATCTGAGAACATTTATCCATAAAGACACGTGTGCTCCAATGTTCATTGCAGCTTTGTTTACGGTGGCCAAGACATGGAAACAACCAAAACGTCCTTTGATAGATGAATGGATAAAGAAGTTGTGGTATATATACACAATGGAATACTATTCGGTGGTAAGAAAAGATGAAATAGGACCATTTGTGACAACATGGATGGATCTTGAGAATATAACGCTAAGCGAAATAAGTCAGACAGAAAAAGCAGAGAACCCTATGATTTCACTGATATGTGGTATATAAACCAAAAACAACAAAAGAAGAAGACAAACAAATGAGAAACAAAAACTTATAGACACAGACAGTAATTTAGTGGTTACCAGAGGGTAAGGGGGGGTGTGGGATGGGAGATGAGGGTAAGGGGGATCAAATATATGGTGATGGAAGGAGAACTGACTCTGGGTGGTGAACACACAAGGGGATTTATAGATGATGTAATACAGAATTGTACACCTGAAATCTATGTAACTTTGCTAACAATTGTCACCCCAATAAACCTTAATTTAAGAAAAAAAGTAAAAGTAGCGAGAGTGAGCATCCATGTCTTATTCCGTATCTTTGAGGAAAAGCTTTCAGTTTTTTCATTGTTGAGTACTATCTCAGCTGTCATATATGATCTTTATTATGTTGAAGTATATTTCCTCTAGACCCACTTTGTTGAGAGTTTTAATTATGAGTGGATGTTGAATTTTGTCAAATGCTTTCATTGCATCTATTAAGATGATGACAACCTTTTTATCCTTCATTTTGTTAAAATACATCACATTGGTTGCTTTGCAGATGTTGAGCCATGTTTGTGTGCTAGGAATAAATCCCACGTGGTCATTAAATTAGATTCCTGGACCTGGATCCTGTGTGTGTGTGTGTGTGTGTGTGTGTGTGTGTGTGTGTGCGCGCGCGCGCGCTCGGGCTTTCTCACACCAACAAGCCATTTTCAGACACCAATAGGAGGGTGTCCAAGAATTTAACTCAGTTCTGACACTGTCAACTTGGAAATAGCATCAGATTCCACCGTTAAATGGCTCGGTCTTGCAAGACTGCCCCCACTACAGATGTAAACGCAGGCTGTTATCTATACTTCTGACCAACTGACTATAAATTGGAGGTTCCAGTGAGCCTTCCAACTCAGGATGCCAATCACAAGTCCAGGTTAGTATTTCTACTTCTCACTCACTGGCTATAAAGCACACGTTCCCACAACCCTCTCCTTGGGTTTGATTAATTTGCTATAATGGCTCACAGAACATAGATAAATATTTTATGTACCAGATTACCAGTTTATTATAAAAGGAACAGCCAGATGGAAGAGATGCATGGGGAAAGCGTGCAGAGCTTCCATGCCCTCTCCAGGTATGCCATTCTCCCCAAATCTCCATGTGTTCACCAACCCAGAAGCTCTCTTAACCCTATCCTTTTGGGGTTTTATGGAAGCTTCATTATTAGGCATGATTGATAAAATCATTGGCCATTGGAAATTTATTCAATTTCCAGCCTCTCTTTCCTCTTGGAGGTCAGGGCGGTGGGAATGGAAGTTCCAACCCTCGGGTCACTTGGTTGGTTCTCCTGGTAACCACTCCCCATCCCTAGGTGGATCCAAAAGTCACTTCATTAATATGACAAGAGACAACTTGATAGCTCTCATCACTTTGGAAATTCCACGGGTTTTAGAAGCTCTGCTCCAGGAACAGCGTTGAAGTCCAAATATAGTTTCTTATTATAAATCACAATATCACAGTCATGGTGTATGATCCTTTTAATGTATTATTGAATTTGGTTTGCTAATATTTTGTTGAGGATTTTTTGCATCAATATTCATCAGGGATATTGACCTGTAATTATCTTTCCTGTTGTGTCTTGCCTGGTTTTGGTATCCAGATAGTGCTGCCCTCATGTAAAATGGGTTTGGAAGTGTTCCCTCCTCTTCTTTCGAATACTTTGAAGAAGATTGATATTAATTAATTCTTCTTTAAATATTTGGTAGAATTCAGCAGTGAAGCCATCTGGCTAGACTTTTCTTTTTGGGAGTTTTTGATTAGTGATTCAAACTGCTTGCTAGTAAATGATCTGTTCAGATTTTCTGTTTCTTCATGATTCAGTTTTGGTAGGTTGTATGTTTCTAGGAATTTATCTATTTCTTCTAGGTTGTCCAATTTGTTAATGTATAAATTTTCATAGTAGTCTCTTACAATCATTTGTATTTGTGTGGTATCAGTTGTAATGTCTCCTCTTTCATTTATAACTTTGTTGGAATTTTCTTTCTTTATTTCCTTTTATATTAGTCTAGCTTATCAATTCTTTCTTTCACATATCATGTCTTTGGTTTTTTTTTACCTGAGAAATCATCACCAAACTCAGGTTTGTCTAGGTTTTCTCCTTTGTTGTCTTCTGGGACTTTTATAGTTTTGCATTTTAAATTTAGGTTTAGGATCCCTTTGAGTTAATTTTTGTTAAGGGTGTAAGGTCCGTGTCTAGATTCATTTTTTTTTTTTGCCTGTGGATGTCCAGTTGTTCCAGCACAGTGGGTTGAAAAGATGACCTTTACCGCATTGTGTTATCTTTGCTCCTTTGTTAAAATAGTTGACTGTATTTGGGGTATTTCTGGGTTCTCTACCTGTTCCATTGACCTATTTGTCATTACCACACTGTCTTGCTTTACCATAGCTTTATAGGTAAGTCTTGAAGTCAGCTAGTGTCAGTCCTCCAACTTTGTTCTCTTTCAATATTATGTTGGCTAGTCTGGGTTTTCTGCTTCTCCACGTAAACTTTAGAATCAGTTTGTTGATATCCACAAGATAACTTGCTGAAATTTTGGTTGAGATTGCATTGAATCTGTAGATCAAGTTGGGGAAAACTGATGTTCTTGTCAATATTGAATCTTCCTAATCATGAATATCTCTCCATTTATTTAGTTTTTCTTTGATTTTGTTCATCAGAGTTTTGTAGTTTCCTCATACAGATCTTGTACGTATTTTGTTAGATTTATACCTAAGTATTTAATTTTGGAGGATACTAATGTAAATGGTATGGTGTTTTTAATTTCAAATTTCACTTGTGCATTGCTGGTATGTAGAAATGTGATTGTCTTTGTATTTTAAGCTTGTATCCTACAGATTTGCTCTAATCGCTTATTAGTTCCAAAAGGTTGGGGTTTTTTGTTTTTGTTTTTGTCATTTCTTTTGGATCATGTCATATATGAACAAAGGCAATTTTATTTCTTTCCAGTCTGTATACTTTTTATTTCCTTTTCTGTTCTTATTGCATTAGCTAGACTTTCTAGTATGGTGTGGAAAAGCATGGTGCAAGGAGGCATTTTAGCCTACTATATTGATCTCAATGTTCAAGCTTCGAGTTTCTCACCGTTAACTATGATATTAGCTGTAGGTTTTCTGTAGCTATTCTTTATCAATTTGAGGAAGTTCTTCTCTATTCCTAGTTTACTGAGAGTTTTTGTATTGAATAGGTTTAGATTTTATCAAATGCTTTTTCTGTATCTATTGATATGATCATTTGGTTTTTCTTTTTTAGCCTGTTGATGTGATGGATCACACTTATTGATTTTTCAAAAGGTGAATCACCTGGGACAAATTCTACTTGGTCATAGTGTATAATTCTTTTTGTACATTTTTGGATTCAATTTGCTAATTTTTTTTCTTGCCCCCACCCTTCCACCCACCCAGTTTTTTTTTAAACCATTGTTTCTCAATCTAATTGTAGGGCTCAGCTCCCTGCCTCATGCTGGTATTATGAGC
Source organism: Rhinolophus hipposideros (assembly GCF_964194185.1). Classification (NCBI taxonomy): domain Eukaryota; kingdom Metazoa; phylum Chordata; class Mammalia; order Chiroptera; family Rhinolophidae; genus Rhinolophus; species Rhinolophus hipposideros. The sequence continues at coordinate 7,355,626 of NC_138057.1, read as the reverse complement.
CCTGCATTCCCCCGGCTGAGGCAGTCGGTTGCCGGTTGTTGGTCAGCCGCTCACAGCAGCTCACGGCAGCTCTAGTCGGCTGCCGGCAGCTCATGATGGCTGCCGGCCAGCATGGCCACCGGCCGCTCACGGTAGCACACATCAGCACACAGCAGCCCACGGCAGCAGACAGCAGCCCGCAGCAGCTCACAGCAGTCCATAGCAGCACACAGCAGCTCACACTGGCCTCCGGCTCTTCACAGCAGCCCAGCTCCAGACTGTTGTTCACAGTCTTAGCTGTAGAGGGTGCAGCTCACTGGCCCATGTGGGAATCTGACCAGTGGCCTTTGGCATTAGGAGCGTAGCGCTCCAACCGCCTGAGCCACCGGGCCGCCCCAATTTGCTAATTTTTTGTTGATTGTTTTTGCATCTATGTTCATGAAAGATATTGGTCTCTAAGTTTTTATATGTGTGTGTGTGTGTGTGTGTGTGTGTGTGTGTGTCTGTCTGTATGTATATATATGTGTATATATATATATATATATATATATATATATATGTATATATGTGCATGTATATGATGTGTTTGTCTGCTTTTGATATTAGTGTAATTCTGGCCTCATAGAATGAGTTTGGAAGTATTCCCTATGCTTCTGTCTTCTGAAAGAGAGTTTAGAGAATTGGTATAGATTCTTATTTAAATGACTAGAAGAATTCACCAGTGAATCCATCTGGGCTTGGTGCTTTCTGTTTTGAAAGGTTATCAGTTGTTCATTGGATTTCTTTAACAGATATAGGCCTACTTTTCCTTGTGTGAGTTTGACAGATTTTGTCTTTCAAGGAATTAGTCCATTTTATTTAGGTAATCACATTTATCAGCATAGAGTTGTTCATTGCATTCCTTTATTATTCTTTTAATACCTATAGGAGCTGTAGTAATGTTTCCTGTTTCATTTCTGACATTAGTAATTTGTGTCTTCTCTTTTTTTCTTAGTTAGCCTGGCGAGAGGCTTATTGATTTTATCGGTCTTTTCCAAGAACCAGCTTTTGGTTTCATTGATTTTCTCTATTGATTTCCTGTTTTCAATTTAATTGATTTCAGCTCTTAATTCTTATCAGTTCTTTTCTTCTGCTTACTTTGGATTTAATTTGCTCTTCTTTTTCGAGTTATTCGAAGTGGAAACTTAGATTGTTGATTTTAGAATAGGAAAAGTAAAGTAAGTTTTTATTTTGCCTTCCATTATTCCCTCTTTGATGTTCTTTATGTACATCTGAGTTTCTGACATATTATTTTCCTTCTCTCTAAAGAACTTCTTTTAACATTTCTTGCAAGACATGTCTACTGGAAACAAATTCCCTCAATTGTTGTTTGTCTGAGAATAATCTTTATTTCTTCTTAAGTTTTCAAGAATAATTTTGTAGGATACAGAATTCTACATGGTGTGTGTTTTTTTCTCTCTCTTAACACTAAATATTTTATTCCACTCTCTCCTTGCTTGCAAGAGAAGTTGGGTATAATCTTATCTTTATTCCTCTGTAAAATTTTTTTCCTTCTGGCTTCTTTCAGGATTTTTCTTATCTTTGATTTTTTATTTATTTATTTATTTATTTTTGTAGTTTCAAAATGATATGCCTAGGCATAGTGTTTTGGCATTTATCCTGCTTGATGTTCTGTAAGCTTCCTGGAACTGTGATTTGGTATCTGACATTAAGTTGGGAAAATTCTCAGTCATTATCGTTTCAAATATTCCTTCTGTTCTTTTCTCTTTCTTCTCCTTCTGTTACATTATGTAGTTGTCTTTTATAGTTGTCCCACATTCCTTGAATATTCTTTTTTTTCTCAGTCTTTGTTTTTTTGGTTTTCAGGGTTTCTATTGGTATAGCCTCTAGCTCTGAGATTCTTTCCTCAGTCAGTCTACTAATAAGTTCATCAAAGGCATTCTTCATTTCTATTACAATGTTTTTTACCTCTAGTATTTTTTTTACTAGAGGTGAAAAACATTTTTTACTAGGGTGGACTTTGTTAGGATTTCCATCTTTTTGCTTGTATTACCAATCTGTTCTTGCATGTTGTCTATTTTATTCATCAGAGCTCTTTGCATATTAATTATAGATTGTTTAAATAACCCTGGCTAACATATATTGATTGCTTTCTAGGTTCCAGGAGGTCTTCTAAGGTTTTTCATGTAATATCTCATTATAGCTTCACAACAAGCCTATGAGGGAGCTACTTTTTTCTTTTTTCTTTTTTGAGATAAAATAGGTATCTAACATAAGTGTCAGCATTATAATTCGATATTTGTAAACACTACAAAGTGATCACCACCATAAGTCTAATTACCATCCATTACGATACATTTGATCCCCTTTACCCATTTCACCCCTCTGCCCCCAACCTCACTTCCCCTCTGGTAAACATCAGTCTGTTCTCTGTATCTGTGAGTCTGGTTTTGGTTTTTATTTATTCATTTAATTTGTTTTTCAGATTCCATATATAAGTGAAATCATATGGTATTTGTCTTTCTCTGACTTATTTCACTTAGCATAAACCCTAAAATTCCATCCATGTTTTCGCAAATTGTAAGATTTCCTGCTTTTTTATGGATGAATAGTATTCCATTGTGTGTGTGTGTGTGTGTGTGTGTGTGTGTGTGTGTGTGTGTGTGTATCTCAAGTCTTTATCCATTCATCCATTGATGCACACTTAGGTTGTTTTCATTTCTCGGCTATTATAAATAGTGCTTCAATGAACATAGTGGTGCATATATCTTTTTGAATTAGTTTTTTGTATTCTGTGGATAAATATCCAGAAATGGAATAACTGGATCATATGGTAGTTCTGTTCTTAACTTTTTGAGGCATCTCCAGACTGTTTTCAAGTCATACAACTCAACAACAACAAAAAAAACCCAATTGAAAAATGGGCAGATGATCTGAATAGACATTTTTCCAAAGAAGACATACATATGACCAACAGGCTCATGAAAAGATGTTCAACATCACTGATTATCAAGTAAAAGTAAATCAAAACCACAGTGAGATACCACTTCACATCTGTTAGAATGCTGTTATCAAAAAGACGAGAGAAAACAACTGTTGGAGAGGATGTGGAGAAAAGGGAACCCTGGTATACTGTTATTGGGAAATGTAAATTGGTGCAGCCACTGTGGAAAACGGTATGGAGATTTCCTCCAAAAAAGTAATCGTAATTGCTTTTAGTTCCCTGTCTAGTAATTCCAAGATCTCTGCCATGTCTGGTTCTGATTCTTGCTTTTTCTCTTCAACTGTGTTTTTTTCTTTTTGGTAGGTCTTGTAATTTTTTTCTTAATAGCTAAATATGATGTCTGAGGTTAAAGGAACTGCTGTAAATAAGTTTTTGTAATGTGGTGGTGAGGCATGGGGGAGGGGAAGTGTTCTATAGTCCCGTGATTAGGTCTCAGTCGTTTAGTGAGCTTACGCTTCTGGACAGACTGTGAACCTCACAGAGTTTCTCAGTTTTTTCTCCCTCTTAGGTGGGACAAGATACCTAGCACTGGCTGGAATTAATGATTATTTTCCTTCCCCCAGTCAGTCAGGCTCTGATGATACCCCCAGCACATTAGGCTCTGGTAAAGTAGCTTCCCCTGAGGGCAGGCCTTGTTAAGAAGAACAGTGTGCTCTGTTGTATTTAAAAATGGTTCCTTTTCCCCTCTTCCTGCTTAAAACAGGAGTGGATTTTTCTCCATTATTTACTGTGAGAACCTGGTCAAGCTCCTGGAGGTAAACCTCACAATATCTGGGGGGCTCCTCTATGACTGCGTCCCCCTGGACTTTTTAACTGTCAGAGTTGTCCACACTGAGCCTCCAGCCACCAGCTAATTATAGTTCAGGTTTCCCTTCTCCAGAACTGATTCACGCGGTGATTTCTCCTTGTGTATCTCTGCTCCGGGAGCCACTATTCTCAGTATTCACCTGTCTATCTCACCAATTTTGTGGACCAAGGTTTTACCTGCGCCCTTTCCTCTCTTTAAGGATGACAGACAGTTGTTGAATTGTCAGTCTGTTCTCCTTTTACTTGTTAGGACAGAGTGGTGACTTCCAAGCTCCTTACAGGTGCAATGGGAAACCAGATGTCTCTATATAGTACATTAAAAAATGTATAACTACAATACCATTATTGTATCTAAAAATTGGCACTAATTCCTTATCATATATTTAGGGAGAGGGCAAATTCTCCTATCATCTCGATTTTTTAAATATATGTACATATAGTTGGTTTGTTGGAATCACAGTCCAAAGTCCACACGTTGCGTTTGATTGATAGTTCAAAAGTTTCTTTCAGTCTGTAGGTTCCCAATCCCTCTTTGTTTTAGTTTTGCCAATTATTTGTTGAAGGAATATGCTTGCTTTTCCCTCCTCTCAGGTTACAGAGCATTCCACCATCTTGAGTGTAATAAAAGGTACAATTATCCCCGGAAACCCTGCCCTCTTAAGATGCTCCCTTAGTCATATATTCAATTTTGGTATGCAGTTGGGCCTTTTTGTTATTTTCTGTTCTGTTTCTTTGGCCTATTACACGTTCATACACCAGTATAGTTTGTTTTAATGGTAGAATCATTCTAATATGCTTACTATAAAATAGGGCTAATTCCCACTCATTTATTTTTTAGGTTTCTCTGGGAATTCTTGGTAGTTTTATCTTTCAAATAAACTTTGAAACCAACTTGTCTAGCTTCAGGAAAGACTGCTAATGCTGCTTGTGGGGAGGTTCATGTTAAACACAAAGATTAATTAAATGCATAGGTAACTAAAGGAGGAATGATATCCTTACAATGTAAGGCTTTTTACCCACCTATCCAAGAACACTTACATCTTTCTATTTGTTCAGATTTACTTTTGTGATCTTAAAGGTGTGTTTTATATGGTATTGTCCACATTCTGTGAGAATGTTTATCCTGCCTGAAACCTGACAAGATATTTCAAAGAAACTAATAACTCTGATCAGAAATTTGGCAAATTAGAAGTCTAATAGGATTTTTTTTGTCTTCTAAGTAGACATTTTTCATTCCTAAGATTTTTTAGTATTTTTGTTTTTATTTTTTGGCTGTAACAAGTGGATATTCTTCCATCTTCAGATTGCTTTTTATTATATCATTACATTTGAAAAATGACCAACTTCAAGCCACTGTCATTGTTTCACTCACTTCAGAGGAAGTAATTACCATGGAGTATTTTCCGTTTTTCATATGTAACTCTTAAAAATTGGAATATATGTTTTAATTTGTATGAAATATTATAATCCAGGAATTTGTTAAGGTAAGATTTAGAAAGAGAAATATAAAGTTAAATCACTTTATGTTTTTTAAAAAGGGCAAGACACAATTTTCCTGGTTATAATGTAAAGTCTTTTTTTTCCTACCTTTTCTAAACCTGTCAGAACTGAGCCAATAAATTTGAATTTTTTGAGGAGTCTGATCAGTTAGTTATTGTTGTTTATGTAAGATATTGAGTAATAACTCATTTGAAAGTCGGTCACCTGTGGTAAGGATGCTTCACAAGCGTATCCCCTCACGTTATTTACCTGAGTGCACATTGCAGGTAACAGCGGTTTACCCCACTGACATGTGCTTCACACTCCAAAGCAGTTTTTCAAAGTATTTACTTTTAAGTAAATGCTCGTTGGCTTTCACCTTGGCAGCTCTCTTCCTGATTTATTTAGTAATGTGTTTCCTTGAAGAATATGGTCTTAACGTCCTGTATTTCCAATCTTACCTGTCTATCAAGTGTTGAACTAAAAGGAAATGGGAGATTGCCCCTTACACCGTCTGTGAAACCCCACAAAGCTGTTTCAGAACTTGCTGACGAGGAAGAGATTTGTTAGAGTAGCCACTCTTGCTGTACCCGCAGTGCTCAGATGAAAGCTAAGGGTAGTGCTTCCATGAGTAGGCCGAATTCCTGCTTTGCTATTTATTTTACTTGTGATAGCACATTCTCCCTCAGCAACTAATAACATTTATTCAGTTTGGAAAATACACGGGGACAGACTGTCCAGAGATGCTGGGTGGTCTTCAGCTTGTCCAATTCCTATGGCTTCAGCTCAGCAAGTTCCCCAAGTAGTGGCGTAAGCGCTGGAGCCTTTCCCTGGACACTTTCCCATAGACAGAGCATCCCGACCACATGTTGACACAGGGAGGCTGATTCAGTCAATCAGTGCAAATTACCACCCCCACCCCCAGCCCCACTGCCTGCCTTCCCCCAGCCCCTTGAGCGGTTCCCCAAATGTGCTGCATGGTCATTTGGAAACCACATACTTTCTTTGACCAATGTGCCCTGCCCTGTGTTTAGCCATCCAGCTATTTGCTTACCACAGTAGACCAGTGGAATTTCATCAGCTTTACAATTGGCTGGGTATCTTTGGCCTTGGCTTCCACATAGTCATGTATTTTCAGAAATGGGCTGCCTGTATTTTTTTAAATAGCAGATGCTTGTCCCTTTGTGTAGTTTAGATAACCTAGAGGAACTTTTAAATGTCTTGGCCTAACTTCTTAGATCTATACTTGCAGTTGCTGTCATGACCACCTGCAGACAACAGAGCCTGTAACCCCCTTCTGGGAGGGCTGCTGAAGTCCTGTCATAAGGCCGTGGAGTCCGAGCAATTCCACATGACATGTCCACCAAGGCAAAATAAATCCATGGCTTCAAAACTACCGTTTCCCCGAAAATAAGACCTAGCCAGATAATCAGCTCTAATGCATCTTTTGGAGCAAAAATTAATGTAAGACCTGGTGTCATGTCATGTCATGTCATGTCATATCATGTCATGTTATATTAAAGACCAGGTCTTATATTAATTTTTGCTCCAAAAGACTCTTTAGAGCTGATTGTCCGGCTAGGTCTTACTTTGGGGGAAATACAGTATTGAGCAGTTAGATGACCGGATGGAGTGTTTTTTTCTACACTCTGAAGTGAATGAACCAATGAACAGTGAAAGGAAAAATGGATGCGTGACTGGCCAACCAATAGACCTCAGGGGGTAACTGTGAGTGTTAAAGGCGTGTGACCATACATTTATAACTTGTAGACCATAACACTTTTGAGAGTTAAAAGGGGTGCCTTTTATAATTAGTGGGATAACAGACATAAATTTGTCCCAGGCATACATACTGGAACATATTTAAATGGGTCCAATCCCATACTATGAGGTCGGAATATTAAGTTCGCAAACTCATCCTAAAAAAAGTGCCACATACCTCCTTGCTGAATATCACTACAGTCACCTTTGAAGTACTCCCCTTGGGAAGCTATGCACTGACGCCAGCGCCTAGTCCACCCTTCAAAGCAATTTTGGAACTCTTTTTCTGGAATGGCCATCAGAGCTATCTTCATGTTACCCCTGATGTCCTGAATGTCATGAAAATGTCTTCTTTTCAATATTTCATTTATCTTCGGGTAAAGAAAGAAGTTATTGGGGGCCAGAGCAGGTGAGTAGGGAGGGTGTTCCAATGCAGTTATTTGTTTACTGGCTAAAAATTCCCTCACAGACAGTGTCGTGTGAGCTGGTGCATTGTCGTGATGCAAGAGCCATGAATTGTTGGCGAAAAGTTCAGGTCGTCTAACTTTTTCATGCAGCCTTTTCAACACTTCCAAATTGTAAACTTGGTGAACTGTTTGTCCATTTGGTACAAATTCATAATGAATAATCCCCGATATCAAAAATGGTTAGCAACATCATTGCAACAAGTTCGTGAACTTAACTGTCAGACCTCGTGTGTTTAAGACCGTGCCTGGCATGCAGAGTAACTGTTAGCATGTTGCTATTATTACTGACTTCAATCAAAATTATTTTTTATGATGTTTTATTAAGTTTTCTCAAGCTTATATCTTTTCTTCCTAATGAAAATATCACTGAACTGAGGTCAGATATAAACTAAATTCCCATTGCTGAATTAATACAGCCTCCAAAGATGCTTCATAAGAAAACAAAAGAAGTTCCAAGAAACTTGACCGTCGAGCAAGCTTCTAGTTTTGTGTGTTTTCAGCTCAGATAAGAAAAATCAGGCTTTAAATGTTGTCAGATAATATGGGCGAATGTCTAAATGAAGAAAGGCTAGTGTAATATCAAGGACAGAAAGTTAGCAAAGTAGTAGTGACTGAAACTCCCATTTCTATTTATCCGTTCATTGAGACTTCCTGACTTTTTCAAAATCTTAAAGAGACATGGTCACAAAATTCGTCATTGAAAAAGTTAACTTTCAGATAAAAGCCTGCTGATACTGATTTGTAATGGACATTCTAGTGGTTTGGGCTTGGACGTTTCCTTTATTTGGTATTGCTGGTCTTTGCTTTGAGAAGCAAGCTCTCTGCAGGTATAAGTGATAATGATGGTACATTTCTTCAGTTTAATATATTTCTTACATCAGGTTTTCATGGAAGTACATCTTTGAGTTGTAATACGAAATATTCTTTTCAATTCCTTGGAATTAGGTAGATCTCCAGAAAAGCTGGTCCCAATTTTTGTGGGCTTCTCAGGCAGACCAAGCAGCCCTTGTTCTCTCTGGTTTGGAAAGGTGAAGTAATGTGGTGTTTGTTTCATAGGAGAAGTTTCCTGTCTCTCTTCTCTGCCTCTCAGCAGCTTTAGAACACATTTCCCCCTGACAGGCACCACCCTCATCAGGAACCTTTCTTATAAAGAACTGAATCGCACGTTTTGGGGGTTTTTTTGAAGCTACAAAAAACATTTGGAGGGCAGCTGGGTGGCTCAGTTGGTAAGAGTGCGGAGCTCTCTACAACAAGGTTGCCGGTTCAATTCCCTCCATGGGATGGTGGGCTGAGCCCCCTGCAACTAAGGTTGAAAATGGCGACTAGACTTGTTGCTGAGTTGCACCCTCCACAACTAGACTGAAGGACAATGACTTAGAGCTGATGGGCCCTGGAGAAACACACTGTTCCCCAATTAAAAAAAAAAAAGTGGAGCCAAAATGATTTAATAAGGATCAGGATCAATTACTTTACTACCTCTTTTTAAAAACGATGGGACAAACAACTGCCTCACCAAATTGAGTATTTGGGGGAAACAAAGTACAGTTTCCTAAATGTCAAGAAGGCATCTGTCTAAAAAAGTCTAATAGCATGAGATGTTGGACAGGGCAGTGTCCTATCCAGGCATATCCTGCCGTGTGTCAGAAATTGTTACTGAAACTCAGATGTTCTACATAAAAGCAATGACTAGGAGTCTATTCCTCAGTATTTTAAGGGAGAAAATTATAATGTATTAATATTACACATAAGTCCCAAATGCCCTGCCATTTCCCTAAAACATCATTATAACTCAGAAAACTTCCTGTGAGTATTAGATAAGAGTTTTGGAGAGCCAAATTTTTATCTTATCCTGTTTCCCTTGAATTTGTCATTTTGATCAGTATGCAGACTGAATGGATGGAAAAAGTATAGTTAGATGAGAAAAAAGACAGCCTTAGCGTTTCTATGAATAACATGTTGATTAGAATGAAGTTTTTCAGAGTCCCTAAATACGGTTTGTCTTTTAACCAACATATTTTGGATAACTCTCAAATGATATAGATCCAGCTCATTTGTTAAACATTGAACATCTTCCCGGATATGAACGGACCATAATATTTTCAGCTATTTGCCAATGGATACATTCAAGTTGTTTCTCATTTTTTGTCTTTATAATATTGGGGTCATAAATATCCTTTAACTAATGCTTTTATTACCACCAAGTAGATTTACAAAAGCATGATTATTAAGGCCAGGGACATGTGTATTTTATACTTTGTTAGATGGTACCACATGACTTAACCAAAAAGGCAAAGCCATTCTTCGTCCCACCTCTGAAGACACTCAGCCCCTAGACCTACATCAACATTGTATGGCACTCTTTTAAATATTTGCTGACGTGAGGGTAAAAAATGATACCTCCTTGATGTGTTAGTTTACCTTTTTTTTTTACTATTAATAAGAATGAAGATCTCCATATTTGTATTGGCCATTTGCATTTCTTCTTCTGTAATTTGCCTCTTTTTTCCAGTTTTTTAAAATATAATTGACATGTAATGTAATTTGACGTTTTTATTTCCAAACCAACCTGGTACACATTTAGAACATTGCATGTAATATGAATGTGTTGTCCTAACCAAATGCTGTTAGGAAAGTATATTAAGATCATACCGCTTTGGTGATTTCTTCAGCCCGGACTGTTTATAAAGAGTTAAGTCTTTGATGTTTTAGAGCAGAATAGATTTTATTGATAATACACGATTCACATATTAGACACGGATCCATAAATTTAATCATTCACAGTAATTAGTAGAGTGTGCTCTGAATCAAGGATCTAATCAAAAGACAATTGTGAACATACACATTTTTCAAACTGAGTCTGAGAGTAGAACAAGAATATTGCATTAGTCCTCCATTATCTGTGGTGATTTCGCTTTCCGTGGTTTCAGTTACCCGCGGTCAACCACAGTCTAAAAATATTAAATGGAAAATTGCAGAAATAATTAAGTTTTTAAATTATGCACTATTCTGAGTGGCATGATCAAATCTTGCCCTATTCTGCCCCACGCTATCTTGCATAGGACATGAATCTTTGTCCAGCATATCAGCCCCATTTCATCTCACATACAGGCATTATATCGTCTCTCATCATTACAAGGAGAAGGGGGAGTGCAGTACAATAAAATATTTTGAGAGAAAGACCACATTCACGTAACTTTTATTACAGTACATTGTCATAATTGTTCTATTTTATTAGTTGTTGTTAATCTCTTACTGTGCCTAATTTATAAGTTAAACTTTATCATAGGTATATAAGTACAGTGGTACCTCAGTTTTTGAACTTCTCCGGTGACGAACATTTTGGTTTACGAACGCCATAAATTTTATGGATCTATGATATCATTAGATAGTAAAATTTGCAGTTTTAGGGGTTGATTTTAAAGGTCTGGAATGGATTAATCCATTTTGCATTACCTTCTATGGGAAAACCGTGCCTCGGTTTTCAAATGTTTCAGAACTCGAACAATCTTCCGGAACGGATTACGTTCGAAAACTGAGGTACCACTGTATAGGAAAAAAATGTGGTACAAGGTGTGAGCAAATAATATGATGAATGTTTAAATAAAAAAAAGTTTTATTACAGTAAAAGACACATTGCCATTAATCCCCACTCACTTCGAACACACTTATCCCATCGTTCTTAACATTTTCTGAAGCAGTTCTGGAAGTCCTCTTTCATGGGTGTCTTCAGTTGTACTGTCTTGGCTGCCTCCATGTCCTGAATCATTGTTGGCACCCAACAAGTTGAAACTTGTCACACACTGTTACTAAGGTTCTATGTGCCGCTTCCCGTATTGAAGATCCCTGCCTTTCTGTGGGATGGCACTCGGCAGCAGCATTCACTGTATTTTGTGATGACACGGAAAGGCTCCGTGTCACACATCGCTTCTGGTACAGCAATTTCTGTCAAGTAAAAACATTACAGTGTGTCCTCATCCACCTTATTCATCAAACCTGGCACCATGCGACTTCTGGCTCTTCCCCAAAGTGAAAATGACCATAAAAGGTAAATGCTTTGAATCGATTCAGGACATCAAGGCAGCCATGACAACACAACTAAAGACACTCACGAAAGAGAACTTCCAGAACTGCTTCAGAAAGTGGCAAGAACGATGGGACAAGTGTGTTCAAAGCAAAGGGAAGTATTTTGAGGGGGATTAATGGCAATGTGTCTTTTACTGTAATAATTTTTTTTTATTTAAACATTCCCTGTATTGTTTGATCACATCTCGTATATATAGGGGTTGGTACTATTCACGGTTTCAAGCATCCACTGGGCGTTCTTGGAACATACTCCCCACAGATAAGGAACAATTCTGTATGCACTTACCGCCTCAACTACAGAACTTTTGCAACTCCTGTGTAAATTTGTAACTAAGCAGTATCTTTCAATTCAGATATTTGATGGAACTACCATTTTACCCTAGTTTGGGTTTTACATTTGTCATAGTAATCTACAGCTTATTCTCAACAGTGTGTACTGCGGGGCATCACTCTGCCGCTGTGACTTGTGTGATGGCAGATGTCACCCTTAATGCATGGCTGCTCAGAGAGCTTGGGAATGGTGCCGCCTCTGAGCAACTTCCACTGAAGTAAGGAACTTTTCTAATGGTGGGCGTATTTATCTTATAGGGACCCTGAAAAAAGATAAGGTGTGATGAGAGCTGTTTAGAAGACATCCCTGCTATTTGGAAGGGAGGAGCTTCTCCTCTCTGCGCCTCAGAACTTCCCGCCTCGTGGGAGCTCTCTGGTTCTATGAAAGAGGCTACAGAACCTCCTCCTACTCCGAAGGAGTGTTCTGCTTCCTCTACAAAGCTGGACAGACACCAGGGGCCCATTAACATGGCTCAAGCTGGCTGACAGCCTGGACTTTGAAAAGACTGTTCAAACACGAAGCAAGTGCACACAGGGACCCAGTATCTGGCTTATCTTTGGAAAGCCATCTGCTCTCCCCTCCCCGCCCCCAAGGCCCCGTCTTCTGTGCAGCCTTCTCCTCCCCTTCCTGCGGAGTGGAGAGATTTCTGCATAGCTTGAATCGGAGGACCAGCTCTAGTATCAGACCTCCTGGGTTCAAATCAGAGCTGTAAGTCCTCCATCCCTCTGACCTCAACTGCCTTGTCAATCAAACAAGGGCAATAATGCTGCCTGTCTTGTAGGGTTGTTATGAGGATTACAATAGAGGTAAAATGCTTGGCATTGTCCCAGGTAAGCCCTGAATAAATGGAGCTGTCGGTCCTTCAGCCTCCCTCACTGCTATGCCTCTGGCCTTCCAGCGGTCAGCCATCCCTGCCCAGAGCACACAAAGCCTTCTGGTCGCGCACTCTCCACAGCCGTCCCGAAGACCTGGCAGTTCGACTTCCTCTCCTCATTGACTCTGCCTTCAACTTCCATCCCCCATCAACAGTGTGTGTTGGGGAGGTCGCAGAGCTGCCCGTGCAGTTCTTGTGCTTCCCTCCCCGTGTCCTTTGAGCAGTGCTGCTCACAGCCAGGCCGGCCTTCTGTTCCGCAGTGACATTGTTCTCTACCTGCGTGTCTTCTGCCTCCTCCTGTCTGCAGCTCCTCTTCCTCTAGGGTTGGCAGTCCTCGGGGCACAGACCCAGACCTCTGCTCCCCACTCGCACCTCTGTTCCTGTGAGTTCTCATCCGTTTCATGCCCCTGACAGCTCCCTAATGTGTATCTTCAGCCCAGACCTCTCCCCAGAACATCCAACTTGGATATTCTATTTCATATCTCAGTTGGCTTGCGCCTCAGATACGCTGAATTCTCACACCCCAAACTGAGCTCTTAGTTAATCCTTCACAAATCTTCTTAACTTCTGAGTAAATGCTTCGTTCCATCTGAATAAATGCTATGTCCATTCATCTGATTGTTCAAGAAACGATCGCCTTGATCCCTACCTCAGCTGCACCGCCTGTCATCAGACTCTGCCAGTTTCTCTTGATACTGCTGCTGACCCACATTGCAGGCACTCTTCGCTCCATCTCTACTACCACCCAGGTCCCAGCCAGTACCAGCTTCCCTGACTCCTGGGCTCCCTGCGCCCACTCTCCTCCCTGCTCTCAGTTCTCCAAGCTGCAGAGTGATCTTTGAAATGTAAATTGCATCCTGGTACTTCTCTGTTTGAAATCCTTGGACCAGAATAATCACAATAAAATCGCAAATGCTTACGTTGGCCTGTGGTACTGCACAACCTCATTACAAGTCACTTCACCTTTGCTCTCTGGGGCTTCTCTCCTTCTGATCTTGCTCTTCCCTACCTCAGGGCCATCACGGCTTCTGTTCCCTCTGCTAGAATGCTCTTCCCACTATTCTTTTTTTTTAATTAGTTTCAGGTGCACAAGACAAAGTAATACTTAGATGTTTATCATTTTATCCCTCACACTGTGTGAACCCCCACCCCCCAATCCACTATCCCTCTGACATCACACAGAGCCATTACATTTCCACTGTCTCTATTCCTAATGGTGTACTCTGCTTCTTGTAAGTATATACATATATATACATACACACACACGCACACACACGTAAACTTGTAGTTGACATTCATTATTTATTGTTCAGCTTCAGCTTCAGGTGTACATTGCAGTGATCAGGCATCTACATCATCCCTGAGGTGGTCTCCCAAATGGGACAAGTGCCCATCGGATACCCTACAAAGTCTTTACAACATTATTGATTACATTCCCCATGGCAATCCCTGTGGCCATCTTGTGGTTACCGTTGTGCTTTCTAATCCCCTCACCTTCCCCCTTATCCCCACCCCCCTCCCATCTAACAACCCTCAGTTTTTCCTCTTTGTCTCCAAAACTGTTTCTGATTAGTTCATTCACATATTCTTTTCTTTAGATTCTGCATATAAGTGAGATCATATGGTACTTGTCTTTCTCTGTCTGACTTATTTCACTTAACATAATGTTCTCTAGGTCCATCCATGTTGTTGCAAATGGTGAGATTTCCTTCCTCTTTATGGCTGCGTAATACTCCATTGTATAAATGTACCACAGTTTCTTAATCCAGTCATCTACCGATGGGCATTTCGGTTGTTTCCATGTCTTGGCTATTGTGTATAGTGTTGCAATAAACATAGGAGTGCATACAGATTTTTGAATTTGAGTTTTGGGTTTCTCCGGGTAGATGCCTAGGAGTGGAATTACTGGATCATAAGGTAGTTCCATTTTCAGATTTTTGAGATACCTCCATACTGTTTTCCATAGTGGCTGCACCAATCTGCAATCCCACCAACAGTGCACAAGCGTTCCCTTTTCTCTACATCCGCACCAGCATTTGCTGTTTGTTGATTTATTGATGATAGCGATTTTGACTGGGGTGAGGTGGTATCTCATTGTGGTTTTTATTTGCATTTCTCTGATGGTTAGTGAGGTTGAGCATTTTCATATGTCTGTTTGCCATCTGTATGTCCTTTTTAGAAAAATCTCTCTTCATGTCCTGTGCCCATTTTTTAATTGGGTTGTTTGTTTTTTTGGAGTTGAGTTGAGTGAGTTTTTAATGAATTTGTGATATTAACCCCTTATCAGATATATCATTGGCAAATAACTTTTCCCATTCAGTAGGATCCCTTTTTGTTTTATTGATGGTTTCCTTTGCTGTGAAAAAACTTTTTAGTTTGATATAATCCCGTGTGTTTATTTTTTCTCTTATTTCCCTTGCGTGAGGGGATATATCAGTAAAAATCTTACTCCGGGTAACGTCTGTGAAGTTTCTTCCTATATTTTCTTCTAGGAATTTTATGGTTTCAGATCTTACATTTAAGTCTTTAAGCCATTTTGAATTTATTTTTGTATATGGTGTAAGGGAGTGCTCCAGCTTCATTTTTTTGCATGTGTCTGTCCAGGTTTCCCAGCACCATTTATTGAATAGACTGTCTTTATCCCACTGTACATTCTTGCTTCCATTGTCGTAGATTAAATGGCCATATAGGCATGGATTTATTTCTAGACTCTCTATTCTGTTCCATTGATCTATGTGTCTGTTTTTATGCCAGTACCATGCTGTTTTGATTACTGTAGCCTTGTAATATAATTTGATGTCAGGTATTGTTATACCTCCCGCTTTGTTCTTATTTCTCAAGATTGCTGAGGCCATCTGGTGTCTTTTACGGTTCCATATAAATTTTAGGATTATATGTTCTATTTCTGTGAAAAATGTCGTTGGTAGTTTGATAGGAATTGCGTTGAATATGTATATTGCCTTAGGCAGTATGGACATTTTAACTGTATTAATTCTTCCTATCTATGAACATGGGATGTGTTTCTGTTTATTTGTATCTTCTTTCATTTCTTTCTTCAGTGTCTTATAATTTCCTGAGTACAGATCTTTTACTTTTTTGGTTAAATTTATTCCCAGGTATTTTATAGTCTTTGAAGCAATTGTAAATGAGATTTTTTTTTAATTTCTTCTTCTGATGTTTTATTATTGGTATATACAAATGCAACTGATTTCTGAATATTAATTTCATATCCTGCTACTTTACTAAATTCATCTATCAGTGGAATCTTTTGGGTTCACTCTATATAGTATCATGTCATCTGCATACAATGACAATTTTACTTCCTTCTTACCTATTTGGATGCCTTTTATTTCTTTTTCTTGTCTGATTGCTGTGGCTAGAACTTCCAGCACTATGTTGAATAGAAGTTCTTCCCACTATTCTTCACCTAGCTAATCCCTGACCACCTGATCTAAATTAGGTCCCTCCTGTTCTTCTCTTTCACCTCAGCCTGTTTTACCCTTCATTGCCTTTATTACAGTCGTGTGTGTGTGTGTGTGTGTGTGTGTGTGTGTGTTTGTATGTGTCCCAAAAATGTGCCAGGTGATGCGGGTTTGGGGTTCCCAGTGGCAGCTCTTCTTTGCCAGGCGTGGGGAGGTGGTGGGAAGGGGTCCTGCAAAACTTCCCGGGAGAGTTGCCGCTCAGGGTGAGAATGTGAGATCAGAAAGAGGGTCAGAGGAAAGCATCCTGCCCTTCCTGTCTCCTGCCTTTCTGCCTGCTCCTGTGACAGACCCCACAACACTCGAGCTTCTTCTAGTCTTGCCCCACAGTTAATCCAGGACAAGATCTACAGGAGTTATGCTGAGGGAGAAGAAAAAGAAACCACCAGAAATTGCTACTCTGTATGTCCTGTCTATTCATTTCCTGCCCTGTACCCATTCCCTGGGCTTCATGCCAGCTCCTACAGAGAAAAGGCCCAGAAGTGATGGTGAAGGGAAAGATATTGAAGTGGGGGTGGCGTGTATTGGGGAACCTTTGTGCCCCAGCTTTTGTTTTCTTTATTAAAAGCAGTAACCATCTTTGGCAGACCCTGGAAAGCACTCTGCTGTCTGTGATGCCACAGGAGAAAGGGCAGGAGACATTGTAAAAGCAGGGCTTAAAGAAGAAAGACAAGTCCCACCAGTGGCTCAGAGCTAGACAGATGTCCCTCTTATGCTCCCTCCCGACAGGAGCTCAGAAGTAGAGCTCCTGACGCAGTGACCCGACACAAGAGAAACTTCCAGATACACTTTCCTGTAGAAACTGATCTAGACAAAGTGGTTGCGGTCTGTAGAGTATCATGCTATGTATGGATCAACTGTGGGTCCAACAGGTCATAACCACCATATGTGAAATTGTTACTGAAGAAGAATACCTTTTAACTTTCAAGCAACAGATTTACAAATACAGTTACTGAATATTTACTAGGTGTCAAGCACTATGCTGATCACTGTACATGTGTTATTACTGCATTTGATCCTTTTGACAGCACTGTGAGGGAGATAGGCCCATTTTATAGATAAGTAAACTGAGGTTTGAAGGTTAAGTACTTTTCCCCAGGTCATACAGTTAGTAGGTGGTAGCTCTAGGACTCAAACCCAGGTCTGATTCCACACTTGAAACCATCATGATGCACTTTCAAACATAGCTGTTCCTTAAATTAGGGACTACATTTACCTAGATGTCTCAAGGCCTTTTTCTCACTCTCTGTCTTCCTTCACTATGTATTTGTTTATCCTTTTTGAAAGAATTTGTTTTTCTTTGAGCATTTCTCTAATTTCTTGAACTGAAATGGAAGCATATTCACATTATTTTGCAAATAGTTACTTGGTAAATATTCATTGATACTCTAAATATTACCTACTGCTATGTCCATGAGGAAAAAGAAGATTCATAAATTGGATTCGTTTTTTGTGTTTTGAGCTCTCTTAACCTTATTTTTCCATTAAGCCGTTTCTATTTAAAATTTTATTTCTTATTGAAAGGAAGAAGATTTCTCTCCCCAAGTCAGCGATAGTCTGCCTCTGGCTTCGACACCTTCCCAGCCTTGAAAAAGCAGTGCTGCATCTTTTTGAAAAACTAATCTCCAGTGAGAGAAATTCTCTGAGAAGGATCGAATGCTTTATGAAAGATTCATTGCTGGTATGTGCTGGGCTTTGATGAGGAGAAAATCCTTAAAGAAGATGCTGTGTATCATTTCATTAGGCAGAGCAAGGGGGAAAACTGTAAACAAAAGAGCAATTGACTCCTTTTAAATGAATGATGTATTTAGATTGTATTTTAAAAATACGTAACTAGAGGGCTTTTCTGCATTTTCAGGGCGTATATCAATTATTGGGCAAGACTCAAGATTTACTTGACTGTTGCACCTTATAGTACATACTCACAAGAGCTGATGTTTGGACAACAAACTTTTTTTAAACAATATTGCTTATTTCCACATGAAAAATAAATTTAAAAATGAAGATCTTATGAATGAGAGGAGTAATCAATTAAAGAAAAAATTCAGAAATAAATTTTTAGCTCTTCAAGAGCTACACCAAGCCTCAGAAAATGGTTTTAAAGCCATAGAAACAACTTAAGAATTCTGTACGTTTTCTTCTGCTCTAAGCCTGCGGCTTTGAGCCCTAGCTCCACGCAGGAAGCCTATCTCCCTGGTTCTCAGGGCTTCCCAGATCTGGGGAGTCAGAGACTCAGGCCGCGGCTCCCAGGCCATCCTCAGAGTCAGACCGTCTGTGGGAGGCGGCTCTGGAACGTAAGTGCACTTTTGTGTGAGCGAGTCAAGATCGATGCACCCTGAAGAAACGATTCAGACACCACGAGGGGGCTGTGTTCCTGGGCGTCCGTCTTGCAGGAACCGCAGTGGCTCCAACATGCTTTCTCATTAGCTCTGGTAACCCAGGGGAGGCAGAGCAAAGAGATTTTCTTCCTGTTACAGATGGAGAGAACTAGTGCAGAGAGAGATAGTGAACAGTCAGATCTGAAGCTGGTGGCCCGGAAACTGGGCAGGAGAGTGTTCACTTTCTCCATGAAGCTGACTTGGGAGGCGCGAGCTCTGTGTGTGGAGAGCCCTGAAGTGGCTGAGTTTACGTGCCTTCCACACCAGAGACACCTTCTGTTTGTTTAATTCATTTGGAACTTTCTGTTTTCTTTTTTCTCTTTCAAACTGGAGACTGTGTAAGGGGATCATAACTGAGTCAGTGGCCTTCTCCCTGCATCCGTTTCTTGTTTTAGGGCCTGGTCGGTCCCCACCAGCCCACACGTGTGTGTCCAGGGTCGGTCCTGGTTATGGCCCTTCTGTTCTGGGCTCCCCTCCCTTCACATCGGGGTCGTCCCAGGGGACGGGTAGTGTTACAGTCACCATTGGTGCTTTCACCTGTGAGTTAGGTGGCTCAAACTGAACCCAACTGATTTGGAAATTTACGGTATTTGATAAGGAAAAAAACGTGCTATAATTTAATTTTCTCTGGTCCTTCTTCACGACCAGTAACTGGTCCTTTTTCAGTGGCAAAATATAGTTCCTTGCTTCCAAGGCCTTTAGTAAATGTTCTTTTCTCTGTATAGAAAAATTCCAGTTTCATTGACTTTTCTGATTTTGTTTGATTCTGCAGCCTTTCTTTAGTCCTTGTGGTTCTTCTCTGAACCTTTTCTGTGTCCTTTTACATGTGAATGTCAGGCTGAGCAGCAGTTCCATAAGCACAGGATGTCTCTGCCAGTGAGGGGGAGAGAAGACAGACACTCCCATGAAACATCGTACTGTATAACCTTCAGCCTCCAGTTTATAGTTTAAAACAATCTTCCCCAGTCAAACAGCTGCGGAGTCCGTTGATGTACAAGAGCATTTATCAAGATCATGTGTATAGAGATTCGGAGCTTCCATTATGGTTAAAGGGGACTCCAGAGGGTGTTATTTGGTTTAATTTATTGTGGCATTGGCAGGATGTGACCTCTGTATGCCTTAAGGTTCAAGGAGGTAATTAAAGTACAGAGCTGGAAGTTCCTGACTGGCGTGGGCCTCGCTCCTCAGGTATCCTGGGCCTGCTGTGCCAGCAAACCAAGCAGGCTGGGATAAGCCTGAGACGTGCCTGAGTGATTAGAAGGGTAACCTGAAGAACGGGCTTCCTAATTGCATAATCTGATTAATTTATCATAGCCCAGTATCTTGGTGCAGTGACAGGACCGTGCAGAAGTATCAGCGAGATCTCGGAGACTCAGATAGCACAGGACTGCTGTGCTTTCCCTTAGAAGAAACTCGATGCCTGTTACACTAGCGTTGGATTCTGAGAGTAATTAAAGTGTGATGGTCTACGTAACTTGTATTTTACATGGAACACTGTTAATTATGTTTCTTTCTCTTGGGACTGTCCAGAATTAGCCAGGGAAATTCTATAGTTACCAAGATGTTGCAAAAACAAAAGATAAAAGTGTGGTACAGGTTATACAAAGTGAAATGATCTCCCCAAATGTTCTTTGGCCTCTCAGGGACTCAGAGGCCTGGTATTTTCCATAAGACTGTGAATAATAAGGCACTAATCTAATAGCACCTGAATTCTAAATGCATATACATACACGAAGTTTACTTTTGAGACTCACCCTTAAGCCTCTTTGGCTGGACCGCCCCCAAGTACATAGTTACCTGCCACATTTGGTGTCTCTTAAATAAATCACAGTATTAACCTCAGTTTGTCCTTTATTGTGCAGACTGGTACTTGTCAAAATCACATGGTCTTACGTTTCCCGTGATGGAACAGGCACTGGAAGGCCGTAATCCATAGCTTGGACCTGACCTTAAAAACTGATGTCACCAAAAGCAGTGGAAGCCACTTGCCATTATGTAGCTTTCTGGACTGTTTGGTTTCCTGAGGCTGGCCCAGAATCAGAAGGATGTTATGTTTTCCAATTACAATTCTACTTGTGGAGCCCAGAAAGCTATTGTTTGTGTTTCACATTTGCATGAAAAGTGCTGGCTGGGTGGCACAGCAGCCCTGTACTTGGCTGCCGTGTCGCAAGCCAAAGCTGAGAGGTACCCTGGTTCCCATGCCCTCCCCACATGCCGCCTGCCCCTCGGGCTGGATCCAGAGGGGCGGCTCCATCACCTTCACAGACCTGCCCACGGAGAGCAGGTGGCAGAGGAGGGTGGAGAGGGGCAAGGGAGGCAGGGTTGGTTTTTGTTTATTCATATTTTAAATCAAAAAAATATGCCTCGTATTCTCTCCTTCATGAAAGTCTTCGTGGCTCTATTAAAATGAGTTCCTTATCTTGTCAAGTATGTCGCAATAAAACTGGGTGGGGGGGATTAGTTCGTGCTCTAACAAGAGACTAAAAATAAGAAAATACACAGGTAACTCCATGCACCTTGTCATGCCCGATATGATAGGAAGTGTTCTGTCTTCCTTCTCCAGAGAGCAGTCGTAACCACTTCAGAAAGAAAAAGAAACTTCCTGTACACAAAATTCCAAACACAATTCTCCTTTAATAAAAGATTATACTGAAGAATTACCTCCACATCCTGGGTGATGTCAGGTTTTTGTGCTTGAGTAACTTTGTACTAATGTTCTAGGGTTTTCTTTACCTACTTTATCATTAGCAATCTTTTAAGAATTTCTTTTTTGAGTTCTCTAATGCTGAAGTAGATAATTTAGCAGGGGTACGATAAGGAAGTGAGTGGTGGCTTATGCTTGTGGCTGAAAAAGAACCTGCATCTCGGACAGCAGTTGCACTTTCCAGTGCTGACCTCAGGGAGGCACCAGATCACCCAGCATTGTCCCTGTAAAGAGAAAGGCCCAGACTGGAGGTTTTGTTTTCACTGTTGGGGATGCAGGACTTTGAAACCAGTCAGAGATGAAAGGAGAGAGAGAAAACCTTAAAATAAATAATAAAAACAGGGCAGTGGTCGACCTGGGAGGCTGATCTGAGAAGCAGGGGCCTGAGGAGCTAGCTGTCTCCCTGCTCAGACTGCACAAGCCGATGGGATGGAGGCCACTGGGCCGGGCTAGCAAGAGGAACTTTATTTAGATTTAGGGGATTTTGTTCGGCACCCAGAGCTGGTATCCCTGTGTCTTGGTGCTCTAAGAGAGTGCGGGTAAATTAAAACACAAAAGTACATTTGGTACTTGTTAAGTTTTTTTTTTTTTTAAGCCTAGAAATGACAGATTTATCACTAATTAAACAATAATTGAATTATGGAGTACTGAAAAAAGTTGCTTGTAGTATAAACAACATCTGGTAAAGATTAAAAAGAATATTTTTCCATCTCAAATTTGTTGAAAGAAACTTGAATGTTTTGGAACAAAATAGATCCTAAAATGTAAAAGGGATATTTATAGTCTTACATTTAGTATTTTGAAAATAGAAAAGAAGAAATTGGCAAATAAAAAATACATATTTATAAAGGTATCTTATTTTACATGATTGATGTGAAGGTTTTATTTAAGTAGATTTTTTTTAAAAGCCTAATTGTTTTTGAACTCAATAAAGGGGTTTACTATTGAAATGAATCTTATGAAGAATCCTGTTTTTAAAAGAAAGTTATTATATTAACACAAGGGCTCCTGCCTGTCAAGGGTTTGAACGGGTCCCCTCACTACACAGTGGGACAGGATTGCTGGCTGCAGGGAAAGCTTCTCATCAGCCATTTCTTCTTTTAAAAAAAAGGAGGTGGGGGAGACCATTCCTGAGTAAAATATTTAAACTACACTAAAATGACTATGAAAGAGAATCTATTTCAGGCTTACTGAATTTCAGCTTTTTATCGCTTATCTGCAGTTTCCCTCTTTATTTCTTAGGAAAAAAAAATATCTCTAAAGGGTGATAAATGAAAAGGCTTGAGAATTTTTTGTTGTTTTCTCATTGCTTTTTAATTTTTTATGAGGCATTCATTTTTGTCTGTGGATTATCTCAAATCGTAGTATAATTTTCCTCTCTGGCTTGTATTCTCTCTCTGTGCCCCCCATCCTCATTCTCTCTCTCTCTCTCTCTCTCTGTCTCTTTGTCTCTCTCTGTCTCTCTCTCTCTGTCTGTCTCTCTCTCTCTCTCTGTCTCTCTCTCTCTCTCTTTCTCTCTCTCTCTCTCTCTCTCTCTCACACACACACACACACACACACACATACACACACACACACAATCAAAATTATAGAAAGGTAAGATTTCTTCAGAATTTTGTTCTTCCATGTTCCCAGGCCTCTTTAAAGCGGCATGCGGCCTGTAATAATCATTGATGAATCAGGATGAGAAGTAGCCATTGAGGGCAGAGAGTGAGCATTGATGTTATTTGTACAATTCCTGGTACATGGTGACAAACTGGCCCCTCCCTCACCTCTCCCCACAACACAGGCCCAGAGAACATGGCCACTGCACATTTCTTCTGTGTTGACTTTGTTTTTTCTTGTTTTGTCGAGGGATTGCAATGGGCTATCCTCCTAGGCAGAGAGGAGATAAGCAGTGCAGTTTTGTGTAGCTGTGGGAGAGGGGCAGAGGGAGCACCCCAGCAGAGCAGTCTGGTCCGTAAGAGAGTCCGGAGCTCTCCATCATCGTCCATTCACTCTCCGACATTTACTGAAAGGACTGGGGCAGTGTGAGGAGGGGGAAGAGGCCAAAACTCATGTCATTGATGGCCTCCTGGTGACGTGGTATCCCGAGACTTGAAATAACCTGTACAGGAAATCGTTAGTCCAGATGGAGAAGAGCAGAGCTTGAGAAGGAACAGATTTTGGTAGGACGGAGAAAAACATACAAACAGATGGAACCTAAGAAAGGTCTTCTTTTCTTTCCACATTTTTATGGGAAAGATAATAGCGTGGCTTGTAGGCTTCAGAGCCAGGGTCTGGAGCTCTGGGCTGTAGAGTGGCTTGTGTTGTGTTACCATAGGGTACCATCAGACAGGACACAGAGGGCTAAAAGTTTGCCTCTTCCCTCACAAGGATGCGATAAAGATTTGGGGGGGGGGGTGGGATTTATGGCTTGCAAAGAAGCATAAATTAAGACTTTAATTCTATTTGGAGGATTCTCTTCATAAGAAAAGCAGCTTAAGTTTGCTTTTGTGATTTGATGTCACTGGGACACATGGCTGGCCTGTGAGCATACTGGGCTTCTGGAGGGGACTCAATGACCCTGAAATTATGTGCTCGGCAAGTGTAAAGAGTCTCATTTTAAAAACTAGTGAAGGCCGTGGATGAGAAAGTGCTGTTCACAGCCCTGGGGCGGCAAGGGAGAATGGTTTTAAAATAAAAATTTCTGCCATTGCTGTTTCAGTAGGACTCCCCTGCCTCCTGGCATCTTGCCTGTTTTAAAAGCTAAAACAAGGTGTGGAAACAGGTTGAGAGCAACCAAGGGTCTGAAATATTTGGACAGGAAGAAATTGAAAAGGCAAGTACAGTGGTGTGGAGAGAGCAGGCCAATTCCACACAGTCTGGGGACATTTAAGACATTGAACTGTTTTGCTGCAAAACACTGCATAAAAGAAAAGTATTTCTGTGTTCTAAAAGTCTTTTAACAAATGGAGTAGAACTTTCTTGCTTCTCTTGATTTTCATGGTTGCCCTGTTCTACTCATTGGGTCATCATCCTTTTCTTTGCCATTTGGAAATCCTTGTAATTAGTACTGAATGATTTTCCACTAGCATCCAACTTATAGAGTGGCTCTGGAGTAGCTTAGACCATTCAGAACCCAACGAATGGTCCTATTTTTACCCTTTTCAGTTTTGGGGTTCTGTCAGTGCATTTTTAGGCTCTGTCAGCCTGTGGGCATGTGGTAGTGTTGTTTGGTCTTAAACACTCTTATTCAGGAAGCATGTTGTCTGTATATGAAACTTTGAAAAACTGTTCTGGCAAATTTGACGAATCACATGTCTTCAAGACAGGCCGTTTGCTTTTCACTTCTTGTTTGATTTTTCCATTATGAATACATAGAAACTTTTATGATATTTTCTGGGCATGTATCCAGTGACCTGTTAATGACTGTTATTATTTACAGTGAAGCTAAGAAGCAGGGAGATTAACTGACTTGCCTGAGATCAAAACCAAGAAATAACTTGCCTCTCTTCTGTTGAACCGTGATTCTGGCAAATTACTTTCTTGAGTACACAATGAATTTATCTATGAGCATTTTTAGTTGGTTTCTTTTAGATAAAAAAGCACATCAGTGGTGGATTGGGGAGTATGGATTACTCTGCTTAAAGAGTAGAGATTTGTAATTTATAAATCACAAATCTCTTTAAATAATTAAAAAGAAATCATCCCATCATGTTACTGTTGCCTGGGGCCTCCTGTGACAGCATGTAGTGACGGTGTGTGAACAGTAGATGGCACACGTTCAATGTTACAACTCAGAACACCAGCCCAGAACCAGTAGTGGAAAAGAAAGTCTGTGGTGAGTGCCACCATTCTTTCCTCAGAGTGGTCCAGAAAACTTGAGAGACAAAGCATATCGTTTTTTCTGTTTTTCTTGTTGAAGAGGACTATGGAAAAAGGTTCCCCAAAGGTAGTTATGTCAAGCGTAATGTGACTTGAAGAAATTCCCCATAGGGCCTACTCCACTACCACTTAGATGCTGTTGTAAAATAATCTGATTTAGAATACAAGTGACATTTTCATCTGGCTTAATCTCATGCTTTGAGCTCTGGCCAAAAAGATAAGGAACCTAGGTCAGGCCCACAGAAATCCCACCCAGACCATAGTAAGTTGGCTTCTGCAGATTTAAACCATCAAAACCGGTCACAAAAAAATATTCATGGAATATTTATCGCTTTCATCATTCAAGATGAAGGTATCTTAATTTTTTTTTTATTAACCCTCTTTTTATCCTAAATAATTTACACTGCTAAATTCATAGTGCACTGAAATGTGATATTATTTAGTCCATCATGGTAGTGGTCACTGCTTTCCTCAGTAACAATGCTGAATCATATGTACTCATTAGCAAATGGGCAGGAATGAAAAGATGGCAGGCCCAGGCCGACCTCCAGGCACTTCTAAACCCTGTGAAGAGGTCGGACGTTCCTTAACACGAGCAGCACTAGTGACCTCCGTGTATGTCGTCACTGCAGTGTGCTGGCAGAAATATGCTTACATTTTCCAGGTACTTCCTGACTCTTTTTTCTGGATCACATGGGCTTGTAGAAAATGTGGTATATACAAGTATATAAAGACGAAATGAAGCTTGCCCTCAATCCCCTTGCCCCAGGAGAACCACTGTTTGCCTTTGTACGCAGGGCTTTTTCCATTTTTTTCTAACCCAAAGGAGTAGGCCCATTTTCAGCAGTTCTGCACAACTCCTTTGCCTGATAATAGCAAGTTGTAATTGAAGAAGTAGTTCTGATATTTTACTTTCTCCCGGTCTTTTCCTTTACAGCCTGAAGCAGCCTGCCACCCTGCCATATTCAGAATGGTTGATGAAATGTTCAGGTAACTTTGTGCTGTTTTTGCTAACAATCGATTTTAAAACACTCAATTTCCAAATGTGAATTTAAAATGCTGTGGTAGCTTCTGGCTGTATCATGGGGAAATTCGTTTCTGATTTCATCTTACCCTTCTCAGCTTTTTGATAAAACCCAAGTGTCAGTGTATATGTAGAAGTCCATGCCTAAGAATTACGATAAACCTTTTTAAATCTTTTAAAATTCTAATAATAATGGTCGAAGAGTAGAATTGAACTAGATTTTAAATTGTTAAATATTCACGTAAGATTTTTGTCAGCTCAAAATAAAGGGCAGCAGTGTACTTCCTTCACCACGTGAGGGCTGAGCAATCTTTTTAAAGGATTTTAAAGCTAAGGAATACCAAGAAAAATAAATAAATAATGCCATCCTAACAGCTTTTCTGAAAGGCAAAATCAATGATGAGAGTTATCTTACAACACTTTAATTTTTATTTTGCAAATTCTAGTACTTCTTTGCATTCTGGCATTGCATTACAGATGGCAAGAGATGAGGAAACCACTGGACACCGGATGGGGTACAGCTGACAGTTAGGGGGAGACTGAACCTCTTTCGGGAAGTTTGTCACTTGGCAAGGCCTTCCAGCCTCTTTCGGGGGCGTTGGTGCAGCCAGGGTGTCTGCCCTTTCCATTCCGTCCCCTGTTCCCCTTGCTCTGGGCAGTACAGCAGACACTAGCGAAAGGAATTTTTACAACAGCAAATAACCCAGCATTTGGGTTGGTCTTAAAACATACTAACTTTAAGCTAAATAAGCATAGAAACAAGAAGTCATACTGCTGTTTGTAGTTTAAAGCTAGCAGAGTTTGACCTGGTTTTGTTTGTTTGTTTGTTTGTTTGTTTAAACATAAAGAAAATTTAGTTATATGAAAATGCACGGAAAACAAACCAGTTACATGCAGATTTTTACACCACTTTGGTGGGTGGATTTCACTAAGCCATTTTACCCCCATGGGGAGCTCTTTCTCCACTTGAAAAAGCACAAGGTCTGTCGATATTGCATGTCTGGGCATACAGTGTGCAAATATTTGTACAAAGCATCTGGGCCTATGTGGAAAAGATATGCAATGCTTAATAATTTAAAAACCAAGGAAGGGAGTGCTGCACATTGCAGTTTAAAAGTATTTAGAAAAGGAGTGACAAATTTCTCCTGTTTTCTCACACAAGGAATGAAATCTCAGGAGTAGTGATACTGCTGAATCTTACGGCACACAAAAAATGTTTCCACTCCCCGCTTTTACAATTCAGGTTCGTGTGTTTGCCCGATTAATCATTAAATGTCTGTGATCTGACATTGCATTGTTCAGGTATGCAGTCCTGGAAACCGATGGAGCCCCAGAAGTACTAGCCGCCATTCAAGTGTTTACATGGTGCTTTGTAGAAGCTCTGGAAAAAGAAGACACACAGGTTCGTTATATTGCATATATTATTCATTCCCCCAAAGAGAACAGGCTGCTAAGAGCATTTGGCTAATCACCAGAAAGAAGCACTTTATTTTCAGCGACTTTGATAGACTGTTTTGCTCATGAAGAAAGCTTCCCAATGAATACCCCAGCAAAGGTAAAACCATTTTAATTGAAAGTAAATCGCGATAGTTCCTGTCTGGCCCATGCCCTAGGACCCCAAAGTATTTACCTACTATTGTGTCAGAGAACTTGGTTATGCCAGCCCTGGAGGGTGGGTTTTCCAGGCTGTGTATGTATGCTGTCTGCCAAGTGGGACTCTGCCCTGACCAGGCCAAGCGGTAGGAATTCTGGAGTCTTTATCACATGTGCTAAGAAGGAAATGCCACTTAATATAAAGCAATAGTGGACATTCTTAATTATTAGAGTTTCCATTCCTATGAGAGACCCAAGTGTGAATTGGATCCCTCATAAGAGAGAAAGGAGGCAGTGAGAAAGATAAGGAAAGACTTGAGTAAGCAGAGGAGGAGCTAGGAATAGCAGTGCCCAAGAGGTGGGAGTTGCATACAGTCTTAGGAAGAAGCCATGCTGGAGGGTCTGCAGGAAGTCTTTTGCTACAGCCCCACCTGCAGAGGCCAGGCAGCCCTGGGCAAGGACCGCTGATCAGAGTGAAACGTGAGCCTTTTCTACCAGAGAGCTTCCACCTGCGGGCATTTTAACTGGCCTACACGGCCCTGTGGTGCTTTGCCTGTTCAAGTGCCTGGGTCCACCTGCAGCTTCCCATGAGGTATGTCATGCTCCCTTGTGATGCTTTCAGCAGTTTGATGTAGGAGAGCAGTGCTGTGATGTTTGGCTCTGCTAAAATCCCATCTACCCCTATGCCAAAGAACTGTTCAGGTTTATCGTTGCTTTTTAAGGCAATGATAAATATTTATGATGTATGTTTTCCCATCTTCTCTTTCCCTAGGGAAGTTAGCTAGACTGTAACAAACAGCATTATCAACGGTACCCAGCCTGGAATTCGGGGGGGTCTGGCTGGCCCTCACACTTATTTTGAGGCTTAACTATAAATATCTTTTATCCTCCCTTGTACATTCTTTGTATTCCCAGTTAGAAACTGACCTCTAGAAAACCTCCCCGTTTAACTCCTGGAACATACCTAGGTGGGGGTAGAGGACACTGGTGAAAGTTTTCTTACCAGCTTTGCCCCTGAGTGTTGACCTCGGGCACTGTGGATTTGGACTGGATTTGCAGTTGTTTTTAACCTATTTATTTTTTAATCTTTATTTTTTGTTGAGAAATAATTGACATTCTGTTAGTTTTAGGTATACAACATCATGATTCAGTATTTATATGTATTGTAAGTTGATCTCCATAATAGTCTAGTTAACGTCACCATACATAGTTACAAAATATTTTTCTTGTGATGAGAACTTTTAAGTTCTATCCTAGCAATTTTTAATTATGCAATACAGTGTTATTAACTGTAGTCACCACACTGTATGACTTACTTGTTTTATAGCTGGAAGTTTGTACCTTTGATTCCCTTCACCCATTTTGCCCACCCCTTATCCATCTCTAGCAACCACCAAGCTAGTCTCTTTCTATGAGCTTGGTTTCTTTCCTCCGCCTTTTTTTTTTTTTAGATTTCATATATATGAGATCATGCGATATGGGTCTTTGTCTGACTTATATCACTTAGCATAATGCCCTTGAGTTTCATCCATGTTGTTGCAAATGGCAAGGTTTCATTTTTCATGGCTGAATAATATTCCATTGCCTGTATATACATCACGTTTCACTTCTGCAATTACAAGAGATAATTTGTAGATGTTATCAGAATGGTTACCATCAGCGTCCAGACACTGCTTATTATGGCGAACTACTGCTTGAGCATAGATAACATTTCTTAAAATGTGTATACATTTTTTTGGTATCCCCGCCCCCCCGGGCTCTCTATTCTGTTATGTTGATCTACGGGTCTGTTTTTATGCCAATTCCGTACTGTTTTGATTACTATAGCTTTGTAATAAAGTTTGAAATCGGGGTGTGATGATTCCAGCTTTGTTCTTCTTTCTCAAGATTGCTTTGGCTATTTTTCTATTCTACTGTTTCTATTCTACTGTTTTTCTATTTCTGTCTCTCTTAATTTAGAACAGTACCCTGAGCAAGCTACCCGTGTTTGGTGGTGCAGTGGCACTCACAGGTCGTGGTAGAGGAAGGGCAGGGAACCAAAAGAAATAACTCATCACTCTCACCTTGGGCTCAGAATAAGAAGACAGTAGTACCCTTTACCTTTGCAATGCCTTCATATACATATATTAGGTCCTTTCTTTTCCTAGGGCTGTTCCTGGTTGTCTGCCCATTTAATTGATGGCCATTCTCATCATTGGTCCCCTGCCGCCTTGCTATTTTTAAATTCATCATAATTCTTGATGCATAGCATCCTGTGTCCTCTTGTTCCGTGCATTGCTCTCTTTTCTTTCTGTGCCCTATTCATTCATTCATGTATTTTTTTCTTACTAAAATGAATATCTGTGGACCCGACATCCAAACAAGACCCGAATTAATAGTAACAACTTACTTGTATCCGTGCACTCCTCCTCTGTCCTATCTCCCTGCCCTCTCCCCGCAGGTCACCACTGTCTTGAATTTACTTTTATCATTCCTTTACTTTCTCTGGAAATAGTCTGATCATGAATATATGATTTCCTAAACCATGTTTACTTGTGCTTGTTTTTGCAGTTTATAAAACAAACAAGAGTGAAGAGCAG
Organism: Rhinolophus hipposideros; assembly: GCF_964194185.1. Lineage (NCBI taxonomy): Eukaryota > Metazoa > Chordata > Mammalia > Chiroptera > Rhinolophidae > Rhinolophus > Rhinolophus hipposideros. The sequence goes on along the minus strand of NC_138057.1, from coordinate 7,325,217 downwards.
ACTGTATATAATCTTTTGAGCCTTGGCTTTTTCTACTCAGCGTGTTACCTTATGCTGTATGTGGCTGTGGTAGTAGAACGTTGTCTGTGTACTCCATTGGGAAAGTATGCCACAGTGTAGCCATTTCCTGGTGGCAGGCATTCGGGTTGTTTCCAGGTTTGGTTGCTCTGAACATTCTTGGATATATGGTTAGGAGTGGACGTGCTGGTTATTCGGTATGCAAAGGTTCAGCTCCTGTAGATACTGCCAAATTGTTTTCATATGTGGTTGTGCCAATTTATACTCACCGAGCAGTTTATGAGAAATCCCATTAATCCACATTCTTTCGCATTGTCAGAAATGTTTATCTTCACTGCTTCTCACTCTCTTTTTATCCTTCCCTCTCACCCTTGTCTTATTTGGAGAGCACAGTGAGGCTCCATCAATGTGCCCAGTCAGACTAGTAGGCAAACACTTAAGGTTGTCACGACAAGCCAGTTTTTCTGAGCTTGCATAATAGTTCAGTACAAACAGATCAGTTCAGGTTCTGGGTCTAGTAATGGCAGAGTAATATTGTACTAGACTAAATCTCCCACAGAAAAAAAGTTATAAACTCTGGGGAAAATATTTTTTTTAACTATTTAAACTGGAGAGTAACCAAAAAAGCTGGTAGAAACTGGAGGGGATTCAGCCCTTGAAAAAAAACCTCATTGGGTATTCTCTCACTTTCCCGAGGGCTTGCATGTGAGGGATGGGAGGAGAGTTGAGTGGGGTCAAGGGGTGGCCAGAACTCAAGGCACAGTCTGATTGACATGAGGTGTCAAAAGACAGAGCTGGGCTGCCATAGGGACAAAAAATTAGATGGGGGAGAAAAGAAACTAATATCAAGAGATAGACCTGAATCCAAACATACCTACAAGTACATTAAGTACAAAAGTTAAGTGAAAATTAATATAGTAAGAAAGTCAAATAGTTCAAACTATAAAAGCAAAGACCCAACTATATGTTGCTTTCAAGAGACCAGATCTAATTATAAAGGCACTGATTAAAGTAAAAGGAAAGCGACATATATGAGGTGTGATCAAAAGATACGTTGAGTATTTAAATAGAAAAGCATTACAGTAAAAAACACATTACCATTAATCCCCCTCAAAATACTTCCCCTCGTTTCGAGCACACTTATCCCATTGTTCCTGCCACTTTCTGAAGCAGTTCTGGAAGTCCTCTTTCGTGAGTGTCTTTACTTCATCCTCCAACATGACGATGCTCCGTGTCACACAATGCTTCTGGTATGGCAATTTCTGTCAAATAAAACCATCACGGTGTGTCCTTGTCCACCTTATTCACCAGATCTGGCACCATGCTACTTCTGGCTCCTCCCCAAAGTCAAAATGATTCAGGACATCGAGGCAGCCACGACAGCACAACTAAAGACACTCACGAAAGAGGACTTCCAGAACTGCTTCCGAAAGTGGCAGGAACGATGGGATAACTGTGTTTGAAGGGAGGGGGCGTATTTTGAGGGGGATTAAAGGCAATGTGTCTTTCACTGTAACAAAACTTTTTTTAATTGAAACATTCACCATATTTTTTTATCACACCTCGTATGTTATGCAAATAGTAAGCACAAGTAAGCTGCTATGGCTTTACGAGTGGCAAATAGACTAGACTTTAAGACAAGGAGTATGACTAGAGATAAAGAGGGATATTCTATAATGCAAGTGTTCAGGTCATCAGGAGAAATATCAGTTATAAGTGGATATGTGCCTAGTAACAGAGTTCGGAAAGACACAAAGCGAAAACTAACAGATGTGGAAAAAAAAATAGACAAATCCAGTTACACATAAAAATAGTTAGGATTAAATTTAACAAAAGGTATAAATAAGACCTCTAAATGGAAAACTATAAAACATTGCTGAAAGAAGCTAACAAAAATTTAAACATAGGAAGAGAGAAACCATATCCGTGAGTAAAGATGCCTGTTCTGCCCAGACTCATCTGTTGCTTCAGTGAGATCCCAGTCAAAATCCCAGCAGGTGATTTCAAACAGAAATTGACAGGCTGATTTTAAAACTTGTATGGAAATGCAGAGGACCTATAGTAGCTAGAATAATTTTGAAAAACGAAAACAAAAAAATGTAGAGGACTTTAAGCTATAGTAATCAAGATAGTGAGGTATTAGCAAAAGGGTTGTCATAGATCAGTGGAGCAGAACAGCCTGCAGAAATATATGTATATATAATTTTTGCAATGGATTTTTAATAGAGACACTAAGGCGATTCAATGGAGAATGGAGAATTTTCAGTAAATGATGCCAAAACAACTGGATATCCATATGGGAAAAAAATGAACCTCTACCTTACAAAATAACCGGAATTAATTTGAGATGAGTCATAGACTTCAACATAAAAGCTAAAACTATAAAGCTCCTAGAAGAAAAGGAGGAGAATTTATTTTATTTATTTTTTGATGTTGGAATAATCTAAGATTTCTCAGAAGGGATGCAAGAAAGGACTAATTGTATGAAAAAAATGGATAAATTAGATTTCTTAAAAAAATGGATAAATAACATTAAATTTCTGTTCTTTGGTAGACATCCTTAAGAAAATGAAAAGGCAATCCACCAGCTGGGAGAAAATATTTTTAATACGTATATCTGACAGAGGACTTGTGTCCAGAATATATAAAGCTCTCTTACAATTCCATAAGAAACAACTCGGTTTTTAAAAATATACAAAAGACTTCAAAAAAGATATATAAATTGGCGTTACAGACATGAAATTGCTCAACATCATTTGCCATCAGGAAAATGACTAGTAAAGCCGTATGAGGTAACATTTCACAGCTCCTGGAAGAGCTGAAGTTAGTAAGAGTTGGTCACCCGTGTCAAATGACGACAAGCACATGAGCAGCTGGAATTCTCATAACTTGCTGATTGGTGTGTGAAATGGTGCCACCATTTGGAAAATTTTATGACACTTTCTTATAAAGATAAACAAGCATCTACTTTGTGACCCAGTAATTTCATTCCTGTAGTATTTACCCAAGAAAAATGAAAGCACATGTCAACAAAAAGACATAAATATGAATGTTAATTGCAGTTTTATTCATAATAGTCCCGAAATGGAAACAACCCAAATGCCCATCAATAGGAGAATGAATAAACTGATTATGGTATGTTCATACAATGACTACTTGTAAGAAATAAAAATATAATGAATTACTTATATACAGCGACATGGATGAATCTCAAAAAAAAAAAAAAAAAGTTGAGCCGAAACCAGACAGAAAAGAATACATACTTGTATGATTTTGTTTATATGAATTTCAAAAATAAGCTAAACTAATCTTTCATCAATATCAGACTATTGGTTGCCAGGGTGAGGTGGAGGGATCGAATGTAACAGCTACAAGGGAACTTTCTGGGGTGATAGAAATGTGGATTTACATATTTACCCACATTCATCCAATTGTACCCTTACCGCCTGTGCACGTCACTAGATTTCTAGATTTACCTCACCTCTTTACACAAGCACTTAAGGGGCTGTGTGCCTCTGAGGAATAGAGGCTACAGCCTTGCGGCCCTCACTGGACTGTGAATATCCTCGTTCTCGGCTTCTGTTGCTGTTACAAAACCATCTCACAACTGCCTTGCACACTCTCCCTTAAATAGAAGATTTATGTGTATAATTGGGTTCATATAAGGTAAAGTACAGATATAAAGACATCAGGAGCTTAACTTTATTTCTCTTAAGTCCCAGAAGGTGACTTTAAAAGGTTTATTTTTCTGGAACTATTTATAAGGTTATTAGAAGCATCCTTTTTTTTTTTTTTTTTTAAAATAAATGTTGAAGAAAACATTCTGACCATGTTAGCGCTAATGGATCCTTTTTGGGCAGAAGACCCAAGTTTTAGTATTTTCTTAACACCCTTTCCAATCCTAACATTCATGCAGTTTTGAATTTTTGATTCTCTTGTAGCTGAAGTTTGCACTCAAGACCTACTTTCCTTACGCTTCTCCCTCTCTTGTCATGGTGCTACTCCAACACCCGAAAGGTATGTGAAGGTTGATTCTGCCTGCATTCAAATAATTTCTGGGAAAGAGCACTGATAAATCAGAACCTACCCCCCCCCACGTACTAGTCTGTAAAACAAGGGACATTGAACTGGTCATGTCTCACATCGCTTTAAGCTCCCAGGGTCTCGCATTCGATGGGTTCTGTCAGGAGAATTCTCTTGAGTTCCCTGTCAGGATCATTTACCGAAAGAAAGAAAACAGAAAAAGAAACAGAGAAAAGACCTCTTGTTAAGTTTGATAGTCTCCTCCGGATAACACGGGACCTCCGCGGGTGCCTGCCAGATCCACCTGGATGCCAGGATCAGGCTAAGACTTGGCTGAGTCAGAATAAAACAGTACGTGTATTTGTATTTCATTCTTTCTGCTCCGTGCCCCTGGTTGCAAAAGAAAAGATAAAAGGATGAATGAAGCCAAGGAAATGTAGGGGAAATTTCTCCTAACCAAGCCCAGGGAAGGGCTCCTGGAAGGATTCAGTGCGTGTACCAGGCCACAGCCTTCTCTAGTTTCACTTGCCAGCCTTCCAGAGGCCATGCCCAATTGAGGAAGTGATGGTTCCATCCTAATTCAACTGGTCTGATCTGTTAACGTGCCTCTGAGCTCATGTTTAGGAAACAGTCAGAAATAGAGAACAAAGACATCCCTCTCCCTCGAACGCCTGAAGTCTGAAGGAAAGGCAACAGCAACACAAGCACAGGCTCTGTGCTGGAGAAGGAGGCATTTTATCTGACATGAAGGAAAGAGTAAAACCTGTACTATTTCCTTTTTATGCTCTTTTTTGCCTACCTTTTTCCTGAGACTTGAGTAAGTAGATTCATTTAAGGAAAGGAGGTGATTCAGAGTTTCACAGCATTTTATAAAATCTAAATTCCTCTTCCTTTTCCTAAAAGATGTAGGTGCTCATCCAAAGTGACTCATCTGACACCTTCCCCTCAGAAGCTGGAGGTGGAGGTGGTGATGGGCCGGCTGGGATCTCTGGTCAGCAGTTTAGTGAGACTTCACCTGTGGAGACACAGTGGGAAAACTTTGATAACAGGACAGAAAAGCCACTAATTCCCTTTCCAGGGCTGTATACCTCAGAGCTTAAGGCAGATCACCAAAGGTCACCATCAGCCTGTGTGAGAAGCTGAATGAGCTCCAGAAACAGTATTGGAGTTGTTAATTTTTATGTTTGGAAATCTATAAACAAAAGATGAAGGTGGTATATGGGCCTGAACTCAGCCTACTTGCCTTTTCCTTGGTGTGACTGTCCAAGATTTATGTCCCAAAATAAGTAAAGTCAAGCAGAAATACAAGAACTTCCTGTGCTAGTTTCTAGAAGTTTTCTGCATATTTCTTTTAGAAAAAGTAATGTTATTTTCACAAACTGAAGTGTTTTTTAATAGTAGAATCTTCTATTCATCAGAAATTGACTTCATGCCCACAGTGGGGCATAAAAGATCGATCACTTGTGAGCCCTGACTACCCAGGAGCTATGAGAAGGGGGGACACAAAATAAGTATGTAAACAAGTAGTACAAAGAAGGAAATGAAAATGCCTTCAGAGGTTGCAAATCAAGAGTTCAGGGACTTCAGAAGAGGGAGGGAGAGAATATATGATCCTTTAATCTGCAACATTTGTGGAGTAGCCGTGGTTACTCTGTCACTTACCTCATCTTCCTCATGTATTTAATTACAGAATCTGTCTGCAGATACATACGTGCTCGGATGTGTTTAGAACCACAGGATAATTATGAAACCACAAAAACCTAACTCAAGAAAAGGCATTTGTCTGTAATGAGCCCTATGTATTTTTTTCCTGGCCTTTGCTTTACTATAAACCTGAAGTCATATTCTGAATTCATCACAATCATAGAAAAACAATTGGGCAGCCCATTCCTAATTCCTTATTGACTGTTTTATTAAGGTCTCCACATATTTTGAAATCACAAATTGTTAGTGGTAGAGGAGGGGGGTGGGTAGGTAGAAAAGGAAAAACCTGGGGCATCTGCGACACAGCATTTCTAAATTCTGGGGTCAGGGGGAGACACTGCTCGTGCAGTCCTTGTCGACTCCCCGTACTGAGTTAAAGAGCCCCCGAAGTTTAGTTTGTGTGACACCGGTGGGTCGTTCTTCCAGGCCTGAGAGATGGGTACTGGCTGTGAACCACCTGAGAGAGGTTGTATGGGTTCCGTCGACCAAGAGAAAAATGGCCTTTCCCCCAAACCCCTCCAGTCTTAGCTGCCTACCTAATACGTTTGCCTTTCCTTCAGGTCTCCTCTGCTCTCTTCTCACCCACAGGTATTCCCCAGGGGCTGTGGCACCAGCCATTGACACATATTTCTGAGATGCTCAGAGAAATAGTTGAAGACCAGGCTCACCGGTAAGCAAATGCTGACAACGCTGAGGTCTGCGTCTCACTTGACTTCTCTGGCTCCTTACTTCCCTTTAGCAGAGCTGGAGGAAAGGCGTCATTGGTGTGACTGTCCCCAAACAGGTATGCACACTGCCGAGCAAGAAGTGGAGAAGCGCAGAGCTGCACAGACCGCCTGGAGCAGCTGCCTGTGTAAATACCTTGTAGGGAACCTGTTCTGAGTTATGGCTGGTACTAGATTTTGAAATATATAAGCATAACAATAAAAAGAATAGATCCTAGGGGAAGAAAGCAGTGCCCACAGGGTGCAAACCCCCTGGTCGTGCAGGAGAAGGGCACCTCTGTGGTCCTGGAATCTTCTCTCTGCCTCTCTCAGGAAGGAAATTCTAAACTTATATACAATAGGATGAAATGTTTCTTTTTCCTTCTCTTTGTAATAAATATGTATCTAAAATGTAAAAATCCTTTCTAACATTAGGATATTAACTACCATTTTTTTAATATGTGTTCTTTTCCTGGAAGCATTCACAGGTAGTCTTTGCTATATTCCTTGTACTATAACAGCCTTCCGCTTCCTCTTTAAGGCCCCTGCTTTCAGTGTAGGTATTTTATTCATGGTCTGTCCTCGCCTACAAGACTCCTTTTCATTTGCCAGTTTTCCCTCTTGAACTTCTCTGTGGTCTCATGACCAAGCCATCAGACTCGGGGCTCTTCGTCATGATGACTGATGCAGGTTTGGGTGTCAGTTATTCACTCCTTCTCTGCACAGACTCTTACTAACTGGGGAGACAAAAAGAGCTGGTGGCCAAGTGGCGACCTGTCCCACCTGGCAGCCCTACTCACACCCTTTCCATTGTCTCTGTCGAAGAGCAGAACTTAGAGCCAAAACCTCATGGGACTCCACGCTAACCTACGTCTGCCTGAACTAGAAGTAGACTTCAGGGTCCACCAGTAGGGAAGGGTCTGGGAGCAGGTTCAGCTACTTTCTCACATGCGGGTACTGGTAGGAAAGAGGGAGGATGACCAGGCCCATCTCTGCAGGGCAAGCTTTGAACCTTACCCCTGGCCTGGTGCCCACCTGGGAGCAGGTCTGCAGGGAGGAGACCCTGCGGAGTCTCTCCCTTGCTTTTGAGACGTCATACCAAGCCCACGCCTGACATGGCCCACGGAACGGAATGTCAGCTCTCCTTCTTGTGGGAAAGAGGAAGCTGTCTTCTTCCTTCCTGTCCTCTCCATTGTCTTACAAGCTAGATTTCAGAATATTTCATCACTTGTTTTCAGAGCACTTGGCCAGGAGGAAAGCAGTGACCAGGGCAGGTGAGGAGAGTGCTTAGCGCCTGGGCGTCCATGGGCCAAGCAGAGGAAGTGGACCCAGGTCCTGCAAAGGGCACTGTAGAGGTGCCCAGAGCTCTCCTGTGCCACGGCCTTCCAGATCAGAAGGGAAGTTCTGATCTAATGTGATCTCAGGCCGGTCCTGCTCCATTTTTTCCTGGGGAGACGTGAAACTGCTGATATTGGCACTGTGCACAATTAATGGGTCCTTACCTTGAGCAGATTCTGTCCTCTAAGCAGCTATCACGAATCCCAGTTCCCAGGGTGATAAACGGATAGCTTCACAAAGGCTATAACTTTTCAGCCTTTATGAATTTGTGATGATAGGAAATATAATATACAGCTCATGAAACATTCATATTTGCCCAAATATTGACCAGAGCCTTGGGTTCTGTCAGAAACATGTTTCAGCCTGTGCCCCTCCTCTGGTCTGCATGTGGACCCCAGGGGGCCCCCTCATTTCTTGCTCCAGCTCCATGGGTGGCAGCCTGTGGCAAGGCGGCCCCACTCCCTGCAGCCCAGCCGTGCCGGCAGACGGGCACACCTGCGTGTTCTTCCCTTGCGTCATGCCCGCTGGGAGGGAGCCACAGAATGCCTTTCTCTAAGGTCTGTGCTCCCTCAGGGTCCCTGGATGTAAAGATTTAAATGTCTGAAGTTCTCAGGGCACATGGGGTTCTGAGAGGCATGCCTTAGACGGTCTTGTGACGGGTTCAGAGTGGCGTTGTGAGCTATTTTCCCGATTCTTGTAGTACTTGGAAGTTGTACTTCACTGGGTAAGAACAATTTAAGCCAACCCTTTGCAAACATTACAGTTCCTTTAAGAACCAAAACGAAAAAGAAGTCTTGTTGCCTGGCTGCCATGTGTTTTGGTTCCGTTCCAGGTCCTGCAGAGGCCCCTTTGAGAGCTGGTTTGTGCTCGTTCACTTTGGAGGATGGGCTGACGTCGCGGCTGAGCACTTACTGATGTCAGCAGCCGAACCCCCGGAAGCCTTGCTGTGGCTCTTGGCTTTCAGCTACAGCCCACGTGACGGGAGTCAGTGGAGAGCACAGGCCATGGTGGGTGGCAGTGCCCACTACGTGTGGTGCTCGGGGTCGGTCCGGAGCTGAAAGGATCCTGCGGGTAGGGGCCCCGCAGTGGGTTTGGCTCTCACTAACCCCCCAGGTACCTAAGCGCTGAGTGCTCCCAGTTCGTTATGGTAGCAGACGTTTGGCTGGATGAGTTCGTGTGTGCTGGGTTTGTGGCTGGAGACGGCTTGCTGGCTTCACAGAGTTGACTGGACACCAGACGCTGCCACCCTGCTGTCCAGGAAAGCACTGAGATGACGGGCAGTCCTGTCGCCCAGCTCGTCTTATCTGTTCTTGCTCAGCTTCCCCGGCTGCCCTCCTGTGCAGAGCGCCTGGCCGGGCTCGGGTCCCCAGGGGGTGCCATGCAGAGTCTGACCACTCCTCTGAGGGGCTCTGTCCTCCGGACCAGCGGCCTGGCTGTGTCTGCTTCCGTCCTGACTTACTGCTTTCTTGGATCAGTCAACAGACCCTCACATTACCGGCTTTGTTTAGAATTCTTACTAAAGTAATCACATGATATTAACCACTTTGCTTCTGAAAAAGGACTTGGTCATTTCCTAAATAACACAGCAGCTAAATACAGGCCTGGCTAACTGTGGCAAGACAGTGGTTATTTTATGTGGAAAATAATAATTACAGGAAGTAATGCTTTGATTAAAGGCATTGGCACCTCCCTTGCAAACATTTATTTGTTTTTAAAACTTCAACTGCCAGTGCTTTTTGCTGATTTTAATAATTAAAGGGAGCAAGTTTCTTTTTGTAGAGAGCAGCACTTGTATTTGCTTGATGTTTTCTGTTGTTTGAAAAAAGCAGAGACCAATACAGATACGTCTGTGTATTTTACTTGCTTAAAGGTTGCGTGGCAGGGGAAAAAAAGTGTTTGGAATTTTAAAAAGTTGAAATTTGGTGATAATTTATTTTGGATCAAAAATAGAACACTATTTAGAAATACATATAATGAACACAGGTATTTGAGGATTGCTATTTGATTAAAAATAAAGGGTACTATTTCTTCCCTCTTAAAATATCACATTCAACTAATTAAGGAAAATACTAATTATATTCATGATCTTATTTTTGATAATTAAAATTAATAATAAAAAGCTCTATTGATTTCTAAAGCCCTTTTAATACACTTTATATTTGATTCTGTATAACATAAGTTGGTAGGTTATGTGTTAAATTCCATAGCGATCATAGAAACTGACAGAGATTTACTTTCGAAGTACAGAGAAATAACTTGTCCAGTAAGATTTAATTTCTAGAAAGTTCTGCATTGGCACATCTTTCTACTGGTGACTCAGTCCTTTTTAAAATAAAACCTATGCATAGTTCTTACCCTGGGGATTCTTTGGCATCCTGGATCAAAAGGGATTAGCACACTCGGGGCAGGTGAGTGTAGTCCGTCCATTTCCTTCCGAGCTGTTCTAGAGCAGTAGCCATCCACCTATAACTGAAGCCCTGCTTTCGCAGTTTTGATCCCAGAACCTCTTCATCCTTGGTGCCCAAGCTGAGGCACTGGTCGGTGTGATGTGTGGGGAGCGGGCGGGGCCAGTTTCCCTAGTCTAACCCGTGACACCTACCTGTGAGCTTTAATCCCGCTGGGGGTTGGTCTGTTGGCTGACGTGGGAAACAAAGTGTGAACTGCCTTTGAAACCATGATGCTTGTGAGGTTTGATTGAGCTTGACAATGTCTGTGCCTTTGCCTGAAAAGCACAATCAAGTCAGGAACTCGCTGTACTCAGCGGATGCTGTGGCTGGAATTGTTGCCTCTGCTGGCCAGGCCTGAGGTTCACAATCGGGGAGCAAAGGGTCACTGTCCCTGCCTAGGGGTACACTGCTCACAAAGACCCGCGCCTGCTGCAAACATGCTCGTGCAGCTGGTGTTCATCTCCTTGGCTAACTTTGAATTACATGGTGATAAAAACAAAAATGTCTATGTTTGTATACGTAAGAATTAGGCAAGAGTGCATACCCTTTAACCCTGTCATTCCATCCCTAGGAATTATCCTAAGGACACAATTACAGATCCACACACAGATTTATGTACAAGAGTATCATCACGGCATTGTTTGTAATTGCAGTAATTGGAAATGATCTAAACTTCCCACAGGAAGGATCCTGGCTCAATACATTATGGTATATCATAACTATGGAATAGTATTCTGTCATGAAAAATCGTAGTCTCAAAGACTATGTGCTATAGAGATGGGAATCTGCCTAAAGTGTATTGTGAAGAGAAAACTATAAGATAGAAAATATTGTGTATAGTGATTGCTATGTCCACAATGCATAGAAAAAAGATGAGAAGGCTGCAAACCTAGTTTCTAACAGTGAGTCTCTTTGGATGGTGGAGTTATAGTTCACTTTAATTTTTTCGTTTGTATGTTTGTTTAGATTTTCTTTAGTGAGCATATATACATTTTCATAATGTGGGATAAAAAGTAATACTTAGAAAAGAAAGCTTTTACCTTTCTCCTGAAAAAATTAGAAAGCATCTAAAGTTATTGGCATGTCAGGATGGCATTAGAGGGGAAAGACAGTCTGGGATAAAATGGAAAGGAAGACTATTGTCTTAGGGAATATTGGATGAGAAAAAAATGGATACGAGGCATAGCTTCCTAAGTCCCCATGTTTTTGCAGACCCATATGGTAAGATGGTGTTGGGCTCCCGTAGATGACCCCAGACAAGGGCGGGCAGGGCCCAGGCGAGAGGAGACATGGAGTAGGAGGGGCCCTCTCCTGTTGGAACACTGCCATGGCCCATGGAAGAGCCTCATGGTGCAGTTTCTCACGGCCCCGTATTGTCAGAAGAGCTCACACGGCACTCCTGGTATACTGGGGTTTATGAGGCCTTCATGTCCAGGAAAAAAGACCCACACAAAATCCAGAAAATTGGTCGTGGGAATTCTCAGAATAGGCCTAAATATTTTTTAAAAAATGACGGGCCATAACTGTTCGTGAATTCCATGTGGCATTTTGGATCCATGGCTTTCAGTTTTAGCTTTGTCTTCCAAGTCACAACTTGATGTACCATTTTTACAGCAAGGAGAAGTCTCAGCATGAAATAAATACTTTTTATGCAAAAACAACCCACAGACCTATAACAATCACCATTCTTACATGGATTCCACAGACTTGTGACCTCTCTTTGAGCTTTAAACATGAAGAGACTATCCCAGTGTCTAAACAAAGACAAAGGTAGGTGTGTGTGTGTGTGTGTCCACGTGTCCTCCCTCCCTCCCCTACTCACCCCCAAAGATAGCAGAACAAGCCTCATTCCTGTCAGAACACTGGTCAGCAGAGGTCTGATTGCATGGGGCTCTGATTCGTGCCTGTGATAGTGAGCGAGTCTGGAAGGAGCCTTTTTATCCTTCCCCCACAATATAAAAATGTGACTACATTCTCCGTTTCCTTTCATACAAAAAAGGTCGATTCTTGGCATGGCGCCCTAGCTGCTTAGTGAGCAAGACGAAAGAAAGTCAAGAAAATTCCATTACGCCGTTTGGGTTTGTGTGGAGCAGGGTGTACACTCAGATGGGCTGCTTCCGTCTGCCCTCCCTCGGGCGCCAGTCCTCTCCTCTTAGAGGGCTGCTTCCCAGTGCTGAACAAACCCTGGAACCATGCGTGTCCTGACTCTCCCGTAATCTCTCCCCTTTGAAATTGTACTTCCAGGCAGAGGGGAAGGCAGTGCTCGGCCGCCTCCGGAAGCTGTTCCGATGTCAGACACTCTCAGCCAGGGATGTGCACGCAGCAGCTGGAGAGCAAAGTGGGGACCCCAGACCGGCCGCGTGCCCATGGCTGATCAGGCGCCTAACCCTGAACTTCCTGCTCTGGGCTCCTGGAGGCCACGCGGTTGCCCGGGAAGTCATCACCCTCGTAAGTCTCCCCTTTTCCAGCTTCCTAGTTCTCATTCACATCCCACCCGAGGGCCCAGCCTCTGACGAGGGTGTACCGGGGTGCTGTCCAGACAGGTGGACGGGCAGCGAGGGGGACGGGCAGCGAGGGGGACGGCTGGCACAGACCCCAGAGCCTGCCATGTGCCACAGGCTCAGAGAAAGGCGGTGACTTGGGCCATGTCACATGGCTTGCTGCCAGAGCCCGTAGGACAAGCTAGGTCCCCCATGTCCCCATGTACTCTTCTTCCAGTTCAATGTACGACTCTCTTCCTCCTCATGAAGAGAAACAAGACTTCAGTGAGAAAAGGGTGTGCTCACCACAGTGGTTTCAAGAATGTCATTTGTTAATTACAAAGCAATCCTTCTATAAGCCCCGCTGACATGGGGGGTGAAGAACGGTTAACAGTTCAGGGCAGAAGTAAGCACTGCGCGTGGCACTGCATTTGGCAATGATTTCTTGGATAATGACACTAACGGCACAGGCACCAAAAGAAAAAACAGATAAATTGAAAGGCAAAATGATAAGCTTCTGTGCGTCAAAGAACATTATGAGAAGAGTGAAAAGACAACTCACAGAATGGGAGAAAAATGTTAGGAAATCACACATCTGATAAGGGTTTGGCGTTTAGACTATTTCAGGAATTCTTACAACTCAACAACAGAAAGATACCGAATGAAAAAATGGGCAGTGGATTTAAACAGACAGTTCTCCAAAGAATGTGTACAAATGGCTAGTAATCACATGAAAAAAATGTTCAACATCATTAGCTATCAGGGAAATGCCAATCAAAACCACAGTGAGGAGGCACTGCACACCCACTAGGATGGCTGTCATAAATAAAACATAGTCAAAAGGGGGAAATGACCCAAATGTGCATCAATAGATGAACGGATAAATAAAATGTGGTCTATGCATACAATGGAATATTATTCAGCCTTAAAAATGAATGAAGTTTTGAGATACGCTACAACATGGACGTACCTTCAGGGCAGTATGCTAAGTGACATAAGCCAGTCACCAAAGGACAAATGTGTGACTCCACTTATACGAGGGACCTAGAGTAGGCAAATTCGGAGACACAGGAAGTACAGTGGAGATTACCAGGGGCTGAGGGAGGGAAAGATGGGGAGTTAGTGTTTAATGGGTACAGAGCTTGTGTGTGGGGTAATGAAAACGTTCTGGAAGTAGATGGTGGTGATGGTTGTACAACATTGTGAATGTACTTCCTGCCAGTGAACTGTACATTTAAAAATGGTTAAAACAGCAAATTGTATAATGCTCATCAAAACAAAAAACACCAACATGCTGGCTCTTGAGGTTTTTATTTCCATGTTTATTTTTACTTTTTATTGCCACATAATATACATAAAGAAATGTGTAGCTTCATGAATTTTCACAAACCAAAACACGCATGCAACCCAGCATTCAAATCAAGAAAGGAATGTTCCCAGCACCCAGAGGGCCCTACCCCCCCCCCCCCCCCCCCCGCTCCCTTCCAGGGAAGGCTCTCTTTGAATATGGATGTGAATATGAGGAAAGTTCCAGTGACAAGCGGGGCTGCCAAGAACGTCACACACCAGCGCCCAGGAGGTGGGCTCAGGCCATGTAGAGCCGTCTGGGGTGGTAGGCAGGCCACCTCTCACATGCGCAGACAGAAGCCATCAGAGAGCTCAGGCGTGGCCAAGATAGAAGACATGCTTGTCATGTGCTGGGTCCCATCTCCCAGGGCCGCCCCAACACCTACTGTGTGCTTTTATAAAATGCACACCTCACTTAATCCCGTGCCCATTTGGGTGAGAGAACGCAATTGGTGAGAGCTAAAAGTGTCCGTATGTCTAGAGAACTTGGTACTAACCAGGTGTGAGCTGTGCTGGTCACTTTTCAGCCACACCCTCAGCCAGGTGATCAAGGTCGACATCAGGGATAAATCGTGTTGATAGTATGTGCCCTTGACACAATGTGATGAAAATGGCACTTTACCTCTCTAGTTTTCTTCCCCAAAACATGTAACTTCTGTCTAATCATGAGAAAAGCAACTGACAAACCCCAATTGGGGGACAGTCGACAAAATACCTGAGCAGCCGCCTCAAAACTGTCCAGGTCATCACATCTGTCTGGAAAGTCTGAGAAATGAGGACAGCCCAGAGGAGCCTGCGGACACATTACAACTAAATGTAACGTGCTGTCTGTGCTGGGATCCTGGAACAGAGAAAGACCATTAGGGAAAATAGGAAATCTGAGTAAGTGTGGACTTTTTAGTTAATAAAAATGTATCGATATGCATTCATTAAGTCTGACAAATGTACACACTAATGTTAACAAGGAAATTGGCTGTGTTGGATACGTGATCTTTCTGTATTATCTTTTC
This sequence comes from Rhinolophus hipposideros, assembly GCF_964194185.1. Lineage (NCBI taxonomy): Eukaryota > Metazoa > Chordata > Mammalia > Chiroptera > Rhinolophidae > Rhinolophus > Rhinolophus hipposideros. The sequence goes on along the minus strand of NC_138057.1, from coordinate 7,310,146 downwards.
AGTAAAACTGTAAATCTAAAGCAGTTGTAAAATTATTTTAAAAAGTCAACAGCAGGCACTTTTGAATCATGAAAGTGTTGGCAGCATTTCTGTAACCTGACTTCTGCCCTCTTGCCCATGCCTGGGACACCTGTGGGAGCTTGTCCCCTCCTTGTCCCTGGGGAGCTCCTCTCCCGTCCTCTCACGCTGGGAAAGGCAGGCCAGGGAGGTCACCGCCCGCCCTGCCGACGGGATGTGAGAGAACGCAACTCAGAGAAAGCTCTTTGGAGACACCCAGGTCTCTGCTTCTGTTATTCCAACCACATTTCCATCCGTTCCCGGCAAACAGCCCACGTTCAAAATGGACTACCCTCAGGTTTCACCCACAGAGAAGCTGCTGTGAAAAAGGACCTAGGTTGTGTCACAGAGTTCAGGCTGGCTGCCTGTGCACAGGTGCTGTTTCCACAAAAAGTTCCGTCTCGGCCGTACATTAACACCTCAGGCTGAGGCAACACGGAACACCCTCGTGCATCGTCATTCAAGTTTATGTCAGCCCAGCTGCAAAAAAAACAAAAATACAAACAAAGAAACAAACAAAACATTAAAGGATGAAATGCCAGTGTTTCTCTTCACACACGTGCATCTTCGCAGGTGGGTGCTCCATCTGGACACCTGAAGCCCATCGCTGCCGAGAAAGCTTCCTGGACGCTATCCTTGCAGATGTTCTGAAGCTGTGTTACGAACACACCAGCCTTCCTGACTGCAAGGCTTCCTGCGGTGGCCACAGGACAGCCGGACGGCGGCCTGGCTAACGCAGCCACAAGCAGGACCGATGGAGGCGTCCTCTGCGCACCGCCAGCCTCTCCTGGGCTCTCACCTCCCACCAGCTCATCACTCCTCTCTGCGAGCAGCCCCTGGAAAGAGCCAGGTCTGCCGGGCCTGGGAGCAGGTGGTGGCGAGACGGCAGAAGTGTTGGCTTTGGTGGGACAGCCTGTCTGCCAGCAGCTCTGGCTGCACCCCCCGGGGGTCCCAAACACTGGCTCTACTGATGGGAACTCAGGCCCGAGTGGGCCTGGGTGCCAGCCTTGCCCCTTGTCTCGGCAACAGTGTTGGGCCAAGGGACAGACGGCAGGGGATGTGTCCAAGCCGTCTCTTCACAGCCTTCCATGCATTCTCTGAGTGGGCCCCACTGTACTGAGCAGCTCCATTTCATTAAAGGTGCCTTTTCCCTCCATCTCCTCCCGTCGTCCCGCACCCAGCCTCTGCTGCAGGACGCTCCCAACTGACTGCCCCTCGCACAGGCCCCGGGATCGGCTTCTGTTGGCCTTGGGCTTCGCGGCGGTGCCTCCTCACTTCTCTCCTCTGCAAGTCTGACGAGCCGGCAAGAGCAGCCTGGCTGGTGTCCGGTTCCTCTGGCCCGAGTCTCATTCTCTCCTGCCTCGTGTCCTGCTGAGTTCTTGTCTGTCTCTCCCTCTCTTTCTCTTTGGTTTGCTGGACCACAGCAGTAACAGCCAAACATTAGCTAGAATCTGAAACATGGAGTTCAGTCCTATGGTTGCTGAACTCAATGAATTTAACCCCTACACGGACGTGCCTCAGCCAAGCCCTGCAAGCATGTGCGTTTCTGACCTCAGCTGCAGTGAGGCGGGTTTTATGTATGAGGCTGGAAACCTGAAATGGAACTGGGATTTGAATTGGCTTGTAAAGATGGAGCACGGTTAGATCAGGCGACCTCGGTCATCTGCCATGGCTGCACCGCTGCCCCGGCTTGGTGGAGGCCCCGGGAACAATGGCAGTGGAGCGGGATGGGTCTCCCCTACGCAGGTGCTAGGTGGTAGGTTAACTGTTTTAAGGTGTCCCAGGGAGGCTCGCATTGCTTCATCCACAAAAGACAGAAGCTGCATCGGACGAGTCATCGGCAGCATCTGATTTCTGAGTATGAAGCAAGGATGATGATACACCGAGAACCACTGTGAGCCCCACTGAGCCCGCAGCCTGCCCGCCACGCCTCCAGCAGCACCCCAGGACAGGTGCCCACACTGCCCGCACCGCACCCGCCTAGCACAGGGGCTGCAGCGTCTGCCTTGACTGACAGATGGGTGGCCAGAGATGGGTACTCTCAAAAACCAATGGCTTCTTGGGCTGGCCCGGTGGCTCAGGCGGTTAGAGCTCTGTGTTCCTAACTCGGAGGGCTGCCGGTTCGATTCCTGCATGGGCCACTGGGCTCTTAGCCACAAGGCTGCCAGTTTGACTCCTCGAGTCCTGCAAGGGATGGTGGGTAGCGCCCCCTGCAGCTAAGATTGAACACGGCACCTTGAGCTGAGCTGCCGCTGAGCTCCCGGATGGCTCGGTTGGTTGGAGCGCGTCCTCTCAACCACAAGGTTGCCAGTTCCACTCCCGCAAGGGATGATGGGCTGCGCCCCCTGCAACTAGCAATGGCAACTGGACCTGGAGCTGAGCTGCGCCCTCCACAACTAAGACTGAAAGGACAACAGCTTGACTTGGAGAGAGGTCCTGGAAGTGCACACTGTTCCCCAATAAAGTCCTGCTCCCCTTCCCCAATAAAAAATGTTTAAAAAAAAGAAAAAACCCCAATGGCTTCTTAATGTGGTTTGTGTCTTAAAAAAGCATCAGTTTTTCATGCATCTAAATTGTGATATTTTCACCCTTCCCTTTTTGCTGAACTGAAATTCTTAGGAAAATACTTGTGGGCACCAACAACTCAGAATGCCTTGAGGCTGTATTTAGCAAAACTAACAATTCCTGCATTTCCTGCTTCCCTTTAGAATCAGGTGTTAAAACCTTAGATGCCTTTAAAAAACAAGTGGGCTCAGGTTGCTGGCCTAAGAATGCCATTTATAAAGCTGTTTGTGTGAAAACAGGTGGCATTTTCTTTTCAGCATGTTCCAGTTCTCATATTAGTGTGAACCTTTTACAGAAAGTCAAGCCTCAGCATGTTCATTGGCCTTTCCTCCCCACAGCAGGGATCCCAAAGCTCATGACTGGCATTCCAGGAAACTGCCTGCTTGTAGCCATTCTGTCAGGAGAGTGTGACCATTAGGAACTGACTGCTCACTGGACAGCCAGCCTCTGAGAACAGACTTGCTTTGCCAGTCACCTTGAAAACAAAACAAGAGCCCTTTGGAGCTGCTAGGAATGCAGCTGCTTTTCGGGGACAGGATGGTTACAGCTAGTCCACTGGACAAAGAGACGAATCCGTCTGGAAAATGTTTTAATTTGGCTTCTCCTCTGTCCTCATTGCAGATGGCTCAGACTGATGAAATAACCCATGAGATTATCGGCTTCCTTGACCAGACCTTGTACAGATGGGATCGTCTCTGCATGGAAGCCCCAACGTCAAGAAAACTGGCCAGAGAGCTCCTTACAGAGCTGCGCATGCACGTCTAGCCCAGGCCCTTGGAACATGTGGCTGCCACGCGGGGCCCAGGCTCGCGGGGCCACATGATGAAATGCTGTGTGCCGAATACCCTCTGTGAGTGGTAACAATGAGCCATAAATATCTTGGCAAGATCTGGCACTACAGATTTTACAAAATGAGAAGACAGGTTCTTGAGCTCAAACTCAGATTTATTCACGAATGACTGGATTATGCCATTAGCATTCTCTGTACCTGCTCAACAGGGTGTGATTAGAGAATCACTAAAGGAAAGGCTTGGATGGGAGAAAAGATTTTTATCTCCTTTTTTTCCCCTTATCACACCAAGATGCACAACTATTATTTCAATGTTTCAAAGTCTTTTGACCAAGAAATTGGTCATGAACCACTGATCAGCCCAGAAAGTAACTGAGCCTTTTTCACAGACCTCTGTTTTAGAAGTCATGTCATTGGTATTGGTCTTTTCACCTACAGAGCTCCAAGATAAAGCCACACTCTCCTGGGTCCCTAAGAAATTCTTCAGCAAGAGGTTCGCCCGGGCTATCCCGTGAGCAGGCCAAGGAGCAGGAGAGCCCATTCAAGCCCAGAGGCGAGTGGCGGTGACAGGACCACTGGTCCCTGGCGGCACGTGTGCCAGCGCTGCTGGGTGGACTACACTGCTGAGCAATGATATAAAGCTGGTCCCGGTGCTAACTCTCTACCTGTGTATTTGCTAAACACTGACTGCTACGAAGAGCTCGTATCACCTCAAAGATGGTTGACGGAAGGGTACAGGACGTGCTCTAAAAACCCTGGAACAGATTACACATCAGTTGTCTTGTTAAGTGAAACGGGAATTGGAAATTTCTAATAAAGAACTGGTAACTCCAAGGTTAATATTTATTTCACATCAATTGAAAGTTTTTTCTTTTCAGGTTTATTCTTAACTTGTATTGATTGTATGCTCTTTTGTGTATATTCTGTTTGTCGAGTGAGTCAAGACTGGCTTTTATGTCCACTTCGATTTATGCATTACGAATCTCTGAATCCGTCTTGGCTCCCGCTTGAGGTATGAGTCAAGTTTTGCTGGATTCGAGGTTGAGCTTTGTGGGGAATATTTTGTTTCAGTGTATGGATCCACCTGAACATCTGAGAAATTCCAAGAACTTCTGAGCCGAGCTTTCCTTGTGAGAAATGTTACAACACGAAAGGTGTACTGTGGGAATACTCTCATTACAACTCCCATCTGCATCACTTGTTCAGGACTTCTCTCCTATGGTGACTTTGGCCATGGAGGCAGTGACCAGCCTCTGGGACATGAAGAGAGGGGCTCAGTGTGGTGGCAGCGGGTAACCCTGGATGCGAGCGTCCATCGGGAACTGGCCTCCCTGTGGGGCGTGCTTCCACGAGGACGTCCGTTCCCACTATATTTCACAGCACACAGTCAAAACAAGATGGTCTCCACCTCAGACTGCTGAAGCTGCATTTCTGGAAGATTCTTTCCTGTCCCAAGCACACTTCAGCCTGTTTGTAGTTTCTCCCACTTCCTTTCCAAAGCCTGTAAGTTCACCCAAGTCTTGGACACTTGAGTTGGTAACAGAGCGGACTGTCTGAGTGGGCGTTGGTCTTCATCCCTGTGAGTTCCCAGCAGCCCGGCAGGTCCTGTGTTTGGAGTGAACCCTTACCGTCCTTGAAGACTTTCCTCAAAGAAGTAGTAGGCACTGCTTTGTCTACTGATCTTACTTTCTCCCCTTGCTCCTTCCCACCTTGGTAAAGATGCTGACAAGGGGAGGAAACAAAAACAAGCAGCACGGGGAAGGGGGCTGTTCCCCTAAGTAGGTGAGCAGCTGGGAAGCCTCACCAGCAGGCAGGACTCCTTTCACTTCTGTGAGGAGTAAGGACTCCCAAAGCACAGAGGGAGGGGAAGTGATACCCTCTCCTGAAAAACCAAAGCAGACGCCTGTGTGTGTCCCTGCTGGCTGGGTGTGAGCCCACACTCAGCCAGCAGGGAAGGACCCAGCAGGGCAGAGCGCGGGCGGGCTGGGATAGATGCAGTAAACGACCTCCTTTGCCAGTTGCCGTAGGTTTCCGGGACAGTCTGGATACGTGGGTTCTTTTCAGTTTTTTGAAAGACGCTCAAAGTAGTAGGGGTCCAGCCAAAACCGGGCTCTGGTGAAAATGCCCAGTGAGGGCCACTGAGCCTCCTCCCCTCCCTGGAGAATCCAGAGCACGGAGGCCAGAGGTGCACATCACGTGACAAGCTTGAGCCTGGAGGCCGTATCGGGTTTACTGGCAGTGGGGTTCTTTCCACCCCAGGCCTGTGCCAGGCAGACGCCTTCTACCAGTAGCGGATCTAATGAAGAGTGGCTTAAACAAGGAAAACACCAATGGCCTCCCAGAAAGCTGGCGCGTTCGGCCACTCGACAACGTCACAGTCGGGGCTGGCCTCACTGAAGCTCTCCTTGCTCTCCAAGGAGCAGAACGCTGCCAAGCCCAGGCTTCACTGACAATATCCAAGATGGGAAAGGACAGCAGGTCTCCCATCTTTCCCACCAGCCACACCAGACCTGCCCTTACACCATGGGCAGGACAGCATAAGAGACCAAGGGCAGACCTCCCAGGCCACGAATGAAGCTGGAGCTTCAGGACCGTTTACTGTGCAGAGAGGCCTGAGCTCCCTTGGTCATTCATTTTTGTAAAATTTGTAAAGGAATTTGAACTGCAACTGGCAAAGACACATCTCTGTACACTCCTACCTGCAGGGCGTCGCAGGGGTGGCCGTGGGCACTTCCGGGGCCTGGATGAGGGATGAGTTGGCTCACCATCACTTTAAAGCAGGTCACAGTGGTCATCCCAGTGAAGGAACAGCTCCCAAGAACGCCAGCACTACCCCACGCAAGCTCAGCCGGCCTGGGACACAGGTGCAGGCCCAGGGGCTGCGTCACCACAGAAGCGTGGCCTGTGCCACCTGAGTGGGTGCAGAGGGAACAAAGAGGGGCGTGTGGGGAATCCATCCAAATCCTAGAGTTTAGGCCTGGGATGAATTTGACAGGTTTTCAGAGATCTGACAACAGCTCTTAAAATTTTACGTTACCAATAATAGCAAGCTGTGCTGCTGAGAAAAATTTTTCCTAAGTCTCAATAATAAAGGTTTTTATTAAGAATGCTGGAGAAAAGACTGGATTCTCTTTCTCTTCTTTCTATAGAAAATATGTAAAATCGTCCTACAAAGAGGTAACCAAAGAGGACAGAGCCAAAACCAGAGTCAAAAACCACAGGGAGTGAAGGCATTCCCGAGCACCCATCAACATCGGGACAGTGTGACATTTGTACAACTGTTAGCGTGTCCAAGTTTGTAATTTTTTAAATATTGTTTCATTCTAAATAAAATTGTACCTAATTTTGTATTTATAAAATATAATCTTTCTCAGAAAAAGTTTCCTTTACTCCCCAGCTATGAAAACTTCAGGCTGCACAAAAGCCTACGTATACCTGCTCCAGAAAAAGACCGATTACGGTTTATCCTCTGCGCTGGGAATCTTGCCACCAGACACCTAAGAGCTTGGGTCCCACCGCCAAGGAGGAAGGGAGAGTGAGTATAGGGCAGGCAGGGGCTGCTCAAACCCAGTGAAATGCACCCCACACATACACGTATCTTTCCATAAGCCTGACATAAATATATCACCACTTAGTACAAACTGAGTTGTTCTGTCCATTGTTCTTCCCCGTCTCTAAGACAGGACTCGTCCACAGAACACAGCCGACACCCTCTAACTCTCTCAGCCACCTCTCAGACTCAGTGGCCCGCAGGGACCTCAGTGGCCCTTGAGTTCCAGCCTCCACAGGCTCTCCTGGAAGGGAGTCCCGAGAGATGGCATCAACCAGGCTCCACTTGGTGGCTACTTACACGACCCCAGGTAGCCCTGTTTTACAGAGGCCAGTGTGCACGAATGGTCACTCTGCTTCCGGACATGGGACACTGGGGGCTGCTTATGTCCAAAAGGCGTCTGAGAAAGCAGATGGAAAATAGATAAGCCTCGTTTCTGAAGAAGCTCCTTGCACGTGCATTCCCGGGGGCTGACTCTATGTTATTGGCGTCATTAGCCCTTCTCCACTTGGCCCCATTTCTTGCTGGTGGGACAAGAGTGCTGGGACGAAAATGTGAAAGCGTCCAGGGGTCAGGAGACAGCCACGTTTTCTGTTGAAGTGCAGGAGTCAAGAACAAGGACTTGAAGGGGGGGGGGAGGAGCTGCGACCCTGGCAGTGGGCTGGGAATGCGCAGAAAATCAGTGCTGAGCCTGGCCTGTCTGCAGAAGGGCAGGGGCAATGCTGCCTGCCACGCGTGCCGGTGAGAACACTGAGGAAGGGCCTTCCTCTGGCCACAAGGAATCCAGACTGATTTGCTTTCCGAGGAAGAAGAGACATGAATGTGACCGGTGCTGCTCTCACCTTTTGCTTTTCCTCTGCTGTTACCACCCTGACCCACCACCAGAAGTCCTGCTACTGGGCTTCTTCCCACCATTTCACTCCTGAAGAACCAAAATGAAGGCAAAATTAATGTGTTTTAAAGCCTTCTTCTAGAATCCCGTCCCACAATCTGTTTATACCACGGGTCCAGTCATAACCCTCATGTACAGACTGGTCTCAAGGAAAGCTTATGATGTAGGCCTTGGCCTTTTCCTGCTCCTGACATGATCACAGTATCTTATCACATGTGTTTTGCATAGGAAACATCTATACTATGATACTGAAAGTTTCACACTTAAATTTCCTATAGAAGTGAAATGTCTCATAACTCAATATTGAAAGCCTCTTTGGCCTCTGATGTTTCTCATAATATGATGAATCCATGTGCATCAGCCAGGATTCTTGGTGGCAAGCAACAGACACAGGCACAGTGCTGACAAGAAAAGGGAACTGATCCAAAGCGTATTTAAATCTGGTTTAGTTATATTATGAAACGTTAATTATGGAAATAACTGAATAAGTTTTAATGGTTTTTGGTTGTGTAGCATAAATAGGTATGATTTGGGGGCTTCGAAATGCACAAACTTTTTTCCATTAAAGTAAATGGAATTTAAATTTTTTTCCTTAGAAAAATTCACTCTATGAGGGATTTTTCAAGACTTTTCATCAGGCTGGGGTACTCTATAGTGAAAAATTAGAACCACCTCAATAAGAAATTGTGGTATGCCAATATTGTGGAATAGTATGCAACAGTTAAAAAGAATAAAAAGAATATGTCTTAGCACTTTGGGTTACTGTAACAAATATACCAGGTGGTTTAAACAGGAAACACTTATTGCTTAGTTCTGAAGGCAGGGAAATCCAAGATCAAGGTGCCAGCAGGTCCAGTGTCAGGTGAGAGCTCATTTCCTGCTTTGCAGATGGCTGTCTTCTCACTGCGTCCTCACCTGGCAGTGATCAGAGAGAGAGGGAGCAAGCTCTCTCGTGTCTCTTCTTATAAGGGCACTAATCCTATTTGTGAGGGCTCCACCCTCATGACCTAAGCCCAAAGGCACTGCCTCCAAATACCGTTGCATTGCGGGTTTGGCTTCAACATTTGAATTTTGGGGGGACACAGCTTTCAGTCCATAGCAAGATGGACTAGATCTATGTACTATCAGAGCCCAAAGTGTATCACTGATTGTAAATAAAAAGCTACAGTATGGTAAAAACAAAACAAAAAAAACCCCACATATTTAAAAGCCCACATAATCAGGCAGACGAGGCTGGGTGCTCGCCAGCCCACAGCTGTGCCCCACACCAGCTTCAGAATGGCCTGGTGAGGGGACTCTGGCTGCTGCCACCGAATCCTGCACCCCAGGACCTTCGAAGCTCCTGCAGGGTCTGAGGCCCCCAACAGAGAGACAGGTCCCTGTGCCCACTCTGTGGAACACTGGCCAGGCTCTGCTGGTGCATCTGACAGGGGGAGCCCAGGTCCCTGCCACCCTTCAGCTGGAAAGCAGCTGGGAAAGCAAGTGTCCAGCTTGTTTCCCTTCTGTGACGTCTGGACACCACCCAATAGTATCTCCCATAAACACGAAGGGGTCACAGTCTGGGTAGCTGAAGAGAATGAAGAATGTCCACACTATATGTCATCTGCTCTTTAAGACTTCTAGAACACTTAAGAAGGCTGACTCGCCTGTAACAGCCAGCACTCGGCAAGAAAAGGCAGAGGCGAGTCCCAGGCACAGAGCCAGGCTAAGGCTGGCTTTCTCCTGGCCTCTCCCACGAGGTGCCAGCCCAGGAGTGCCCATTGCCAATCGTCTCCTGCAGGAAACCACCCCCTGCCCCCATTGCTCCAATGGGTGGCTCTCTCCTGGAAAAATCCTGCATGGAAACACTAACGGTCACAGAGAGATGAATTAGATTTAATAGTATCCTAATAAGACAACCAGATAATCTGACTCCAAAATCCATACAGAAAAGTAAACATTCAAGAACAGCCAGGAAAATTCTGAAAGTGAAGCATAATGGAGAACAAAGTGTAGCACCTACTGGCAGGTGAAGCTCACGTCACTACAGGTTTGGGGGGAGCTAAGGGGGGCACAGGAGAGGTCCCCGTGCGGCTCCAGCCAGCGGTTCTCAGGCTCCTCTCCCCGGTCTGGGCAGCACCTGACCTGTCTGTCTGTCTCTCCTCCCTGACGCTTTCCCTTGGCTGGCGGAACATTCCAGGGCTTCTCCGCCTCAGCCCAAGAACTGGTCCCCGCTCGACCTCTGACCCCTTCCTGGTGGGCGCCTCTGCCTGTGTACCCTCCCTCCGCTGGGCTTTCCCACGTCATCTCAGTGCAGAGGGGCCACTCCCCTCTCCTGGACCCACTGCCCATCAGGTGCCTCCACCTGGAGCTCAGCCCACCACGGAATTAAAACTGGTTCCACCAGCCCCACCCCATCCCCTCAAACCCACGGTCTCCCCACGTCAGTTGATGGTAACTCCATCTTTCCAGTAACTCAGGCCCAATTCTGTGGTTATTCTGGATTCTTCTGTCACCTCACTTCCAGTCCATTAGCACATTTCTGAATCTGACCATTTCTTGCCCTCCACGGGGCCCCTGCGCCTGCCGTTTCCCCTGCAGGCAGCGTCTCGGCGATCCCCTTCCAGTGTGACAATGTCACACCCTGTTCAAACCACTCCAAAGGCTCCCCTCTTCACTCAGCAAAATCCAGCGTTCTTCAAGTAGCTTTCAAGGCCCTACACGGTCCAGATCCAGCCCCCTTTTACTCTCTGACTTCATTCTTAGTATCCTCTGTGACCCTTTCACCCACCTGTGCCAGCCACATGGGCCCCTAGCAGTTACTCAAACACACTCCAACCCCAGGGCTTTTGCAGGAACTTTGCTGATCCCCGACCCCCAACATGCATGGCCAGTTCCCTTGCCTGCCCACATGTCACCGCGACCATGAGGCCTCCCTGACCACCCCACTGACAACAGCACCCCACTCTCCAACCCTTACCCTGGACTAGCTCACAACACCTTCCAGACACCGTATTTTGTATTATGTTTACTCTTGTAATATATATGATAATAATTATAATAACTTACGTATTGTTTACTCTTCCCTGACCATCTCCACTACAAGTGCAGGCATACAATAGGTGCCCGATAAATATTTGTTGAATTAGCCTGTATGGGGATTTAGTATATGACACAGGCATTTCCACCAACAGGGAAAAGGTGGAGGTGGAAAATCAAGTTGGATCTCTACTTCTGAGGTGAAAATAAACATCAAGAACAAAATGCCCAGCCTCTTTCTTTACCAAATGTCAGTATGTGGAGTTCTGTTCTTTGGGGCTGTGCGTTTTTTCCACAGAAACTCGAGCAGTTTTCCTGCTTGGAAAGAGGTGAGGGATGGGCGTGGTAGGAAGGCTGCTGCTGTTCTGGGAAGATGATCTATTGCTCGGGTAAGTAAGTTTATAAAATCAGCATTTCCCTACTCCTAAAATGTAGAAAGAATGTTCCTGTATTGCATTTAGAATCTCTGTCTCATCCCTGGTTTGCAGACATTCATTCATATAAACCTTGTTTTCAGCCCCTGGGCTCCTCCTTCCCACACACCGAAGTCCCTGCCTGGATTCTGCAAGTTGAAAGCCTCTGTAGGGCCATTACTGCAGGAAGACTTCTTAGTCTCCTGGGGGAAAGGGAGGGTGCATGGGCAGGACGGGAGGAGGGTGGGGGCTGAGGCTCCAGCCACATTACCTGCAGACTTACAAGAACTCTCCCTTTTCTGCGCTCCAAGAACCCCCATTTTTAGCCCTCTGGGGCTTTTTCCATGCAAGATGCAAAACCCAGAAACCACAGAACAGGGATAAAACTGACCATACAAAAATAAAAAAACAAAATAACAAAAAATCTAAGTACAAGTAACAAACTGGGAAAAAAATATTTGCAGCACATGACAGAGAACTGATTTTCTAACTTCTAAAGCATGTCTATAAATCAATAAGAAAAAGGCTACACACAGACACTTACGGGCCAGGCACACAAACACTGCATGTAAATTAACAGCAGGAGAAACACACATGACTTTGAAGAGGCTTTAAACAATATTTAACACAGCTTTCGAGAAATGCAAATTATCTTTTCCATATCACGTTGGAAAAGACAAAAATATTAACATTTAAAATGTACACATTCTGGAAACAGTGCGGTAACAGAATCAGCATATGATGCAGCAATCCCTCTTCTAGATGGAGCCCCGCAAGAGCTGAAAGCAGACGTGGAGAGATGGCTTGTCTACTACGAGTTCACAGCGGCATTCCTCACAACAGCCAAAAGGCAGAAACAGCCCAAATGCCCACCGATACACAAAATGTGGTCTGTACACACAATGGAATATTATTCAGCCTTAAAAAAGAAGGAAGTTTTGACATGTGCTACAACATAGATGAACCTTGAGAATATTTTGCTAAGTGAAATCAACCAGTCACAAAAAGACAAATATGGTATGATTCCACTCATATGAAGTACCTAGAGTAGTTACATTGATAGAGACAGAAAAAAGCATGGTGGTTGCCAGGGATGGTAGGGAAAGAAAGAAAGGAAGGTTATCACTGTTTAATGGGAATAGACTTTTAACTTTGGGAAGATGAGTAAGTTCTGGAGATGGATGGTGGTGATGGTTTCACAGCAGTGTACGTGTACTTAATGCCACTCAATTATACACTTGAAAATGGTTAAAATGGTAACTTTTTTTTTCAAGACTTTTTTTTGTATTGGGGAAGGGGAACAGGACTTTATTGGGGAACAGTGTGTACTTCCAGGACTTTTTTCCAAAAAAGTCAACTTGTTGTCCTTTCAGTCTTAGTTGTGGAGGGCGCAGCTCAGCTCCAGGTCCAGTTGCCGTTTCTAGTTGCAGGGGGCGCTGCCCACCATCCCTTGCGGGACTCGAGGAATTGAACAGGCATCCTTGTGGTTGAGAGCCCACTGGCCCATGTGGGAATCGAACCGGCAGCCTTTGGAGTTAGGAGCACGGAGCTCCAACCGCCTGAGCCACCGAGCAGGCCCAAAATGATAACTTTTATGGCCATTTTACTATAATAAAAACATTAAGTAAATTTAAAAAAAATACATACGAGTATATATTTCATCCCGTCACAAAAATCCAATTCTTCAGAGCTGCCTCCCTCATTTCAAGTTGCGTGGATCCCACCCGAGCAAATCCAGGAACTATCCCACGGGTGTACTGTACCCCGGCTTATGCCGGAAGCCCGGGCTCGCTGACTGCAGCACTGTTTCAAATAGCGGCCCATTGGAACCAGCTCAAAGGTTCACTGGCAGAGGGCTGGTTAAATAAATGAAACAAACCACCACACAAAAGAGTAGCACATACCTTTATAGCTGATGCTAGGCCATTATCAGGGCTTTACATAAATGAATTAATTTCACAACCACCTAATAAACGTATCCAGGGTTTACAAATGAGGAAACTAAAGCTAAGAAAGGCGATGCAGACGACATAAGCAGGGCGAGGCTTGGAACAAAGGAGCCTGTGGACCATTGCAGACTACGGCGACACTCGGGCAATGGAACCATCAAAGCAGAGGCAATCTTGTGTGGATGTGCCAATCTCAAGCTATTTTGTTACATGGAAAGACCAGTGGATGGCTTGCTCCCGTCCGGCAGAGGGCAGGGGGTGAGGACACGTTTGCTGGGGCACATCCTTCCAGCCTTTCCTGTCTAACTGTGCTGGGTTTGGAGAAGGGACCAGGGGAACAGGTGGAGGAAAACTTACTTTCTGCTCACATATTGTTTATATATGTTTGCACATCTGATGTATGAAAAATAGTTGAAATTAATATCAACAAGTAAAGGAAGATACCTGTCTGCCTACCGTGAGAGCAGCTTATTGTCAAATGACGCCATGAAGGGAGGGGCCTGGGCTCCACGTGTAACTTTAAAAGGAGACAGCTGCACTGCCGTTTGCTGCAGCTTAGCAGCACGGCGGCCTTTTTATAGCTTATTCACAGGCCCTAGGTTCCAGCACTGGACACAGAGTTTTCTAGAAAAAGACGACTTGCTGATTATGGTTGGCTCCGGGAACCCCAACACAGAGGACGGCTGGCCTGAGGACTGGGGCTTCCCGAGTTGGGGCAGTCTGTGCCCATGACCCACTGTCCCACATGTCACTCAGTCCAGCCTGTGACGAGAACAGCCTCCTCTGCCTGCAGGCGCGCTGAAGGCACGATTTCTGCACGGCTCCCTTCCTTGACACATAATTTATTACAGCAGATAACATCAGAAAGCTACAATTCCTTTCCCTCATATTATCTGTCTTTTCTTTATAACCCAACATAGACGCACCCTTGTTCCGTCACACCGGCAAACCCTGCAAGGTGCTCCTACTTAATCTCATTTCTCACCACGAGTCGTACGTGTCTCCCCCATTAACCGTAACTTGTCCCGGTGCTGGCAGACTGCCATTGCGCAGTTGTGGAAATGCGAGGCACGGGGCAACAGCGGTGTGGGCCTAACCCGAGGGCTGCCTTTCACATCTGCCCACAGCATCCTGCAGCCCTAGGACACGCACTGGTACTTCTGAGGCCTGTGCTGGGAGACCTGTGACAGGGCTGTTAGAGCGGAACAGAACTTGGACCAGAACTTGCCGACTGGGACTCGGGATTGCAGCACCTCCCATCCCACCGCACTGAGGGAAATCAGGTAGGAAGGCTCTGCTGCCCCGATGGAGCCACAGAGGGGCGTGTGGGCAGGTGGCACGAGGCCCCTCCAGATGTACATCTTGCACAGGGAGCTGCCATGTACCCCTCAGCCCCCAGCAGTGACGTGGTGCTTGGGTACAGTGCCCGTCAGACTGAGCCCAGGGGGCGATGGGGGGGGTGGTGTCTGGGGACCAGGTCTGGGGACTGGGGGCCGTGGACTGGCCTTTGGAGCAGTTTTCCCATCTCCCATCCTACTTCTTAGGGCTAATGCGCCAAACGCCTGAACTTGCTTTCTCTCAAGCGACACTTGCCAGGGACCAGAATAGTTTTATGTAGCCGTCTGGAGAAGACGGAAAAGTGTGGTCAGAGGCCTTTATCTGCATTGCTGCATTCAGCCTTGCTACGTGCGCACTTGGGTTTTCCGGGTTTGGCTGGGCCTCCCAAGGGCCGCTCTGCTTCTGCTCAGGCACATGTCAGGATGCTTGCCCACCACCCAGGCGGCAGGCTGAGGCCAGTGCTAGTCCTGGGGACGGTCGCTTCCTTCCAGATCCTAGCCCCCTCCTCCTTTTTTTTTAACACCCTCTAATCATCGGACTGAACAGAAATGCCTTATTAGCAGACCAATATCCCCGGACAGCACCAAAGGGTGGGAAAAGATCTATAAAATCTGGCTCTTGAAAAGCCCCAAAAGGCCTCTCCTCCCTTCCACATTGTAAACCCCAGGTTATTGTCATCTTGTCATCCGGAGTGGCCTGGGGTTAAGAGTTCATAATCCCCTCC
Source organism: Rhinolophus hipposideros (assembly GCF_964194185.1). Lineage (NCBI taxonomy): Eukaryota > Metazoa > Chordata > Mammalia > Chiroptera > Rhinolophidae > Rhinolophus > Rhinolophus hipposideros. The sequence continues at coordinate 7,294,850 of NC_138057.1, read as the reverse complement.
ACTGAGCTTGGCCTCTGGGCACTGTCCTGGGAGGTGCTGGCAGCTCTTCAAAGCCCCAGGTCCCTCAGGCTCCAGAGGTCCAGCCCTGACCTTGGGCTGAAACGGCTCCAGGAAGCCCAGGCTTGGGGCTGCCACCCTCTGGGCACCTGTGCAGGCAGTCCTTGCAGTGGCTGGGCCCTGCAGAGGGCCACCCACCCTCTCTCTGCTCCCAGAGGTGATTCAGCCCAAGGTGCCCCGGGAGGGGTGCTCCAGAGACTGCCTTACCCAAAGCTACTGCCCTTGTCACCTGCTGGCGAAGTGCCAGGGGCAACACTCCCTCCCTGCTTTCTCTGGAATGGGGTGTGGAGGACCCTGCCACCTCAGGGAGGCAGCCAGTGGAGGCCACAGGCCTGGGACACCCAGAGTTCTGTTTGGCAGGAGACGTGCTGGTACAGACTGGCTTCCCAGGGTGGGTCGGCCTCACTGAAGAGCTAGGCAGATTCCTTCTCACATTCCTCATTCCCCACCCAGCTGGCTGTCTGTAGGCTGGGGAGGTGGCTGGCCTAGAATGGAAAACTCTGAAAACACTGGCCCGTGATCCTAAGTCAGTCAGCTTTGCTTTCCAGCCACCCTGTGTGTTAGTTGTCTTCGGTGAGGCCGACT